>NW_008705095.1:1008496-1058752 GCF_000326865.2 Helobdella robusta | reverse complement strand
TACAAGCTTATTAAGCTTTATAGGCCACCAAAAAGAATATATATATATATATATATATATATATATATATATATTATATATATATATATATATATATATATATATTATTAACCACAAAAAAATGGCTTGGAGACCATACAAGCTTATTAAGCTTTATAGGCCACCAAAAAGAATATATATATATATATATATATATACACATAAAACAACTATATATATAGCTACTATATAGAAACACACACACAAATATATATATATATATATTTATATATATATATTGTTGATGAAAATCACAGCATTTTCGGCGTTATTTAACTTCGTGTTTAACATTTCGACACAGCAATAATTACGGTTCCTAATATATGCTCAGGGCGGGAGTCGGATGGTGGGTTTGGACGGTCTTTTTGCACTGCTTCTGTATGAATGGTGTCGGTCTGTAGGCCTTTTAAACGTAACGATTAGCTAGGTAAGGGTCTTACTTATATCTGAAATTGGTCCTACGTTAGTGCTTAGATGAGCTTGGTCGGGATTTTCCCTGTCGGTGGTGATGGCTCTTGACATTCTTAAAGAAAATCATACTTGAAACTAAATAATAAATAGATTAAAAAATTGATAAATGATTGGAGATGATAACGAGTATTGATTAACTGACAATATTTTTAAAATAAACAAAATAAGCTAAATCGCGATAAGGCACACCATAACACCATTATGGGAGCTTCAATGCCGTTAAATTAGAACAAACAAGCAAACAAACAAACTTTTCGATTTTTCTAACGGTTGATCGTAAATCATTATCAAATTTCTTGAGTGCAAAACCAAAACTACCACTACAACCACTTTTTAAACAGATTTATTATTCAACTCTGAAAAGACCTGGATCGATAAATTGAGACATCAACATGAATATTTCAGCAGTACTCGCTGGTAATCTCTTATTTATGCATGTCATATGCTGGCAGATCATTTTTGTTTGTATTCAATTCACGAATTTTTGTTAGACGTCGTTATTTTTTACGGACATGCAAAAGTTAGGTGCGTGTTTCCAATTTTTTAGCGAAGTACCGATAAACAAATTTTGTGTGCCCCTTCCAATGTTGCAATCTTGCGTTGGCTCCTCGTTCTTCTTTGTATAACATTACAATTTACAGTTTTAGTTTTAAAATTTTATTTGATTATGAAATTATATTTACACACGACATTTTGTGTGTCTTCAATAATTTTTTTGAATTTAACAATTTTTGGACATTGTGCGTCTTGACCTAAAAATTTGAAACTGGCTACAACTTGAACCAAAGCAGTGTTTTCCATTTAAACATTTAAAAATTTTAAAAAACTTGTTTTATTTAATAATAGTTTCATTCCGTTTTCATTAGCTCCACATATTTTTTCATTTATTGCATTGAAAATTTAATTAAAGCAGGCTCTAATTACTCGACGAACAGTAGTCAATATTATCGGCTGTCATTGCGTGTCTGACAACAAACTCAACTGGCTCCATTTGCATCGTACTTTACTACCTACAACAACTACTACTACTACTACTACTGCTACTACTACTACTACTGCTACTGCTACTACTACTGCTACTACTACTGCTACTGCTGCTGCTACTACTATTACTACTACTACTACTAATTTTCAAACAGAATTAATTATTTATTCAACTCTAAAAAAAATATTTTTTATGATTTTTTTTATAATGATTTTTTTATTCAATTTCATTGAATTTATATGAATTCGTGCATGTGCGTGCATTGTATAAAGCAAATATTTTTTATTTAAATGTATGCATAACTTACACATGCGTAGAAAGCCAATGCATATATTTGGTTGCAACTTGGTTTTCAGTAAAACACAGGAAAAGAATCCTCTGAAATAAGTTCTATTCGTGTTAATCCCGACTGAAACATCACGACAATTTTCCAACGATCGTTTTAAATTTTCAATTTCAATTACTGGCGGATGAGTTTTAATGTTATCCTAGAAAATTTTATTTTTTTATTGGTAAAAATTAGAATTATTTTAATTTTATTTCACTTTTGAAAACGCTCCATGTTAATAAATCCAGTGTAACTATTCCGCCAGAGCTGAATGGTCATTTTTTGGCTTAGAAGGGACATAACATATCTAAGATCGACAATGGAACAAAAAAAACTCAATTCCGTACCTCTTCTTCATTTTCATAAAGATATGCCAAACGGAATGAACTTATTTAATTGAATGATTTAAATAAATGATTTAATTAACGAATTTATTCAAAAAAATGATAAGAAAAAAAACACTTTTTACATGTAAATATAAGTTTCAATTTGATTCTTCAACAAACATAATTTTTGCAAATACTATTATGAATGAAATTAACAGAAAAACATTTTGCTTTTTCAGATTTGAGTTTATGCTTTTTTGGGTTTACAAATTTTCCGATTTCTTCAAGTTTTATTGTATTTTAAAATTTTGCAATCTTTATACCGTCTTGTGAATTTGTGGTTTTGATGATAAATTTTTTAATGAACAATTTATCACCTTGTACAATTGGAAATTTATTGAAGAACAATTCGCAAACAAAATTATTATAGATTATTCCCGACAGTTGCAGCAGCGTGGCGAAATGCTCTTTTTCCAATGTTGGTTGACGAAATATTTTGAAAAATTGTCGGTTCTTTGGCAGAGCGAAGATGTTGATTGTTCTTATTTAGATGAAAAAGACTGTCGAGGTAGAACGGCGAGTGCGACGACAACAACCTGAAGACAATGAAGGCGATTTTATACTGAACACGGTAATGAAACGGGAGCCAGTGAAGGTTTTTTAAATTTGATGTCGCAGATATTAGACGATGAGGTGGTGTATATTGAGCACAACTGGCAGCCAGATTTGTTAGCCTCTGAAGACGTGTTTCCTGCTTCTGAGATATGCCAAACATTATTGAATTGCATTAATCAAGTTTGGACAACAACAAACAACGTGCCAGATTTCCAGCCAGATTGATTGATTATAACTGTCTGATGTAGCGTATTTCCTTAATATGATAATTACAAGCCTTTGCGATAGATGAAATATGATTTTAAAAAGTTAATTTCTTGTCGAAGACAACATAGAGTGTCTTCAAAGATATCACTGTTACCAATCCTAATTGATGTCGGGTCATGTAACCTGTTCATTGAATGAAATGAGCCCAGTATGACCTCTGTTTTATTTGAATTAAATATAAGCTTAAAATAAATACAAATAATTACAGGCAGAAAGATTGATGCTAACAGACCAGATATCACTATCATGAATGAGATTGAAAATGTAATCCTTTTGATAGAAGTATCGGCACCGACTAACTCAAATGTTATTTTGAGTGAAGCAGAAAAGAGATGCAAGTAGGTCTAGAAATCGGCAAGATTGGTGCAAGTATATTGGTCTAGAAATCGAAATTTCACGAATATGGAACGTTAAATGCAGAGTAATGCCAGTAGTTGTATGAGCTTTAGGAACTATTGGTGATGTGACGATAAAAAAGCTTGAAATGATCCCTGGAAAGCCAAAAAAAGAAATTTAGAAAATTGCTCATATACTTAGAATGATTTTTTGATGATATATTTGGACTCAGATAAGCCCTTGAGTCATCTGTAAATCGTCTTAGACCATGATTAACGAACAATAAAAATAATAATATTATTACTATTATTATTATTATAACAATAATAAATCACCGGTGTTTGTAAGTAGCGTCGTTAACAAACTATTTAAAAAGCTCTACTTAACAGCAAAAAACATTTGAGTTTTATAATTGAGTTAGTTCGTGTTTTAATATAATAATAAATGCATGCTTTTATTGTTCATTATTAAAGTTTCAGATATATATTTTTTATCTAGTGATCTATTTCTGCTTGTTGAATGTTCTAATGTTGGCATAGGTTGTTGATTAGTAAAACACGATAGATCGGGTAGCTCCTTTAACACGCTGCAGCTCAGTTCAAAAAACTTTTTCAAATTTTTTATTATGAAATTTAAACAATGTTGTTTAATGTTCGGATTTTTATTTTTAATCAAATTTTTGATAATATTTCCAAAGTTAGTTTGAACTTAGTTAAAAACTCTTAAAGATCAATTTGGGACCAAATAAAGGTAGTTGTCGCAAGTTGTGCAGACGGTCTGTATCGTTCACATTTAGTATGGTTTTTTACCACGCCAATTACCTCTGAAAATTTATAAAATTTTAATTTGGCAACAATTTTTGACTAAAAAAGTATATGATTTAATATATATTATTAAATTAGTTAAATTGAAACGCAAATAATCTCACGGCGGTAAATAGTTGCAGACAATGATGTGTCCACTGGAGTAGCCAGCAATTGAAATGCCATTGTTGCACACCTGAACTGCGCAACCTACTTCAGTGGTCGTCGCCCAAACTATCTGTTTGTTTCATTTGTATGAAAAGTTACACATATGCATGTAACGATGATGCCCAGTTGCATACCTGTGTGTAGTGGCCACACATTTTATTGGACCGGCAAGTGTTACTGCTGTAGTTGTAGTAAGGTTTCTCGTCATACCAGCTCTGAATGGCGGATTCGAAATTAACATTTGGTGATGATGACACGTACAGGTTTTGTCCAATGTAGCCATCATTTTTGGCTTCTGCTGGCTGGCCGTGTTCGAACGAACATCTCTGAGCCCATGATGCTGCGTAGTTCGCCAACTTGCTGCTCCATTTCTGGAAATCATTCAAAGGTTAAAAGGATAAAGGTCAATTACACTCTTCCAAAGTTTTGAGGATTCAACAAAACGTCCCAAACACGTATATGAATACATGCTTAGCGACGCATCACAGACGGGGATGTGATAAGCGGGAATCTCTTTGTCATATTCGAATCTGGTTACTGCGAAACAGCAGGCAAGCCCAACCACTAGGCCGTCACGCCGCCCTTCAAACATTTTCACACATCGTACCGAAGCTTATGTACTTGGATAGTAAAAATTTATCAAAATGTAAAAATATTTAGTTGAAAAATTTTCTGTACGTTTTTAAAATATTGTTCAATAAATTAAATAAATTTTCTAAATTACGTTTTCCCAGAATAAATTTTTCGATTGAAGTAGATTTGAAAATAGATTAAATTTGCATAATTTATATATATTTTTTTGACTTATTTTCTTAATTTAACAAAGTTAGCACTAGGCCTATTAGCGATGATTTTTTAAAATTTAAATTATCGTCAAATGAAGCAGGATTTCAGTGAGCGCTCTCTGTGTGCCAGATTAGTTTTTTTAAAAACAGTTTATTATTAAAAAAATTGTCAAGAGGCCATTCAAAACTTACGCCACGCAGCGTGACAATGTGTAACAGGGGGAGAGAGGGGGTTGACCTGATGCGTACGTACGGATACTGTCTTTAGGCTGCTGCCGAAGTTCAGATACGTTTCAACCTGCCAGGTCTGGTAACGTTCAATATTTAGGCAGAGCACTGCTGCTACCATTTCAGTTTTAAATATTTTCAAATTAAAATGTGGTTCCATGATGGACCATATGAGCCTCTGAAAGACACGCCCACTTTATAAAAGTTATTTTAATGTAAAAATCATCTGCATCATCAATGTAAGACTATTTTGACATTGATATATAGACCCACCAATGTTAGGTGATGTGTGTGGACCATCACTAAATGTAGACATTTATTCTATTGCAATTTTCAAGTTTCGGATGTTTACTGTTCAATTTTAATATTAAGCAACAGAAAAGAAAACACACACAATTTTTTGTGTACAGGATTGAATGTAGACAATGCTGGCAATGATACACGCATTTCATTGGTTCCCACGGAGCCACATCTGGCAACAGTATGGACCGAACTGTCGAATTAGACATGAGCATGAACTGGATCGTTACGAGAGACAGGTTTATTCTGATTTAAAACTTTGTACTTAGGTCATTATAGTATCTTTAATCTGTTAATTTATTAATAGATTATAGGTTGTAGAATGGGAGGGGATGGTCAGCTGGGCGTGACCGGATGTGACATAGAAAAGGGGAGGGGTTGAAAATGACGTAAAAACCGTGACATGATTATTGAATCGCCCTGTGGTACATTCCCTTGTTACATCAAATTTATGCTTAATGCGCCTCATTATTTTACAACTGATTGAACTTGATAAAGAGCTGTGTAAGCAGCATTTAACGCGCAATAAGAAATCCAATTTATAAACAAAAAACACCAAGCAACATACCATTGGAAGCATGTTAGGAGATCTTTCTTGCGCTCTCAGGAGATTGTGCTTATCAACGATCCTCTTCACGTCGCTACTAGATGGAACCTCTGCGTAGCTGGCTACGAAGGATCCGACCACCAGGAACCTGAAGAGTAAACAATTCATCGTTGCTTATCAAATCAGTGCTTACAAACTAAACTAAATTTCAACAAATTCTCAGCTATTTTATAGTTTCCAAATAATTTATAAGAGTATATATCATATGCCTTATATATATATATATATATATATATATATATATATATATATATATATATATATATATATATATATAAGGCATGAAAAAAAGTTTTGTTTGTCTAAATGTCGAATCAAATTAAAACACGTTCCAGTGCTCTTTGCAAACAACCAACTTCGGTTTTATCGATTTAACGAATCAACAAACGACAGACAAAAAATTGAGCAAACAGTTTGTGAGTTTTGTAAAATTTTCAGCGTTGGTAAATAAATTTAAACAATTATAAAGCACGATTGAAAGATGATTGTAAACAGAGCGAATAAATTTTAAAAATTTTTATTATATCGTGTTTACTCTATATTTTTAAAAAAAAGCTTGTTTAGTACTTTTATTATTTGAATTAAAAATGTATCTAAAATTCAAATGTTATGCAGGCGACACTTATTGCAGCGCCAACCTTAGAAGAAAGCGAAGGCAGACATCTAGTAACGAGGAGGCTCAAATGCAGCTAGCAACCTTCCTCTTGAGCAACCGAATGGACTCGCAAAAAACTTTTTAGTTTTTTAACACCCAAAAATTTTCTCCGTACTCTTAGAATATGGATAAAAATCAAGTTTCAATTAAATATTTGGAACTTGCGTTCGACACGTTCATCAATCTACAATAACCTGAGAAAAAACCCAGCGTTAACAAACGCTTAGCCAGATGAAAATGTTTGCTTGTAAGGACCGCTGTCAACAAAGCCGCTCTTCTGAATGGCGTCGCAGCTTTCGTCATGTTGTCGTTTAAATTAAACAGAGTAATTGATGATTTGTTCTCATAAGATTCGGAAGTCGATGAGTTTACATCAGCTCCAAACTCAACTTTAAATGACATCGTCAACAAACACGCACCACCCAAGCATTACTCTTCCCGTGAGAGCTCCCACTCTCGATGTTCTTTACTCCAAGAAACAGTAACTACTAGAAGAAATTGCCGTCGTATGGAGCGTCACTACAAATATGACAAATCAGCGCTCAATTTCGTCAACTACAAAATGCTAAACGTGCTGCTCGTGATGCATTGTGAGGTCTAGGATCGATTCTATTAAGAACACTCTCAACAACTGCAGCAACTCTCGTGATCTCTGACATTTTTTTTCAACAACATCCTTTATAAACGCTCAGATCATCATATTTCTTATGCTGAATTTCTTACTTTTGTACCTTCTTTTGCTAACTTTTTCAAGGACATAATAAATTCTATTCATCAATCTATTGCTACAACAACAATTGCTTCTTCTAGCATTTCTTTTTCAAACCATAGATTTTTTTCTTCTTCACTTTTTTCTTCTTTTTCAGTTGTCACCTTAGAAAAAGTTCTAAAGCTCCTTAACTCCTTGCTCAACAAAACTCCTCCACTTGACTTTATTTCGGCTTTTATTTATTCTTAAAAAATTTTCTCATCTTTTTTGCTTCATTACTATCTAAGCTCTGCAATAATTATTATTGTTATTAGTATTATTGTTATTATTATTATTGATATTATTATTATTATAAATATTATTGTTACTAATTATTCTTATTCTTTTAATAATTTTTATTATTTTATAGACGGATCATAACAGCAGACGTTCTGTTTACTGGAATCCTGTTCAATATAACTTGCTAACGAGATTCTGGACATTTTCAATAAACCCACTGGAGTTTTAAATGAAATAATTTATTTAAATATGTATTGTCAATAATAAATAATATGAATAACATAAAATATAAATAATATTATGATATGATTCTAATATAAAAATAATATTATTATTGTTAGTATTATCATTATTATTACTGTTATCATTATCATTATTATTATATTTTAATTTTCGTTATAATTAATTTAAATGATAGAACAGAATAATTTAATTTCCAAATTTAAAAAATCGGTAGCATAAGTAACAAAGTAGTAATTATAACATAACCAGATGCAACTAGATTTTTTCTAGCCTGAATGGACTTGGTACGAACTCTGTCGGTAACGCCTTTCAATTTAGATATTATAATGGTTGAATTCTTAGAAATCTCAGACGTGTTATCTGTTCTTATTAATTTATGTAAGTTCAACAAGATTATTAATTCAATTAAGTTATTATTTATTATCGTTATAAGTTTCTTGAGGGATATTAATCACAATTTTAATATATACAAAATTTTGGTAAAAAATTGTTTCTAAACAATTTTAATGTTAATACGTTACTAATTTTGTTGTCACTTACTAAATAAATAATGAATTATATCGCGATACCGATAATTACAATCTTGCTGTCACTAGCATTCGGACCGACTGAGCAGCATCAAATATTAATGATCCCAAACTCAGTGAACTCGCATCTAATTTATTATTCGAGACTCGGTTTTGAATTATCAAAGCTTGGACATCAAGTGGAAATACTCGTAGCTTCCAACGCTAAAATACTCGATAATTACTCGACCAATAATTATACCGTAACAAAATATCCTGTCGAAAACAACGAACTAATATTCAATAGTAAGAAAATGTCGGAAAATATTCTCAGGTATGCAACAAGCAGAAAAAGTTTGTTCGACTTTTGGAATCTGTTGCTGTGGTTTGACGAAATATTCAAAATAACAGACGGGCATTGTAGATCTCTGCTGAATAACGACGCACTTATGCACAGACTTGTCAAGAAGAGCAACTTCAGTTTTGTCATCTTGGACGTCGGTAGCAACGACTGCTATGTATGTCTAGTTAAAAAATTAAAAGTGATGTACTCTAATTTGGCGATACCGATTCTGCCGATTCTTCACGGTAATCCGCGTCTTCCCTCTCTGGCTTCAAATGCTGCCGTAAAACAAAGTAGCAAGTACATGAGCTTTTACCAGCGAATAACAAATTTTTTGTGGGATCTGATGTTTATTGTTGCGTTAAATTTATCCAGAAGGTGTGATTTCGTCAAAGAATTTGGTTTAGACAAAGAAGGCTACAAACAAGAATCAAAATTGGAAGTTTTAAATAATGCCGCGCTTCATTTCTATCTGGAAGATTCGACGTTGAGCTATCCGAAACCATATATGCCGGATACAATTTCAGTAGGAGATTTAATCGTCGGATATCCGCTAAACCCTCTACCGGAAGAATTTGACAAATTTATGGAAAAATCCAAAACAGTTTTGATATCATTTGGGAGTTATATTGATTATTTGGACGTATTAATCTATAAAAAATTTTGTACCGCTATAAAAATGTTACCAGATGTTAAATTCATTTGGAGGTCTAAAAACTCAAAAGTATGCGGAGATATCTTGTCGAATGTTTTATTTCGTTCTTGGATTCCACAGAACGATTTGTTGGCGGACAGCAGGTTGAACCTCTTTATAACGCACGGAGGATACAACAGCCTGATGGAGAGTGTGTACCATGCAACTCCTGTCATCGTCTTTCCACTCATGGGTGACCAGGTTAACATGGCTTCGGTGGCTGTTGGAAAAACGTACGGCTTGGAAATGGATCTAGGCAACTGGGAGGCCGAAGAATTAGTGAAGAACATCAAACAAGTAATGGAAAACGACATCTACAGAGGAAATATAAGTAAGGCATCAAGCATGATGAGAGATAGGAAAGTTACTGCTGGGCAGAGAGCCTCAGATGCTATAAATCATGTTGTAAAATTTGGAACAAAACATTTGAAATCATCCTCATTGCATTTAAATTGGTTTCAGTTCTTCATGTTTGATATTTTTTTTCTGCTCTCAGTTGTTTTCGTACTCCTTTCAATCATCTTGTTTTACGTTTTTTACAAAACACTTTATATTCTTTATTATGTTTTCAGTAAAAGAAAAAGAATGCTTGTTGTTTTACTAATTTTACTTTTTACATTTGATTGGAATTATATTACATTGACGTAAGAAGTTCTTCATTGAACAAAGAACAAAATTCTATAAAAAAATTTTTTAATACAAAATACGTGCTGTTTTTTTCATGGAATTTGCTCAACATCTGGATATATCAACAGTTGAGATTTGTTACTTTAAGATAAAATTTTTAGTCTTAAAGGTTTACCATATCTGAAGTTCTGAAAAAATTAAGATGTGTTTCGTTGACAATCCATCTATATTACTTTTTAAAAATTGTTTGAGAATAATTTTTGAAAACGCTTCAAATATTGTACAAAATTTTAGACATATGCAAGTAACCGTTGAATGCCTAAATGATCTCACATTGGAACAACATTTTATTACAACAAATCGATTTTCAGATAGTTTGATGTAATTAGAACGAAACAAAATAAATATTTTGATTTTGTTATTGACAGTAGTAAAATTTTAGCAAAGGATATGAACTATAACACCTAATTAAAATATTACCCGATTAACGAATTCATGTATGGAATATATTGAACATGAGACTTCTAAGTTAAAGCTATTAAAAATGGTTATGACTACAGTTGTTACAAATGTAGTAACATTTATACTTTTTACAACAAATTTTTTAAACACATACAGACAAATGCATCCAAACTTATTTAAAAAAACAAACACCTCATTATAAACAAGAGTGTACACACTTTCAAACTGAGAAAAGACGCATTCTCAAACAGCAATGCACACATACACGAACCTTCACAAACATACAAATATCTATGCACAATACACGCGCTGCAAAAACATACCTGCACAGGCACACACACACTCATTTGGTTGCCAGTAGGCCTGCTGGCATTGTTTAGGGCTTATTTAATATATTTCCTACATGCCTTTTGGATGTTTAGAGATTTAAAAAATATTAGATAATTAGTTTTTCTCCTTAGTTAACTCGTTTTAATAAAGACATTGATTAATCATGTTTTTAACGCTATCGATTTTTATATCTATATTTAATATTATCATAAAAATTAATAATTAGCTGGTGGTTTTAAAGTCGCAGGTCCAACAGTTTGGCGGACAGACTGCGTCAACCAGGATTGACTTCAACAACTTCGCAGAGAACTGAAAACGTTTTTCTTCATGTATCAATTTTACTAGGTTCAAGATGCGCCTCTGAGTAATATTAAAGGACGTTATATAAATTTTCCAACAATAATAATAATAATTAAATGGTAGTCTTTTAATATTAAATTTTCAACAATTTTGAAAAATTTGTTGATTGACACGACTCATAAAGTTTCTGTTACTTTTCTATCCCTTGCCTATTTTGACCAAAGTGCTCTAAAATTATTTAAAATTTCACAAATCAAAAACTCACTTTGAAACTTATTCAGCGCATCACAAATAAATGTCTATAGCGCAAAATGTGTGCAATTTATAAAAAAAATTCAATTGATTGTAATCGGGTCTATGCTTGTTATTAAAATTTTTTATTCTTTGTTGTATTCTTTGTACGCCAAAAGTTGATTCTTTTTTGTGTGAATTCTATTCAATTCAAGCCATCATTCAAAATTTTCAGACCACGTAGGCAATCAGTTGCCCGTATTTTTTCTCGCACTTTATAACTTACTTGTTTAGGGCTTGTTTAATATATTTCTTACATGCCTTGTTCTGTTTTTCTCCTTAGTTAACTCGTATTAATGAAAACATTTTTTAATCAGGTTTTCAATCAATCAATTAATCAATCAATCAATTAGCTTATAAAGCGCTATTTCCGCGATGTTCAACAGCGCTCCTCAATGAATTTTGAAAACAGATGGGTCTTGAGATCCGCTCTGAACTTTGCAAATGGTGGAGAAGTAGTCAGAGAAGTAAGTAGAAAGTTCCAGAGAAAAGGACTAGAAAAAGCAAAAGCAGATTTGGCAAAAGAGTGTTTAACACGATAAAGAAAATAAATGTTATTAAGAAAATTCAATGTTATAAATTTCCATATCTATATTTAATATTATCATGAAAACTAATAATTAAACCGTGGTTTTGCAGTCGCAGGTTCAACAATTTGGAGGACAGTATGAGTCAACCAAGATTGATTTTAACAACTTTGCAGAGAA
Source organism: Helobdella robusta (assembly GCF_000326865.2). Classification (NCBI taxonomy): domain Eukaryota; kingdom Metazoa; phylum Annelida; class Clitellata; order Rhynchobdellida; family Glossiphoniidae; genus Helobdella; species Helobdella robusta. The sequence goes on along the minus strand of NW_008705095.1, from coordinate 1,046,348 downwards.
CTGAAATCGTCTTTCTTAATGCATCAATTCCACTAGGCTCAACAAAGGCTTCTGAGTAATATTAAAGGGCACTATATAAATTTTCAAATAACGATAATAATAATAATAATTAATTGGTAATCTTAAGATATTAAATTTTTTGTGACATTTTATAAAAATTTGTAGATTGACACAACTTAAAAAGTTTCTGTTAGAGTATTCTGTCACTTGCCTATTTTCACCATAGTGCTTTAAATTTATTTAAAATATCACAATTCAAAAACTAACTTTGAAACTTATTTAGCGTGTGCAATTTATAAAATTAACTTAAGTGATTGTAATCAGATCTATGCTGGTTATTGGATTTTTATATTCTTTGTAGTATTCTTTGTACGCCCAAAGTCGATTCTTTTTGTGTGATTTCTATATAATAAGAATTCAATTCAAGACTTCATTCAAAATTTTCAAACCTCGCAGGCAATCAGTTTACCGTATTTTTTCTCGCACTTTATAACCTACCTGTCGTAGTGATGTCTGAAGAAGCAAGAAACATCGTGAAGACGGTCAACGAAGTGTTGCATGACTGCGTGGATAAATGCAACCGGGATTGTTTGGTGTTTGAATATCAAACGTTTGTAAAGCTAATGATAGAAAACAAGTGGTATCATGATTTATCGGATGAAGAAGTTAAATTGTTTTCTAACATTATTTTACATAAAAATTCACCTTCATCAAGTGAGGAGAGTGAGTTAATGAAACGAATTCACTCATTCTCAGCCGAGAAACAATACAAGTTGTTTAGAATTTCTCAGGATATATATTTCGACAACATCTTGCAAAGACCAATTTTGAAAAGCGAAACCTGGACAGTCGTACGTTCTCGTCGAATGGGGATCATGAGGGCAAAGGTCAAAATATTTGACACATACTTTCATTCGTTGGCACGAAAACGAATTTATGTGATGAACTACATTCACGGCAAATTTCAACACGATGAGTGTTGCATCTGTCTTGAAAAATTTACAGACAACACCCTTGTGCACGAATTAAATTGCACTCATATGCTCCATGCATGGTGCTCACGTCAGTGGCTGTTGATGAAAACTTCATGTCCCCTCTGCCGCAGTGAGGTCGTGCGGTTGAGAAAGTACAGGGATGAAATCAAGCTCGAAGATGGAATTGTTATTATTTCCATAACAGCTGAAGCAGTCTACCGTTGACAGTTTTCAATTCACATTTTGTTTGGAACATTTATTTTGTGAAATCGACTCGTAACAATTTTAATAATATTTATAGTCATAATAATAATTATTATAGTTATAACCGAACCGTCTCAGCTGTATATTAATGTATGAAGAGTGAAGAAGGCGGAGGTTATATATTCCTTCCCCCTTTGCTTCCATTCTAGTTTACCTGCTTGTTCGCATGTCTCGTTTGGTTTCTCGTTTGCTTTTCCTATGTTCCCATTTTTATTATTGACTTTCATTTTGATCATTGAAAAAACATAAATAATGTGAATAAGGTATAAACGATATTTAATCCCACTGTCTGTTAAATGCGTTTGTAGTGAAAGGTCATTATTGTTAATTAAAATAAATTGAGTTAAGTTAAAACACCGTCTTTGAGAATAAAGTTGAATTTAGGCTTCGTTACTGATGGATGAAACGGGTTAAAGGCAATACATGTCTACTTAATTTTAAATAGATTATTATTTATAATAAAATGAAGTCATTTGTCAACAAAATAAAAGTGAATGTAAAAGGAGACTGCAGAAGTGGTTTCAATGAAAACATTTTAGAAGATATATTTGCAATCAGAGGAAATTTTCATCTTTTTGAAACAATCATATATTTATATTAGTGATTTCAAAATATCTTTGTAATGATTGTTTTAATTTGTTGAAAAAAATATTAGAAACGTTTCCTTTTATACTTACAAAATTAAAAAATAATTTTTGTTGTTGATTTCTTATCATTCACAATCTAAAATTTAATTCAAATTGGCATATCCGCTACATGTTCTTATGGAACTATGCTTGAAAAAAAATTAAATTTTGGAGCAAAACCGAAAACCAAAAAAAAACGATATTATTTCAGGAACGAAAACCGGAACCAAACTGAAATTCGTTTTGCTGATTGAACTGAAACCGTAAATCGAAACGAAGAAAATTACGGTTCGATGCCCTTTTTTATCTAAAATTTGACAAAGTTATCCACAGGAACGCAGAAAATTATTGCACATCAAAAACATAGAATGTTTTGCAATAATCTTATGTACAATGACATGATAATTAGATGATGAACAAGACAACTATGTATTGATTGATTTTCAAAATAAGAAGCTAAATTATATCTTGCAAGAATGTTGCTTTTTATCAATTTAATCGTGAAATTAACTTTTTTTACTGCTTGTACGTAGGATTTGTAGGATATATCCGCCATGCCACTCATTATGTCTGGAATTCTCTACCAGCCAGTGTCGGATCTAGGGGTAGCACTGCCTCCCTCTCGGTTGTCAGCAGTTTTCTAATAAAAATAAAAAAAAGACCGTTTAATTTGTAAAATCGATTAAAAATTGAACGTGATAAGCCAGTAAAAGGTTGTCAGCCACACTACCACAACTTTCGCCCCACCATATGAAAATTTAAACATTTTCAAGTTTTCGGCCTTCCAGTAAAATTACCTAGATCTGCCACTATTTTCACCAGACATCAGAATTGCAATTCCATTCTGTCATTCAAGTTGTCATTGGAATCTTTTTATTTTACAAAAGCTTTACAAACTTTTGACTGATGATATTCTGTTTTGTGGACGCCTCAGACGCTTGCCAGGGCGATTTATATTAAGTGACAATATTATTATTAATATTATTATTATTTTTTTTATTATGAGAGCCGGTCGATTTTAATCTGCTCACTGTTTTTACCTACTTTAATTTGGTTTTATAAAGTTTAATAATATAAAAATTAGTTGTAAAGATGCGGAAAATTCTGTCGATTAAGCTAGTTTTAATAAAATCTAATTTTAAATATTTGTTTAGTTTTATTTTGCTTTTAAATATAATTTCAACAGTTAACGCGGGTAAATGCCCACATTGTTTTAAAGAGTTTATAAATGTAGGAAGACACTCCTGGAGGTGCACTAAAACAACGTTGAATAATAATGACAATTTTAATATACGCAGCTCGCCGAAAAATAATATTGTGATATCTCCTAACATTTTTGATAGTTTTGAAAGTAACGATATTTTAACTAATAATGATAATAATTTAATTCCATGTTGTTGTGGTAAGAGTTGCAAGGGTCGGAAGGGCCTGAAATTACACCAACGTTCCTGCAAAATGTTTAAAAATCTTAGGAATGCACTAGAAACCCCAGAGGAATCTGACAAAATTTGGAACTGTCGCCACCACCACAACGCGAACAAGCATTCCTTGAAAGGTTGGACAGCAACATCATGGAAACTCCTCTCATTGGAATAAAACTACCAAAGACCCTAAAACATTGGACGGAAGCAAATACATACTTCCAACTCCACAGAACGTCCTTACCAAATGTATCCGACATCAACAATTTCACCACCTCATTCCAATCACTGATATACAATTATTTTGCATCCAACTACGGCACGTTAAAGCCACAAGATTTATCGACACTCCAATAAAACAGTCAAAAACATGAAGAAGGACCTAAAACAGTTAAAATTACTTGGCCGCAACGACCACATGAAAATCAGCACATTAAGCAAATAAATAAGAACAGAACTGTTATCAATGAAAAATGCAAAAACTGAGAAACATGTCGACATAACAAAACAACTGAAAGTCAAATTCTGGTCAACATGCAAAAAACTGTTCAACCCATCAAACAGCTTAAACCCATCATTCAGCATCGACGACTGCAAGAAATATTTTTACAACATACTCCACGACCCATTTCATAACAAGTTTCGCCTCTCGAACTGGGTTCCAACATTGCAACAACCAACAATTTCATGCAACATCGACCCCCCAAAATACCACGAAATAGCAACAGTCATTAGAAAATGCAAACTTAGAGCATCCCCCTGTCCACTTGATCAAATCTCAATAATTGTCTTCAAAAAATGCCCTATGCTGCGCACATTCCTTCACCAATTAATAGTCGAATGCTGGAGGTCTGCTACGATTCCATCCTGTTGGAGAAAGGGTTTCACCATTTTAATCTATAAAAAAGGTGAACCCAATGACCCATCTAACTTTAGACCGATAATGCTCCAACCGGTTCTCTACAAGATCTTCTCTACATGCCTCAACAACAGAATGCACAAATATCTGGAAAACAACAGCTTCATCAACACCTTGATACAAAAGGGCTTCAATCCAAAATTGGACGGAGTGACGGAACACACTCATCTACTTACCCACTTGACGAAAGATGCGAAAAAACTTCATCGAACGATCATCGTCAACCTTCTAGATCTTAGAAATGCATTTGGTGAGGTTAGTCACGGTCTCATCTCATCTGTTCTAAAATACCATCATATACCGGACCAGATGTGCAACTTAATTGATTCTATTTAAGCCGAATATTCAACAACAGTATCAGTACACCGCCGATGTTTTCCCTATAATTGAAAAATATAGTTTCAGATACCATGCCTTTGCGAATCATTTGCAAATAATTGGTTGCGGTAACACAGACCCTGGTTTTGATGGGATGGTTGATAGATTTTCATGTTGTTTCAACGAATTAAATGAATGGATGGTAAATAATAAGCTAAAACTAAACGAAAACAAAACACAAATTTTTAATCAAATGATTCCATTTAATTTTATTGTTTTAAAAATATTTTCTAGTCAAGTAAATCTTTTGTATTAGTTATTTGATAAAACCCATGCAATTTCGTAAGTAAGCCAACTAACTTTATTTATTCAAATCTGCTGAATTAATTAGTAGAAGCTGCTCGCTTGGCTTTAACAACGTGGACCCAGAGAAATTCAACTATGGCCATTAAATACATATACATTCTCACACACGTACATATATGCAAACAAACGTAAAAACAAAATTTTTAATCTGAAAATTTTTTAAAATTGAAAATTTAATTTTGCGGGCTGTTTTTTAAATAACGCACTTAAATTCATATCCGCAGCAAACCGCACAAACAAAATCCGCAAAATTTAGAAATTTTTATCCTCAACTGCGGTTTGAAACAGCATTGCGGATATCCGCTTGGGTCATTACCATACACACGGTTTGCTGAGTTTACTGCCATTAACCTAAAATTTGCAGTCTTATTCAGTCAGAACTAAGATACATGACTGTGTTATTTATCTAGTTGACGTGCCGAGATGCTTGTAAAATGGCTCTATTTTTTAGCTAAATTACATGACATTCGACAGATAGGTAATATATTCATGGAATGTTTGCTTGAAATGAATAAATTAAATTTAAAACTTCACACAATGCTAAGCAATACCGTGCAATTCCGTGCATGTGGAACGGGAAAACGATGATGGGTGGATAAGAGGAGTCTGCACTTTGAATTGTTGTATGAAAGAGAAACCGACGCCAACTTATTTTTCGTTTTTTAGAAATTATTTCCTCCATTGATTTTGTGCGGTCTTTACAATCAGCATCATTTGTTATTGGAAGTGCAGATTCAGGTTGGAGCAAAACAAAAGAATTTGTTCATGTTATCAGTCACTTTTTTACATTTGATTTTTAATTTGTAACTGACGAAGATATTGCGAATAATTGTAATCATGTGTATAAATAACGTTGGTTAAATTTTACCCGAGCAAGGTTTTAATTTGTTCAAATTAATTTAGTTCAAATGACGTATTTGGTTAATTATTAATTCACCAATTCACTCATTTAATCATAAGATTGTTCATCCAAAAACGCGACTATCCTGAAAATTTCAGTCCGTTACGAAAATCAAAAGTTGGTTGGATTCTGCACGCTATGATGACTCGAAAAGCGAGCAAGGGAAAGAAAGTTAACATTAATCTGGCGGCAGGCGTGTGTTATCGTGTTTCATTTTGACTTTTAAATTCAACTGTTTTAATCAATTTGGGTTATTTTTATATTAACATTTTATTGAATATTATTAAAACCAAAAATATTGAGAGCGCGTTCGACTGAGAACGTTTTCTAAAAACCTAAATACTCAATCTTCTTCCAATATCTAATACTTGCGTGATATGTTTGCATTCTATGATGCACAATTTCACATTTGTCAGTTTTCCATTAAACGGTTTGCCGAATGTTTTTAACAGAAAGCTGCTAATTAACATTTTGTCCTGGATGAATAACTGTTTCTATAACTGAGTAATTATAATATATTTGGTCAATGAATTTCGCGCGATGATAAGTTTGTTCGTCTAACAGTCGACCGACAATTTATGTTTTTGTTGTAGATTTAGAAACCAAATACAATTGTAAATTATTTTTTTCTTATATTATATTCAACTTAGCTTTCAAAATACAAAATGTGTAAATTTATATATAAAAAAACAAAACTATAAAAATTATATAATGCTATAAAGTCTGCCAAAAAGCTGAAAAGCATACTTTTAAGGTATAAATGTTCAGTGCGTAAATGTTAAAAGGTAGTAAAAAAAATGAAAAAAAAAAATAGAGGGCCACAAATTTTGGTGAAGTTAACTACTTGACTTCATGAAAATCTGCAAGCCAGATTCATTGGAGCAAGGACTCTGTACTGCTCGAAGCCGTCGACGCCGATGATTCACTGCTGCTCGAGTCTGATACTTCACCCAGAAAATAAGAAATGGCTTTAGGAACAATCTTTTCCTTGATGTACAAGCCCAGTGCGTAGTCTGCCTCCAGCTCCTCGCGTTGCTTGGCGTTCTGGTAGGGGATGAAGTGTTTCATTAGAAATAAGTACCTGCTTAATTACTTTTTTAAAATTTACTTACTAGTACATCATTTTCGGAATCTGAAATGGAAATTAAATTTTTATATTTTAATTCCAGTTTCCTGCAGCAAAAGCTCAAACGAAATGTAAAATGAAAATTTCAAATCAAAATAATTTTTAAAGATTAAAAAAATTGCCTCGTAGACGTTTGTTTATGTTTTAAAAAAGTGTATACTCTAACGAAAGAAAACTTGAAATGAAAACCCACATTCCGGTGTGGAGAAAAAGTTGAAGAAGGATTCCTTACTGTAATGCATGACTACCATCTTCTTACCTTTCTTGTTCTTGTCATTCTTCAACGATCTCACTTCAATCTCCGTAACGTTCATTCCTGGCTTCCAATAAATCTGACAGCTTTCAAACGTTACAATATCGTTATTATAAGATGAACCTTAGTTTTGATCTTTGTTGGTGACCAAAATTTGCTCAAACTATTTTTTGGACATCCACTAAACATCCTGAATCATCTACTTGCCGTTCAAACGTCTACATTTACAATTGGATAAAAACTGATAAATGAACATGTACCCTCGGCTTCTGACCACTTGTGGCGCTGAATACGCCAACTTTTTGTCCGCGCCGACCGGCTGCAGCTGAATGAAGTACTCCTTGCTCAGAATGGAGTTAGTGAAGTAGTCGTTCGTGTCGAAATGAAACTCCAGCATGAAGCTCTGGTTAGAATATTAAAATCAGATTATAAGATTGTTAGATTAAGTTCAATGTTAAATTTCCAGTCAACTGAAAGCAACTCTGATAAAGATAAACAAGGCACACCATATCTCCATTCAGATCCAATACCGAAAATTTGATTAGAATTTTAACAACAGTAGTTTCAAACACCTGTACAAATGACACTCATCTGGACCAACTTACATAATTTTTCTGGTTCTGCAAGTTGGACATATCTGTTTTGACCTTGACGTTCTTCAAACAATAGAGTATGGGCTGGTCAACTATCTGCAATTTGAGGTTTGTTGAGGTTGCTGCTGCCAGGTAACTTAAATACTTATTTTAATACAAATGAAAAATTTGTAAAAATTACTGAAATACTTAAACAAAAAAATTGCAATGTGAACTTTCATAATCATTAATTAATAACCAAAAGTTATATATTTTAATTAATCCGCCATCCAAACATTACCAACATTGCTCAAACTAGGGAGGTACTTATGAACTTTGTTTGTTTGATGTGATACATTCAGTAAAATTGAAATAATTTAATTACTTTAAAAATTAATCCTTAAAAAATCCTTGAAAACTCAAAAAAGTTTTGCAAATTTCAACAGACAACAATCGTTTTAGAAACAGTTGTAGTTCGAGTATAAGATTGTTCTGGGAAGTGTTGGATGCTAAATATACCTAACTCCAAGCCAGTTTTATTTACCATTGCAACTATGGCCATGTTTCTATTAAACGGAATGCAATGAAAATGGAAAACATTCAACCAAAAAATTTGGTTGATTGTAGTAAATTTTTTTGTAAATCTTTAGCACACTTGCCAACCAGGACGAATATTCAACTTGGGATATTAGAGAACAGTTACATAATTAGTTGAATAACTGGACCCAATAGGCCCTTCTGACCACCAACCTGGATCTCCCTGAGCATGGTTTTGGAGTTTGTGAAGACGCGGTACCAGAAGGCAGGGACATTCTTACTGGTGTTTGTTTGGGAGAGTGAGGACATTTCCGTGTCGGATCTGAAGTTCTTGGCCTGGTTCTTCGGTGGCGGTGACTGCATGCATGGTGGGTTTAAATGTTGGGTGAGGCCTGAAATATTGTGTGCTCGTAGATTTCATTCGTTCGTTCGTTCATTCATTCATTCATTCATTCGTTCGTTCATTCATTCATTCATTCATTCATTCTTTCATTCTTTTATTCGTTCGTTCATTCGTTCATTCATTCATTCATTCATCTACTCATCTATTTAATAATTTTTGAACTATTTGCTTCTTATTCATTCAATAATTTTATTTATTCATTATTTAATTTATTATTAACTTAATTATTTAACTAATTTAATATAAATTCTATCAGGCATTTTTAAAACTTGTGATGTTTTATTGTCGTAGTTTCATTAAATTAATATTATGAAATTTTTTTTATTGACAGGAACAGCTAAATGATTCTGAATACAAGAAGAAAGAATCTGAGTGACCTGACTGTCGAAGGACGGGACAGTAATTTTATGAGAAAAACTTCTAGCTTCAAACTTCATGTTACGCCATGTTAGATGACTCATGAAACGAAACTGGCCGATAATCAAAAAAATTTGAATGCGAAATAACTAACGGCGGCCACGTTGTTGGCGTTTTTGTTCTTCGCCTCACAGTCGCCATCTTGCTTCATTTTTATCTCCATGCCGGAAACGGATGCGTCAACTAACATCGGACCTGCTCCACTTCCGGTGTTGTTGTTGCTCGTGTTGCTCATAATTTTGGAGCGCTGATTTTGTTGAGTGGGTGTTGAAGTTGTTGTAGTTGCTGTTGGTGGCGGTGGTGGTAGGTAGCTGTCGTTGTTGCTGTTGTTGGGGTGCTTGTTGTTGAAGTTGCGATTGTTGCTGTGTTGGTTGAGCTGTGCAGTGGAAAGAAGAGGCAAGAAAATTATTTTACTCTCGTCGCATATGCGTTCAAAATTGTTGTTTCAACGTACAATAACTTATGCGTAAACTTCCAACTTTGCACGTTGTGAGGTGCTTATTCAAAATTTAGTCAACAAAAAAATCCCATTTATAAACACAAACATGTCGATTGAATTTTGTTTTAAAACATCCACAATATTACAACATTCACCGTCTTTGTTCCATCTGATATTTTTTTTCTATCTATTATTTTAAACATCATTTGTCAATTTTTCACGCATATGTAAATATTTCAATTTGTACTTATTCCTATTCGTTAATATTGTGCATATTTCTCGGTAGTTTATGCTCCTGTTGGTTAACCCATCCAAGTTTATTTTTCATGACTGGTGCAAACGATCATAGCCACAAACTCAACTCTTCATAAAAGTCACAAACATATCTACTTATACTAATGAAATAAATCACTCCAGAAACTGACCGCCTGGTAGATAGACTCCAGGTTGGCTTCATACTTACTCCTCAGGGCAACAACTTTCTGGTGGAACTCGATGTGGAGCTTGTTAGCGTTGTACTGGAGCTGCATCAGAGCCCTCATGCTGTCTTCGTCGCATCTGCCATTGTGAGTGCACGTTCGTGAATGAACACACGTTCGTGAATGAACACACGTTCGTGAATTGAACAGACGTTCGTGAATGAACACACGTTCGTGAATGAACACACGTTCGTGAATGAACACACGTTCGTGAATGTGCGTGTGCATGTCGGTGAATGTAGGTACGTGAATGTGCAAATGCGTATGCGAGTGCCTATGTGCCTTATGCGCAATTACAATGTTTCCACGCTCTAAGGCAAACTATGCTTGTTTGGTTTGAGAAATAAACCGATGTTCGTTTTTTATGTGGTGATATAAGTCGCTGGTCAGGACAGTTATCAGTCGGCCTATTTTGCTAACTATATCTTAAGAAACGTGCCAGTCTCACGTTTAACATGGCTGAATTGATCAAACTTGCTGAAAAAATGAACGCATGATGTTACATTTCAAATAAAACTCTATATTTACATCTATATATATCTATAGAAGTATATGGCCTCAGGATTGCATAAACGAACACCGTAATTTATAGGAATGCTGCCAAATACGTCTCATACTACAGTATAGTGAATCCATTCTAGTTATCAGACAACTAAAAAAATGATTTGTAAGTTAAAAATATTTTTACATACATTTAAAATCTTTCTGAAACAACATAATCACACGGACATAATTAATTTTGCCTTACTGATTTGAGATTTTACGTGGTAATGTAACAGCATTTAATAAAGTCGAAACATGTGCATCTGATGAACCTTATATAATTATTACACAATTATTATATAAATATTTTTAGCCAGCAAAACTTGGATCTGAATATTAAAATCTGAAAGGAACCTACCCTTCCATGGCGAAATTAAAGGTATCGAACTCCAGTTTAACAAATGGAAACTATTTTGTCTCGTTAAAATCAACTCAACGGTTTATCAAAATATATTTTTATTCAGAAAATTGTAGAATTTAACTGTCGATAAGAACTTCTTAGTTTTATTCTTCGATGGGAATTTTATTAAAAACAGAAATCGTACGTCAGCGTAAATAACTTCTTCATCACAAGATTATGACGTTTCAAACTTTTGCTATTTTTGAAGCGCAGTATGAGTATGTTTTTACTAATAACCCATAAAAATTGTAATGAGTTATCTCATATTAATTGAATCGGATAGATACAAGTATGAACATTTTCCGGATCGATGTATACCCATGTTTGTTTTAACAGCTAAATAAAACCTCCTCATCTTCTAAATGCGTGATGAAACTGCGTCGGTTGAAAGTCGAATCAGGAAGTGCCAAATTGCTGATAGTTCTCGGCCTTCTAAGTTAGGATAAAACTTGGTACTAATAGTAATTTTACTACAAACCTTGGAGAAGCCAAACTCGCACGAGTGAGAAGTTTACGTACGAACAACCACTGACGATCCTCCAATCAAAACAGACCACACAAGCCAACAGTAATTTTTTATTATTTCCATTTTATTATTCAAGTTTTTTTATTATTTCATTTTATTATTCATTTTATTATTAAATTATAATTTATTTCAAAAATGAACAAAAATATTTATGAAATGTTTGATGAAATTTTTTATATAAAAAAAACACATTTGTATGAAAATCAACCAATTCATCAAATATACCTAGCTTACGTAGTAAGAAACATGCCTCAAAAATAAAATTTTTCTCGTCAATCAATCACTCATCAATCAATCAAATCAATCAATTAACCAACCAACCAATCAATGTAACAATGACCATTATAACAATATCATAAACATTTGCAGAAAATATCGCCAACAACAACATAACACAACACCACCCAGCAGCCTACAGCAGCCCACAACATCACACACCACACAACACTACACAACTCCACATACAACAGTTCACGTACAAACAATTTTTCAAAACACATTCCAACACTAAAAAATCAGCCAATCAACAACATTAGCACTCCCTCTTTTTCACTCTCTCTCTCTCTCTCTCTCCCTCTCTTTCTCTCTCTCTCACTTTTCTTCATTCATTCACCAATCAAAATCTATGCTTCCTCTCGGCAGCATCCTTCCTGTTGTGGTGCACCCTGGTTGACTTGTGCCTCTCCTTGTAGTTGCGATTCCAGAGGACATCTTCGGTCTGACCTTGACCTTTCGGACCTCCTCTGACGTCACGGACGGGATGTGCGTGTCGGTTGACGTCGTCGTCGTTGTTGCCGTGAACGTGGTTCGCTGATGTGTGGTTCGCTGAAGTGTGGTTCGCCGCTGGTGGCTGCTGTTTGTGTGGTCGCTGCTGATCGCCGAAATTTTCTTCTCTGTTTTTTTGTTGTTGATACTTTTCATTTTGTGGAGGTCTGTGGTGCACGGGTTGCTGTTGTTGTTGTTGTTGTGGGAATGCGTTGCTGTAGTTATTTCTCCTGTTGGACGAATGAACAAAGTGTTGAACAATTTTCATACAAAATTAAATCGGAAACTTGTAATGACGATTGCGAAGAAAAGCATTGCAACACTCGGTGGCGATTGAATGATAGCAGATAGAAAGTGAACGAGCCAAATGATTTCTTCAGCTAACACAAGTAGCAATAACATGACGACACTAACTGGAATGATGACATCGCATCACATCACAGAGAAACATCACTGGCCACCAACAACCTACAGGCCTTCGTAAGAAGTACATCCGCGCACACACACGCGCACAAACGCAAACACACACGTTTTGGCGACAAACCACATACAAAATACACGCGAAAAATAACCTTTTAAACACATTACACACACGCACACACACACACACACACACACACACCTGTTGTATGACTTGTTGGCAAACTTCTCAGCCCTCCTCCGTGCTGCCTGTTCTCTCAACTTGGCAGGATCTTCCAGGGACAAAGTGTTCTTCGTACCGGCATGCTCTCCATCATCCCCATCATCGTCGTCGTCGTCGTCACCACCACCCTTATTCTCATCATTCACGTCATCGGGTAATTTATTTTGCGATTTCTTGGCGAGAGATTTGACACTAAGCAGTTCGTCGACGGAATCTGTGTCGAGTTCCCCGTGCTCCGGCGAGTCATACGTGTCGTCATACTCGTCCTCGTACATCCTCTGTCGTCTGGTCGGTTGTTTGTAATTTTCGTCGTCGTTATCGTCGTCGCCCTCATACTCGTATTCATCATCTCGTGATCGGTCGTAATATGAGCCCTCAGTGAACTCGTTGCCGTACAAGCTATAAAGTGGCCTGAGGTCTGAGACGGTGGGCTTGTCGCTTAATGAAAAATTGTCGTTGGTCTTTCGCTTGCCTATGTGTATTCTAGACCTGTCTACATTCGGATTGTTGAAGACATCAAACTCGTCACCGTCGTAAATATTCCTCCTTTGAGACAGGATAGGGAATCGGCTGTCGAAACCATGCTCGCCAGCATCCCACTCGTTCGAGTCATTTCTCCCAACGCACACCTCAGTGGTGGCCTGGACATGCAACTTGCCACTTTCCAGTTGCAGGTCCCTATCGAGGCAGGCGAGGCTGGCTGGCAAGTTATCTTCGAGGAGAGCGTTCAATGTCTTCTCAACATCAAGTTGGAACTCCTGGAGACATTCCTTAATGAAACCAAGTCCCAGGTGAGGTAGCATTTCCTGGATGGAGGTCATCTTGAGTAGCAGGTCATCGCTGATTGTGTTGTTTATCGTGAGTGGTGGCGTTGGTGGCTGTTGTTTGGCGTGCTGCTTGATACTCACACCACCACAGGCACCCAGCAAACTCTCATCCTCCTCTTCCTCCTTCTTATCATCATCACCATCAAAAATAATTTTTCCAAACATACTTCCTCGATCAGATGGTTCATTTTCAAGAGATGTTGATTCACCAGTTTGTTCGGCGCGGTGGTGGTTGTGGAAGGTCTCAGATGCTTCCACGATGACGTCATTGATGTACTTGAACCTCAGGTCATCGACCTTGTAGTTAGTCTGCTCGATTAACTCTCGATCCTCGGATAATGGGAACTGGTGCGAGTAGTCGGCGAGGAAAAGTCGTTTGGTGAGCAGTTGTGTGAGTGCCTCGAGGAATGTTTCAACCGCCTCACCACAATCATGCTCTGATGTTTCACCACTGCTCTCAAACAATTTAGCCAGTGTTGAGTGATACAATACAGATCTAAAAACACTGACGAAATAATATCTGAAAAGTGCAAAGTAGTAATCAACATTCCTGAATTGCTCTTCCTTCATCTTCTCCTTCCTCTCTCCCAGCTTCTCAAAAATAAATGGGACCATCTTCTCGTAGAAGGAGGCCAACTTAACAGGAAGGTGATCCTGGAAGAAGACCCGACTTGCAGGTGGAAAGATGCTGAGGAAGTTGAACAACGTGAACGAAATATCGAGTAAGTAGATGACGACGTCTTGAAAGACTTCGTCAGTCATCGCCAAGGTGTTCCTCTCTGCAGTCGATTCAGGTAACTTTTTCAGTTCGTTACAGTCTTCATCCTCATCATCATCTTCCTCAATATCACATTGCTTATATACAGATTTAAACAACTTGGGTAACGTTTCAGCAACCACTTTCAAATCGTCAAAATATTTCTTCTGCACTTTAAAAATATTCTGCACCATTTTCTCGACCAGGGCTTCATTGGCTTTCCCGTAAATTGCACACATATCCATGATCATAGGCACGTCAAATATGAAATTCTCATACAAAATGTCTCCAAATACATCGACTGGAATCTGGTTTTCTTTATCCTCTTTGTAAGTCGACATTCGCAGACAAACCAGAAAATAAAGTTTGAAAAGGGAGTTGATTCTTGGAAGGAACTTGTCGAAAGTTGCCGTCTGTTTCTCATACGGTCTAGGTGCATGTCTCAGGAATGTGACAACGCAGGCATGCAGACTCTCATCAAATATTGCTTGGCTCCAAAACCTTTTCAAAAAATTAATAAACATTCACGATTGGAAAGTATTCATTAGAAAATTCATTTAATAGAGATTAATTACATATTTTTCGTAATATAAAATTAACTTGTGATGAGAAAAAGACAGAATGTGGTCGAGATCCTCTTCAATCAGTGACGTCATCTCCATCCACTCCCCGACTAAATCATCCCTACCCTCATCACGTGGGGGGGCTCGGTACATTAGGAACTCGATGTCCTCACAGTGCTCGGCCTTGAAGTCACATGACTTTTGTTTCGGATGGCCTACTTCGGTCTTATTGTCATCTTTCACTCTTGATTTTGAAACTTCAATTTCAGTAGTAGTAGCAGTAGTAACAGTAGTAGTAGTAGTAGTAGTAGTAGTAGTAGTAGAAGTAGTTGTTGTTGTGGCGGTGGTGGCAGTGGTAGTAGTAATGGCGGTGGTAACTGTTGTAGATGCAGCAGCAAAGGCAGGAACAGGTTTATTTCGTTTGGCCACTGTCGATTTTTTATTAGCAAGTACAGAAGATTTACTTTTACGTTGATCCATTTGTAATTTTATTTAATTTTAAAATTTCCTCTATAGTTAAATTACTTAAATAAAAATTTCAGGCACCCGAAGCCAAAACGTGTGGTGTCGATCAATGTTATGAAATTAAAAGTGAATCGGGTAAAAGGATGTTTAAATTTCGCAATAAAGCGATGGGCTGCTTCGTATGCTGCGAAATAATTTATTGAAACTTGGAAAGCGTCGGATAGAAAGTTTGAAAATAGTGTTGTAACTTGCACTATCGTCAACTTATTCCATCTCTCTTACGCTCAAGATTTCTGATAGAAAAACGCAACTGCTTCGGACACAAATTTGTTTAAGCGTTCACTTGAGTAACGGTAAAAGAATCATTCATAATCTCACGCATCAAATATGCAGCTCCCTCCTGGTTTGGTTTTGCCACACAACAATTTCAGCAACTCCAATCTCTCAACAAAAAACTAATTCGCTTCAACTATCTACCTGCATCATATCCTACCGTCACTCAGATATTCAACCTGTTGCGCTGTTGAACATCGCGGAAATAGCGCTTTATAAGCTAATTGATTGATTGATTGATTGATTGATTGATTGATTGATTGATTGATTGATTGATTGATTGATTGATTGATTGATTGATTGATTGATTGATTGATTGATTGATTGATTGATTGATTGATTGATTGATTGATTGATTGATTGATTGATTGATTGATTGATTGATTGATTGATTGATTGATTGATTGATTGATTGATTGATTGATTGATTGATTGATTGATTGATTGATTGATTGATTGATTGATTGATTGATTGATTGATTGATTGATTGATTGATTGATTGATTGATTGATTGATTGATTGATTGATTGATTGATTGATTGATTGATTGATTGATTGATTGATTGATTGATTGATTGATTGATTGATTGATTGATTGATTGATTGATTGATTGATTGATTGATTGATTGATTGATTGATTGAACCTGATTTTTAAAGACACATAAAAAAAAATGTGTAATTCACAGACTGGTCAGACGTTTTAAAATTGAAAGATTCTACAGTTCTTCAAAGATGACGTACCCTATATAGCAAAGATAACAAAAATAACAAATAATTGAACTTAATTATTAAGCGCAATTTGACCATTTCTACGATTATAACAATAGCACGGAAAATTGCCACGAATCTTGCCAAAACATGCACAAATTTTTCACTATTCCTCAACACTTTGGTACTATAGACCTCCAGACATTCATATCAATTCTGATATTGCTTTCTCCCACACTTATCTCTTGAATTTTAATACAACTTCTCTTACTACATATTAATCTGCCGAAAGCTTTAGTTCAGTGACGAACATATTCTGTTTGAGTTCGTTGAGGAGCGCTGTTGAACGCTTCATTGTTAGAGCTGTTGAAATGTGATGATCGTTTGACACAATGAAGATCAGTTACTGTATCCGTCTTTTCCAAAATCAGACTATGGCTATAATACATTATCTACTCATGTTTATTTAAGTAATTTTTCAATCGATTTTTATAAACTGATACCCTCATTTCAGTATCGTGAATACGATAAGAACTTTAAAAATAACTTTTATTAAAATTGTGGGGTAGAAAGATATTAAAACTATAAAAAATTTGAAAGTTTTTTATTTTTCACCAAATGATCTCGACAACGTCATCATAGATAACTTGCCACTGTTTAAAAGAAATTTGCGGCATTTGCTGCATAAAGAAAGTAATTTTTATTTCTATCAATTTTTAAGGATATCCTAAAAACTTTATATCGCTTCAAAATAGTCAAAATATGTGAATGCACTTGAAAAACGAACAAACGAATTCGATTACACGTTCGTGTTATCTCTAATTTATACAACACTAATGTATTAACGACTTTAAAAAGCTTTTGAAATGTGATAGGGAGAAGTGCATGCAATTGATTTGGCGTCTACATGAAAAATACTTCAAAGGTTGATTCCGGTGCAAACCATTTGGCAAGAAAGCAGTAACCAAATGTTAATGTGATTGCATACACTGTATGTATATGCATATATACGCGTTTGTGTGTATGTGCGTGTGCGTATATATGTCTATGTGTGTAAGTGTGTGTGCGTGTGTGTGTGTGTTTTTGCACGTGTTAAGTAAAATTTTCATGTCACTGAGATCAAATACCTATTTAAATATAATGGTGAATATCTATTTAGCATTTGCAATAATGGCAATCAAAGGCAATAATGGTTTCATCGAATAAGGTACCCGCTAAGGTGCAGCAATAACGCATTTGAGAACATTGAGTTTTAACTTCGTGATCGAAAAAGCTTTGAAATTCGGAGTTCAAACTGTCAGGGTTGTTAAAAATTATGAATATATCTACAGTGATCACAACGCATTATTAGCATTTTATTAATTGAACACTCGAAGTTATCACGCTACATCTCAAACCATTCCTATTCGTTCGTTACTTGAATTTATTTTGAAGAAAGTCTGGATGTGCCATTAATGAAGTGTATAAATATCCCAGATACACAACTTTAGAATAGAACAATCGACATCTGTTAAGAGTTCACAATTGTGTAAGTTAATTTTAATAATTTCGTAAACATTTTAAAACTTTGTGCCGTTGGAGTCATTTTGAATTTTATTATTAATCAACAATTTGGCTGGGTGGTGACTAAAAAATTTACCAGCAAATATCTTGAAAAATGTAAGCATTAAAATTTTTTGAACGGTACAGATTGGAAGGCAGAGATGATGTATGCGATCACATGCGTTCTGTTGTTGTGTATCTCAGCAGCCAGCCTGGCAGAAGTACTCAGCGAGGAGGAGAAGATGCAAATTTTGGAGAACCACAACTTGCTGAGAGCCAACGAAGGAGCGAGCAACATGATGAAACTGGTTGGTCATCGCGTGCGCTTGATTGAGTTTCATTAAGTTTTTCTTACAAGTGGTTCGGGAAGTGCAATTTGATATTTCAGGTTGTTACATCGGTAAATAATCGAGCAGTGGTGAGATTCAATCGCCAAATAAATGAAACATCACCATGTACCAGTGGCGAGTTAGTCGGGCCGTGGAGGGCCATGCCCCTGCTTTCAACGTATATGCAAAATTCAGCCAACACATTTTAAAATATTAATCTTACTGACGAAATCTTTGTTAATGTACATACTTGCGTTTTTTAATTAGAAAATTTTATAAAAATTGAGCGATAAGTCAAAAAAAGATTGCCACCTTCTAAGTCGAAGTTGTAATCAGGTTCTTGGTCCGACATCAAAGTGGTCTGGATCCGCCCAAGCATAGCTAGCACGATCGTTGGCGTTTAATTTAACATTTCAAGCTTACTTGGTTGTGCAGTGACATCAGTTGCACAAAACTAACTGCCAAAATATTTACACAATTATCAATTCGGATATTGAAAGGTATTAAAAATAAATAATTGTTTATTTTTTATTTTATTTTCGACGTGCGATGAAGAAATGGAGCGACCAACTGGCCGGCTACGCGACGTTGTGGGCGGACAGGTGCGACTTCTCCCACGGCCAGCCAGTGGAAGCTACCTCTGCCGGACACATCGGACAAAACTTGTACATCTCTTCATTACTCCAATGGAACATTGGCAAGGCAGTCTTGAACTGGTTCAAAGAGAAAGATGCATACAACATCAGCCTGAATGCTTGCCAGCCGGACAAGGTGTGCGGACATTACACCCAGGTAAGCTTTCATTAACACAGCCGGCACAGCCAGCCCTGCTTTCCATGGTATGCTGACGTTAAGTGTGATGTTGTGTGTGAGTCTGTTCGACGCGGATATTTAAAATTGAAATTTTGTAGCTGCTTTTATAAAATTTATTATACATATTAATTATGCATATTATATAACATATATGTTTGCACGTACTAGAATATATGTACGTGTGTTGTTTAACTGTATTTTTTTATGTTTTCTTACGTTTCGGACACTGCAGAGCAATGCCGGGGCATACTAGCTGAACATCTGCTTTCATTTCAGCAAACTCATAACGCGTTGTTTCATGAATAACTGCGTATAATCATGATAACGAAAAACGCATGGAGCTGGGCACGGAAATAACTACTGCGTTTGCATGCTCCGAAATTCACTGTGTCAGCCCAGAATGTGTAAGTCCTCCGAAAATGTAAAAATTATCTTTGAGGAAATGTGCAACAACTTGTGTACGTTTAAAAACTCGTACATGATGAACATCTTTCGCCTTCCTGATAAATCACCTGCATCAATCTGAATAATTAGTTACGATGAGTTTTGGTGATATAGAAATATATATAAATATGTATATAACATAATATTCATTCATTTTCATTCATTCATTCAATGATCCTCTATAATCCCTGAAGGGACCGTTGAGGCCGATGGTATTCTTCTATCTCTCCAAAATCCTTTTCTTTCCCTCGCCATCTTCATTGAGCTCAATGTTCCAACCCCCGTCCATTCCGTGATATCATCCATCCACTTCCTCACAGGTCTTCCAACTTTTTTCTTCCAGTCCCTCTTTCTCATCAGTACTTTTTTGATCAGTCTGTCGTCTGTCATTCTGCAGATGTGCCCAAAGATACCCAGCTTTCTTTCCTTGACACTTTCATACACAGTTTTTTGTCTTCCAAGTTGTTTTCTTACGGCATCGTTTCTTATTTTTTGTCTCCAACTGATTCCTAGCAACTTTCTATAACAATTCATCTCGAATGCTTCCGGTTTGTCTTTGTCTCTTTTCTTCAACATCCAAGCCTCACATGCATACATCAATGTAGAAAACACACACGCTTCTACGATCTTTACCTTTGTTTTTGTAGATACATTACCGTTTTTCAATATTACTTTCAAAGATGCAAACATTCCTCTCGCGATTGCTATTCTTCTATCAATTTCTTTTGAACAATTATTGTCATCAGTTATGAGGCTTGAGGCTGCCCAGATATATAAATTGGTTCACTTGTTCGAGCTTTTCTGCTCCTATCTGGAATTCATCATTGTTTCCACCTGCTTCCGAAATCATTATCTTTGTCTTACTGCTGTTGATGTGTAGTCCATGGTTTCTTCCACCATCGTACGTCAACTCGATCAGTTTCTGTAGACCCTCTGCACTAGATGCTAGCAGATCTATATCATCTGCAAACCTGAGGTCCCTTATCACTCTGCCTCCAATGTCAATTCCCTCAATATCTACATTCTCCATTTTTTCCAAGGCTCTTTCCAACAGTGCTAAGAACAGTAATGGTGATATTGGATCTCCTTGTCTACTTCCTATGCTCGCTTTGATCCAGTCTCCCAGCTCTGTACCTACCTTTACCGCCATTGTTGACTCCTCATAAAGCCCTTTCAGCACCCTTACCATTTTTGTTGACACTCCCATACTTTCCAAAGCTGCCCACAAACCTTCGTGCCAGACTGAATCAAACGCCTTCTTAAAATCCACAAAACAATGAAAAGTTGTTTGACCTCTGCTTCCTGCATCTTCCAACAATAGTCTCAACATCAGGATTTGCTGGACTGTATTTCTGTCCTTTCTGAAACCTACCTGCTCTTCTCCTAAATGCTGCTCTATGTCTTTCTCCAATCGTTCTTTCAAGATCGTCAGCATGATCTTGCACATATGAGGGATCAGTGCTATTGATCTGTAGTTGTTGCAGTCTTTCAGGTCTCCTTTTTTTGGCAACATGATCAAGATTGATTTACACCAATCTTCTGGCCATTTTCCACTGTCCCAGATTTCTTGGCAAATTTTGTGAATCTCATTACATACAATTGGTCCTCCCGCTTTGATCAGCTCTATGGAAATTCCGTCTCTCCCTGTGCTCTTGTTGTTCCTCATTTTCTTCATTGCTTTTATTATTTCCTCCAATGTTATTTCCGTTTCTTCCTCATTGACTACTTTTCTTTTTTTTAAAGCCTGTAACACCTCCTTTGTATACGTGTTTTTATCTGTGAACAGGTCTTGATATATTTCGACCATCTATTTTTAATTTGTTGGCCTTCAGTTAGAACATTTCCATCCTTGTCTTTAATAATCCTTGACGTATTCTTCATTTTTCCTTTTAACTGTCTGACTAGCTGATACGCCTCTCTTGTTTTGTTTTGTCCAACTAGTGCTTCTACCCATTCGCATCTATCGTTTATTCATCTTTTATCTGCTCTGGCAATTTTCGTTATTTTGCAACACAGTTGTTTATATTTCATCTCATTTTCGTTGTTTTGTCTTTTAGTTGCTTTCAACTGTCTTCTTTCCTCTACGAGTTTCCAAGTTTTATCACTTATCCAGGGTTTTATTATGTTTTTCCCTACTTCGCATTTTTCGGCTGCAGTTTTAAGCACTTTCTCCAAGTTACTGACTCTTGTTTTCATATCGTACTTTGTTTTTGTATCCAATTTGATTTCTATTACATTTCTGATGTTTTTCAACTTCTCTTTTATCATTTCTGTGCTATATTTCACTTTATTGATATTTTCGCCTGACTTTAGTCTCTTCGTTATTTTCATCTTGAGTTGCATAACACTAGACGATGATCTGATCCAATCTCTGCACTTGGAAAAGCACGGCACTGAGTAACAAATTTCATCCATTTCTGTTCTATCAAAATCAAATCTATCATGTTCGTTGTTTTTCCATCTGGTGATTCCCATGTCCATTTTTTTGTATTTTGTGTTTTTGTGTTTTTGTATTTGTTATATACATTTTTTGGTCCTTTGCAAATTCCAGCAGTCTTTCTCCTCTATTATTTCTCTTTCCTATACCGTATTTTCCCATGACTTCTTCAAAACCAATATTGTCTCTTCCGATCTTTGCGTTCCAATCTCCGGTGATTATCTTAACATCTTTCTTTGGCAGTACATTCAATGTTTGCTCCAGTTGATCGTAGAATGCCTCAATTTCTACATCCTAGTGATCCATTGTTGGAGCATAGGCCACTACCACATCAATGTTTCTCGGGTATCCCTTAAACCTCGCATACATTATTCTTTCATTCACTGGATTGTACTCTAACAGTGCTTTTTTTGTTTTTTCGCCAATAACCATTCCAACTCCATAGACGTGCTCCCTTTCTGTTCCAGACCATAATATCTTCCCACCTTCCATTTCTCCACCTCCTGTCCATCGGACCTCGCACAGACCAACCACATCATATCTGAATCGTTCAAGTTCTTTCTTCATCAACGCGTAAGCTCCTGTCTGCCACAATGACCTGACATTTCAAACTCCAACTGTCAACCCCATTTTCAGTCTATCTTTCTGGGACTCAGTAGCATACTTTACACTGCAGCCTCTAGTCCCCAAAGCTGCAGCGCGGACCTTGTTCACCCGGGCGACGTCCGAGCCGGTATGTGCATACTTTTTTTGGACTACCATCGTGTTATTAGCGTTTTTACGACAGTGTAGCAAGCTCCTGGCAACCATTCTTTTCTATCCGGACTTTGGACCGGCACCTGATATTACTGGACCGCAACTCAGGTGGTGGAGTGTGGTTTTCTGTCTGGATTTGCTCCCATAGCCTTTCCCATGAACAGGTATGCCGCAAGGCAGCAGAGGTTTGAAGTCAGAGTTTTCCTTCTCCTAGGTAAATAGCCGACCAAGGCTAACGAGCTTCACCTGCCCGAAGCAACTGGTTATGGCGCCAGTTATTCGCCTTCGCCCCTTCTCCTGTTAGTTTAAACAGTTCTGCCGCGTGAAGGCCAGGAGTTGGGCTTGGTTGTCAAAGGCTCTTTGAGACGCTTGCCATATGGGAGCATTTTATAGATGATGGGAGCTTATCCCCATTACTACCCCCGGCATTAACAACCATTCAGAACCAAATAACATAATATATAAGAACATATATATAATAACATGTATGAATATAACCTATTAGTTAAATACAGCTTAGCTAACTACATACAAAATCTCGAGCATGATGTTTTACAGGTTGTGTGGGCGGATACAAAAGAGGTTGGTTGTTCAGCACACGTGTGTCCCAAAGAAATTACAAACTCGCCATTCAAGTCTGGTCACATCATCGTCTGCAACTATCTCCCTCCGTCTGTTTTGCTTTCATTCTTTGAAGATCTGTTCTGCTTTTTGTTTGTTTGTTGGTGTTTTGAAGCTTTGTGTGTGTTTGTTTGCTTGTGTGTGTTTGTGTTTGTTTCAAATTTGGAAAAAAAATTACTCTCTTGCTTGAATCTAGCTCCATATAATTATATTTATAACAGAAGTGTTTCAACTGTTATTTTAAATAAATAAATTTAACTGAAATATTAAAAATAATTTCATTACTTATTGAGTCTAAATGTGTCAAAAAAAAATCAATTCAACAAAATTTTCTTTCAAGCTTCAAACACGATTCACTAAATAAATCAGGGGCAACTTCGTCGGCGAGAGACCGTACAAACGGGGCAGAGCGTGTTCAGAGTGCCAGACCTGTGAGAACAACCTCTGCTTGAATTGACGAGTTTGTCCGTGCCCTCTACCCAACACTTCTATGACATTTTGTGACTAATAGTTTCCATGAATTTTAAAAATGTTGCAATTCAGTAACTTATAGCTTCATGTTTTTTTATGCTTGTTGGCTTTTTAACTTTAATTAAAACTTTTAAATCACTTGCTTTGCTCTGGCTAAACCAAATGGCTAAATATAAACCAAACCTGCAATGAAAGATGATTTTTGAAATATCGAAATAAGGCTTAATCTGCACGATGAATTGGATAACAACTGTTTTATTAAATTCTCATGATGAAGTTGGATAATGAATCTTCTTTCAATAAATTAAATAATTTCCAAAAAATTCTAGTAACGAAAATTGAAGAAAAGACATACATAAAATTAATGCCAACAATTATTATATATGTGACATACTTCTTGGAGGCCATAATGTTTGTTATATGGTACCATCCTATGTATTATATATGATACTTTATTAAATAACGTAGATAATATATATTATATATATATATATATATATATATATATATATATAACTATACCAAGTTAAACCAACATTGCCTAAACTAAACAATTTCTATGGTTGCTCAGTGAGACGGCTGACATTTGGATGCAACATGGCCGAAGTTGTATTAGAGTAACTTGCCATTGGGTAAATCCAGATGATTATAAGCGCAACGATGTTACACTTGCCTCAATAAAAAATTAATGATTTGCTTTTTTTGGTTAACAACTAAACCATTGTTCATTTGGTATTATACTCTCGCACATGTGTTTTTAAAATACAATACCAAAATGCAACTCTTGTTGAACGTTTATTTTGTCAGACCAGAAGGATTCTTACTTATAAAAGATATCATTTAACTGATGAATTTTTTACTTAAAAAATGAAACTCATTTAGTGATATATATATATATATATATATATATATATATATATATATAAACTACTGTAAATGATGAGTTATTTCTGAAGTTAATAAATCTATAGGTATTCAGATCAACTACTCATCAGGTACTATTGTATTTAATACTCAAACTTATTACTTATAAGTACTATGTACTCAATTTGTTTTGTACTTAGTAATTATACTTAAGTACATTTTTTACTGAGTACTTAAACTTAAATACATTTTCTGAGTACTTTTATCATCATTGACCACTTTGTAAGATTGTAGCTCCGGAGATTTTGGAAATAATTTATTTATCCTGATTTTTTATATTTTGCAAGAAAAAATCTTTTGATAAAATCCGCTAAAAATTGTCTTGCCTGATAACATATCGATACTAATGTTACACGCGTTTATCTAACAAATTAAAGCATTGCTTAGGCGTAGATTGCTCTATAGTTGCAGTATTCTCTATTGTATTAATGTTGTTAACCTTTAAAAGTGCGTGTGTGTGTGAGTTTCTATGTTAGGAGGTGCGTGAGTATGGGAGGTGCGTGTGTATGAATGTGTGTGTGTGTGTGTGTGTGTGTGGTGTGTGTGTGTGTGTGTGTGGTGTGTGTTTCTGAATCATTTGGAGTTATAATTATTTTTATTTTTGCTTCATTATATGATGATATTACAAGTCATCATAACATTCTGTTTTTGTCCCTAGTGGCTTCCAAATGTTAATGATAACGACAAAGACCAATAGAGAATGAACAAGCGTTTGTAAGATGTTAGCTCATTTATTCATGGTTAGCTCAATTTCTTTCATGGTTTATCTCAACTCTAATATAAAGAATAACTTTGGATCGTGTACAAAGTATGCCACCTACTGTTCGACGTGTTTGTATACCACCACCTGTCTTTTGTTTCATGTTCGCACATCACTTTGAGTTACAATGTTAAATCCACTTTTAAATTGATACGTTGAATTTTTATTAAATTTTTTTATGTAGGAGGAAAATTAAATAAATATCTCAATAAACTCTAAAATGTTTGACGTTTTAGGCTTAACTTGTCCGAACTATGACAGCAAAAACAAAAGTAAATTTCCCAAAATAGTTTATAAAAATTATGTCAAGATTGCTGTCCTGACTTCGCTGTTCTGGTTAGCAACAGCCGCCCTGGTTGCCCACTTTTTCCTGTCAGATGGTTTCAACAACGGTCTGGATTGTACGGAGCTTAGGAGGAGAGCAGAACTCTACAACCAACATAATTTTCAATATCTTGGTCAGAGGGTGGCCTCCAGTTTGAAGGACTACCCCGTCGTTCATGTCCAGGACTTTGGTGGTGTGTCCTCTTGTTGTCTTTGATTTTTCCCTTTTTTTCCCCTTTTTTATTTGTAACAATTATATATTATATAATTTTTATAATAATATAATTTATAGTAACTATTTATTTTATAGATAAATATAAGTTAGTTGAGTAGAAAAGAAATAAAAACATTTAAGATTAGACACCTTTTTTAAGATAAAGTTTGGTTAGAGAATGTTATTTAATTAATTATTTTGAAAAGAAAGCAGAATTTAAATGAGAATCATGTGATTTCCATTTTCAGCAATTCAATTTTAATAGTCATAAATGTTGGGAATATTTCAGGATTCATGTTCGCTATGGTGATAGAAACTTGATATTTTTTCATTGCTAAGTTTTCATTTGAAAATAATAATTATGTTACCATTGAATGAAGGGGATACTAATTTCGCTTGTTTATGATTGATGTTAATACTGTTAACACATACCTGTACATTAATTTGTTTAAAACTGTTCAACTTAGATTGTAATAAACAGCCTGCAGTGAAGAAAAGTAAGAAAGACATGCATTTGATGTGTACTTGTACTGTTTGTGTTTGTTTATGTATGTGTGTGTGTTTCTATGTGTGTTTGTTTGTGTGTGTTTGCTTGTGTTTGTATGTATGCTTATGGATGTCTGTGTATGCGTGTATGTGTTCATTATGTTAGCCTGTGCTATCTATAGTATACATTTAGAAGCATATTATTTCATTTAGTTATTTATTTCTTTGATTTATTTCACTTTCCAGTTTTTTCCACTTTCATTTTTTAATTTTTAATTTTTTTTTTCATTATTTATATCATTAATAAATTTTGTTGTATGTAAAAAAAAACAGTTGGTTTGTTTCCTCCAATGTTCATCATTCCATTTTCCTATGATGTCATCATTTTCCTGATTTATAGTTGATTCATTATGATAATTATTATTTACTGCTATTATTTTTTATCTCACAATGTGTTGCATGGACTAATGAAATGAACACATACACAAACACACAAGCATGTATACAGACATTCGTATGCACAAACACTGGCGAACACACACACACACACTCATAGATTAGTTATTATGTTTAAAAAAATAATAATTAGTTAATAAGACTTTTCAATTATTCAATTTTGTGCTCGTTTGTTGCTGCTGATGGCACTCATTTTTTCTGGAAAATTTTCTTCGTCCTTTTCTATCAGTGCCCCATTCAAAACCCAGACCCATTCTATTAGGTGATGTCATTCATGTACTTCCCTTAGCAGCTATTCCAACATTTCTCTTCCAGTTCATCTTCATCTACTCTTTGCTGGGTTTTATATGTGTATTTTTTGACTTTTTGCCGAATTTAGCAATCTTTCTTTTATTTCATTCTTGTCTCTTGGACCAGATTCTCACATAATGTCTTAATATTGTCTCACATGATGTTCCACTGTTTTCATTACCAATTTCAACATTTGTATGCCTGTATATTGTATTGACTTATTAAATGTGGATTTGTTTAGATCCTTCATTAGCTTTGAAATTCTTTTCACCATGTTTCCATATCACTATAACGTTTTTTTTAAATCCACTTATTTTTTTAATTATTTTTATTTATTTATCATATTAATATTAATTCAATTTAGATTATGTTCACTTGCTATTCAGCTATTAATTTTTTTCAAATTTTCCACTATTTATTTTTATATTTTCTCACTAATTATTTTGCTTTCTCACATGTTTTCTTCTTTCATACTTATAAAGAATGTTGAGATGAGAATTTAGCAAACTGATGTGTATATAATATGCACTCACTTGTTACTTTCCTCTTTGCTAGCAATATGTTAACCAAACTATTGATTCATTCATTCATTTTATAAACCAAGAACAACATCAGGACTGAATTTAGTGTGGCGTGTTGGTAATTTTTGGCACAAATGTGGGACAGAAAATGGAACCATTATATGTGAAAATTCCAGAGACTTGAGAACTGAATAGAGTGTTAATTTGATTGACCAGTCAGTGTTATCTAGATTGATCAGTCGGTGTTAACTAGAATGATCAGTCAGTGTTAACTAGAATGATCAGTCAGTGTTAACTAGAATGATCAGTCGGTGTTAACTAGATTGATCAGTGTTCAACATTCATTGAATGATTCTAACCTTTTCATATAACAAAGGAGGTTTTGTATATAGAATGTGAAGTTTCTTTCGGATCAATATTCAATTAATTACCCCGAATGTTGTTACTAAGTCAGGAATTGAAATTGAAATGTTCAAGAAGAAAACTATTTAGTTTAGTTTAAAGGAGTTTGTCTTTAAACAGAAATGGACCTTTCTTGTGGCTTACACCCAGTGCTAGCTCAAGGTATTTTGCTGCCCAAGGCAAGATCCCATTTTTGCAACTCTAATTAAAAAGTACCAATATATTTAAAAAATACCTTAAAGTAAAACTAAGAGTGACATTCAAAATCGTATATTTACAAAACATTAAATCCAAACAGTACAAACACAAAAAGCAAACAAAATACACAACAAAATGGGCGTGTTTTAACATGATTTAATGAAAGAAGTTTACTTTCTTACTCTTTTCAGATGCAAAAACCTTCAAAAATTCAGTAAAATCTAATCTTATAGGTATGTGCCGCCCAAGGTAGCTGCCTCTCTTGCCTGTGCCTAGAGCTGGCTTACACCTGCATCTGCTGATGATTTAAGGACATTTTATTCTTATATGTACATGTGTATCTGGTGATTGTATAATGGGTTAAAAAATTTGCATTTGTTCACGATGAGCTAATTGGCAACAAAAAGTTTAGAGTTCTTTTTTGATTAGATTTCACTTTTTTGTTGTTTTTGTCATTTTGACAACTGATCCACTCTTTCAAATGTTTATATTTTTTTCTTTGTTGACTAGTTTCATTTGATGTTGCTTACATCATGCTGTTTTAATTTATTCTCAACAGTTTGATGTTTGTGCTTATTGTTTAATGTTTTTAAGCCATACCTAGTTTAGGAAATATTTTGTGCCAAAATTTTATTGAATTAAATTCTAACAAAGATCTTTAATAATTTTAATCTTTGTTTACATCACTTGAATCTTTTAAAGTTTCACATTTTCAACTAGATAATATTTTTTTTCTTCTGTAACACATATCATTCATTATCTGTCACAAACAAGACAATGGTACTGAAAGTGATTTTTAGATGAACTCTGCACCTCAGCTGGTGGTTGTTGCCAGTTGGATGGATTGATTTATTGTGTTTCTCATGTCTTCTCTTTTTCATTGCACAGCTGAGTCAGGTCAAATAAACGCACGCACTGCTTTATAAATAGATTGTTAACATGAAATGAGCTACCAGCTCCAAGCAGCCAACAACAACTCACAACCTCCTCAAAAATTTGAACGACCACAACAGAGGCAGCCTCAAAAGTAGACCAGTTCATCCATCCAGGCAATCGAGTGGGCAGGGAAGCAGTGAGGCCCCCACCATCGTCAGCGTCGACCGGTGACGAGGATGACCGCGCCGACCTGCACGAACACACCGAGTACGACGACAAGAGCATCGATCGAAGTCAGCTGCCCGACGACGGACTCCATGAACCTGGACACAACGGCGCGCCTGTGGTTGTCCCACCTGAGCTTGAGGCCGAGGCGAAGGAATTGTTCAAGATCAACCAGTTCAACCTCGTGGCCAGTGACATGATGTCGCCCAATCGAACTCTGCCTGATATCAGGAACGAAGCGTGAGGATTCGCGTCATGTCGTCGTCATCACAAACATGATCATCTCTCAAATATTCGCATCCTTAAGTTGCAACCATCAATCATTGTTATGATGATTATCATAGTTGCAATTATTTCATCCTGCCAGGGTTTCAATTAATGTTCCATTCACTTTATCATTGCTAATTAATTATTTTATTAATTCATGTCTCTATCAAGTCGTCACCGCCAACCAACCAGCCAATCAACAACCAACTAACCTTCCAACCAATCAATCAAACGAACAACCAGCCAACCAACCAATCAAACAGTTGCAAAGCGAAGATCTACCCTATAGACGAGCTGCCTGACACGAGCATCATCATCGTCTTCCACAACGAGGCCTGGTCGACCCTCATACGAACCCTCTGGAGCATCATCAACAGGTCACCCCTGCAACTCATCAAGGAGATCATTCTCGTCGATGACGCCAGTGAAAGGGGTGAGTGTCGTCTGCTCCGATGGGGGATGTTACTCCGATGTAGGGGGTACTTCGATGTGGGGGGTACTCCCGATGTAGGGTGTGTTCCTATTTAGGGGGTAGTTCGTTGTGGGGTTTACTTCGATGTGGGGGGTGTAATGTCTTGTGACGTCATCAGACGATGTTGTGTGCTGGGCTGTGATTATAGACTGATGAGATGTGTTAAGATGTAATGAAAATTGTTATAGTACAGTGTTATGTGGTATGCTCTGATGTATCACACACACACATACACGCGTGCATATTCACTTGTTGATATGCCCTGCTCTTAATGTGAGGCAAGACGACACACACACACACACACACACCCAAACACAAACACACACAAACAAACACACACACAAACAAACACACGCAAACAAACAAACACAAAAATGCTCACACACGATTGTATGCACACGACTACAAATATATTGATTGATTACAGCTTAAAAAGTTTTCTCATCTACTGCTGCTGCTGCAGATGATGATAATGACGACGACGATGATGATGGTGACGACGATGATGATGACGACGATGATGATGATGACTACGATGATGATGATGATTATGATGGTGACGATGATGATGATGACGACGATGATGACGATGACAGTGCAGCGACGATTTTATCATCCTTAATTGTCCAAGAGGTTATTTGAAGTTGCCCTTTTAAAGTCTAACAATCAACTGGAAACCTCTTTCAAGTATTGTCCCAGACTTCTTATGTAACCATTAGTTATCAAAATTTTCTTGAATTCACAATTCACAATTTGTTTATTTATCAAACCAGTAACGATTTGACCTGGAGACCTGGAAGATTAAAAATCTTTTATCGGCCACCAGTTCAGAATATATGAAAAGTTGGAAAATAAAATATAATATATATAGTTCTGATTATGTCAAAACTATAACATTTATAACAGAAAACCCTTAGATTGAATATCAACACTTATATATGTCACGAATTTAGCTCAGTCGGTAGGAGCGCCGTGTCTTGCGCTGCAATCACGCCATAGCATGGTTCGAATACAGTCTGTTCGATGTGGATAGTACAGTCTTTGTGGCGAGAGGGTTTAGTTTCCAAGTGTAGAATAACATGCGTTTGATGGGGAAGTACTTTGTAAAGAATAATAAAAAAAGAAAAAAAAAAACTTCTGCTAATTAGGTCCTTTAATGTAGATGGTATTATTATTATTCTTATTTTCTAAAAGTTCGGCTTTATTCGTTATCGTCGTCTTCACTTTTACATTCAATCTCATGGTTACTATGATACGTCCTACCTCGGGAAACCGGGTCTCTGGACGAAAAACGAAGATTGATTGATTGATTGATGGTTACTATGATGATGATGATAATGAGGATGAGGATGATGATGATGACGACAACGATGATGATGAATAAAGCAAAACTTGGTGGTGGCGACGATGACGATGATAATGGTGGTGATGATTTTGTTGTTCGCGTGTTTGTTCGTCCGTCTGCCTTGCACCTTACACGAAAATCAATACCGTTCGCGATTGATGTTAATTCGTTTTTAAACGAAACTGAAAGCGTTCTCAAACGCTAGCTGACTTTTTAATGAATAGTCTTTTTTTTAATTTTTAATTTCTTCAAAATCTGGAGAGAAAAATATGTTAGATGTCATGGAGTGAATGATTTTGCACTCTTGTTTACCAACCATTTCGGTTAGGATTCTCATCATTCCTCATGAGATATTTATCCACTTTTTAAATTTTAATTAAATAAATGAATGATAACTCTACTAATTTATTGCAAAGATGATGATAAATATATTGATCACACGTGTTTTAAGTTATATCAAATGATAAAATTTTTACTCATTGGTATGTTAATTCATTCAGTCAGTCAGTCGTTCATTCGTTCGTTCATTCATTCATTCATTAACTTGTATTTTATATATTTGTTTAATTGTTTTATTGATTTAACGTAACCCTTGAATTATTAATATACTCAAATTAATTGCTTCAATTTTCCACTTAATTATTCCTCTGTCGTCATCATCGTCATTATCATCATCATCATCTCTTCGTCGTCATCATTATTATAGTTGTTATTATTTTTACTATCATCATAGCTATTGTTTTTAGTAGTACTGGTAGTAGTGGTGGTATTATTAATAGTAGATGTAGTAGTAGTGGTATTATTAATAGTAGATGTAGTAGTAGTGGTATTATTAATAGTAGATGTAGTAGTAGTGGTATTATTAATAGTAGATGTAGTAGTAGTGGTATTATTAATAGTAGATGTAGTAGTAGTGGTATTATTAATAGTAGATGTAGTAGTAGTGGTAGTAGTAGTGGTAGTGGTAGTAGTAGTGGTAGTGGTAGTAGTAGTGGTAGTGGTAGTAGTAGTGGTAGTGGTAGTAGTAGTGGTAGTGGTAGTAGTAGTGGTAGTGGTAGTAGTAGTGGTAGTGGTAGTAGTAGTATCTTGATTGTCATCATTATCATCACTAACATTCGACACGCCACTCAATGATGAAGCTTCGTCAGTTGTTAATGCTTCAGGGAATGGAATGTTACTTGATGACGATGATGATGATGATGTGAGTAATGATAATGATGATGATGATGGCGATGATGATGATCAGTACGACGATGATGATGATGATGGAGGCAACGGTTATGCGGATTTGGGTGGTGTCGATAATTAAATAATAATTATTATGATTTCTATAATGATGATGACGACGATGATGATGAGGACGACGATGATGATGACGAAGATGTTGTTGTTGTTGATGATAATACTGACGACGTGGCATCTCAAAACGTGAATATGTTGATGCGCTAGCCATATGCTAATGATAGTCACACACACTGCTGCTAATTTGCATATAACGATCTTATTAATATTAATGAATGACCTTGACTCTAGTGCTGATGAATATTCATGACCACCCACCAACCAATCACCAGATTACTTAGGTAGCAGGTTGGATGAATACATAACCCACCTGCCAATCCCGACCTACCTGGAAAGGATGGGTACCAGGAATGGCTTGGTCAGATCCAGGTTGAGAGGTTAGTTTTGTATGTTTGTATGAATGAATTTGTGTGTGTGTGTGTGTGTTTGAATTTGTATGTGTGTTTGTATGAATTTGTATGAATTTGTATGTGTGTTTATGGATTTTTATATGTGTGTGTGTGTGTGTGTGTATGAATTTGTATGCGTTTATATAAATTGGTATGTATGAATTTGTATGTGTGTGTATGAATTTGTATGCGTATATATGAATTTGTATGTATGTGTTTGTATGAGTTTGTATGCGTGTGTATGAACTTGTATGTGTGTGTATGAGTTTGTATGTGTACTTGTAGGTGTGAGCAGAGCCACAGGTCAGACCATCACATTTCTGGACGCGCATTGTGAGTGCACCACCGGCTGGTTGGAACCACTGCTCTATCAAGTGCACATTGATAGGTTGATTGGTTGGCTGGCTGGTTGATTGGTTGATGGATTGGTTGGCTGGTCGGTCGGTTGGTTTGTTGGTTGGTTGGTTGGTCGGTTGGTTGGTTGATTGGTTTGTTGATTGGTTGGTTGGTTGATCGGTTAGTCGGTTGGTTGGTTAATTGGTTGGTTGGTTGGTTGATCGGTTAGTCGGTTGGTTGGTTTGTCGGATGGTTGGTTGGTTGATTGATTGGCTGGTTGGTTGGTTGATTGATTGGCTGGTTGGTTGGTTGTTTGATTGGCTGGTTGGTTGGTTGTTTGATTGGTTGATCGGTCAGTTTGTAGTTAGTTGAATCTGCTTATGAATAAAAAATTAGATCGCTTTGAGCGTACTTCTGCCTGTTTCTGTGAAATTTTGTTTGATTATTTCTACGATTTTTATTTTTTAATTTATTGAATCAATAATTAATTTTTTCTTTCGTTTTTTTTTTCATTCCTTCTTTCCTCCATCTCCCACCTCATGATAATCACCACCACCACCACGATGATGATAAATGACGATGATGATGATGATGACGATGATGATGATGATGATGATGACGATGATGATGACGAGGATGATGATGATGATGACGATGATGATGATGATCAAACAATTTATGCTGATGTCATCGCTGAACTTGCTTCACTCGCAGGAAGTCTGTCATATCTCCACTAATTGACGTCATTGTTGATTCCAACTTCGAGTACAGGTTCGTTGCTGTTTGTTGTTGATCAACATTGTTGCTGTTGTTGATCAACATTGTTGCTGTTGTTGACCAACATTGTTGCTGTTTGTTGTCGATCAACATTGTTGCTGTTGTTGATCAACCTTCTTGTTGTTGTTGATCAACATTGTTGCTGTTGTTGATCAACCTTGTTGTTGTTCAGCATTTTTGCTATTGCTGTCGCTAGATTTGTTCGTAACATCATTTTTGAAGTTGTGTTTTTTAAATGGTAATAATCTCAACTGCGCAACCATAGTAATGATGATGATGTGTGTGTGTGTGTGTGTGTGTGTGTGTGTGTGTGTGTGTGTGTGTGTGTGTGTGTATCATCATTTATAATAACAGCAACAATTACAAGACAATAATTGCCACATAAATAACAAAAATAACAAAACTAAACAACAACAACAACAACTGTAACAACATAAACAACAAGAAACACAACTAAACACCAATAACAACAACATGGACGACAACTAAAAAAGTTAACAACAACATCAACAACAACAACAACAGATTAGTTCCGGACTTATTGGCGGGTTTCGATTGGAAGGTGCTGTTTGACTGGGCCAAGCCGAGACCAGAGGAGATTGAGAGAAGGAAGGATGATGCCACCATGCCTTTCAGGTCAGGTGACCATGTGACCAACCACGTGCGTGCTGACGTAGTAATGACGTAATGATGGATGTGCTGGCTGGCTGTGACGGTGTGTGTGTGTTATGATGTGTGGTGATGTTTAGAAGAGGGTTACACACCACACACACACACCACACACATATCCACATGCTTTTACACACACACACACACACACACACACATATCCACATGCTTTCACACACACTTACATTACACACATACACACCCATTCACACACACTCCCACACACTCACTCACACGCACACGTCATCAAACAAACAGGACACCAGCGATGGCCGGTGGGCTCTTCACCATGGACAAACAGTACTTCTACGAGATTGGCTCCTACGATGAACAGATGAACATCTGGGGCGGGGAGAACCTCGAGATGTCATTCAGAGTGAGTAACGCCTGGATGGATGGATGGATGGATGGATGGATGGATGGATGGATGGATGGATGGATGGATGGATGGATGGATGGACGGACGGATGGATGGATGGATGGATGGATGGATGGATGGATGGATGGATGGATGTATAATTTGGTGGATGAACGAAGGGATGGACGAATGGATAAATGAAGGGATGGGACTATGGACGAAAGGCCTTATAGATAGACAAATAGATAGATAGATGGATGGATAAAAAGATGGATGAATAGATGGACGAACGAATGATTGACAAATAGATGGACGAACGAATGATTGACAAATAGATGGATAGATGGATGGATAAAAAGATGGATGGTTAGATGGATAGATGGACGGACGAATGATTGAATGCGTATGGGTTTTATAAACGTTAATGGTTATATATATGTACATCATCAGCAGTGATGCAATCAGTAGAAGTAACAAAACCCCTAAACACACATTCACTCCCCGCCCCCACCAACCAGTTGTGGCAGTGTGGCGGGCAGGTCCTCATCTCCCCATGCTCGAGGGTAGGGCACGTCTTCAGGAGCATCTCCCCCTACACCTTCCCCGAGGGCACGGACAAGACGGTCCTGACCAATCAGATGAGGACCATGGAGGTCTGGCTGGGCGATCATAAGAAGTTCTACTATAAGTCCAATCCGGGTCAGTTGGGTTATCGGTTGGTGTCTGCGTTGTTGGGCGGTGGATGGAAGAAGGAAGGAAGGAAGGAATGAATGAGTGAGTGAGTGAGTGAGTGAATGAGTGAAGGAGTGAGTGAATGAATGAATGAATGAAGGAGTGAGTGAATGAATGAATGAAGGAGTGAATAAGTGAATTAATAAAATAATTTTGGGTTGATCGATTGAATGAGTAAATGTATAAATATTCATCATTCATTATTAATTCATGAGTAATGAATGATTTCATTCATGAATAAATAAAGGAATAGATGGATGTATGAATGAATGAACGAATGATATATAATATATATAATATAATTATTAAAGTAATAAAATAATATAATATAATAATGTATAGCATAATAAATAAATATAATAATGTATAGCATAATAAATAATGTAGTGTAAAGGTTAAAGGTTACTCTCTTCTTTTTGCGTTTCCTTCAGAGGTTTCAACGACAAACACACACAGCGTATATGAATACGCGTGCAAACCACGCATCATACACATTGCATGTGATAGGCGGGGATCTCTTTGTATTTGAACCCAGTCACTGCAGCAGCAAGATCAGGCGCCTTTAACCAGTGAGCCATCACTGGGCCACACTTGGGCGTTTTTTGTATACAATATTATGATCGATGATATATCTGTTGATGTCGTTGTTGTTGAAATTTGTTGTTGTTGATGTTGTTGTTGTTGTTTACAGCTGCAGCCATCTATGAGGTTGGCGACCTGACTGAGAGGCTGAAGTTGAAGGAGAGGCTGAAGTGCAAGAACTTCGTCTGGTACCTCGACCACGTCTACCCCGACTCGCCACTCCCCAGGAACTTCTACTCCGTCGGGAAGGTGGGTGGTGGTGGTTGTGGCTAGAGGGGGTGGTGGGCTCGGGTTTGATGTTGGGGAAGTTTGTTGGGTGGTTTTTTTTTTTTTTTAATCAAGTCGTCATCATTTTCATCGCTACTTAACAGCAGCTGCATCATCATTAACATCTTTTTTAATGTCATCGAATATAATTCTATCATCATCATCATCACCATCGTCACAATTGCACCATCATCATCATCACCATCATCACCACCACCACCATCATCATCATCACCACTTCACCATGATTGGTTCAGGTGAAGAACGTTGACTCCAACCTGTGCTTGTACGTCTCAACGGATGGAAACTTCATGCTCGGTCTCAAGGATTGCACCAAGGAAGTCGACAGACAGGTCGGTTAGATGGTCGGTTGGTTGGTTGGTTGGTTGGTCGGTTGATCGGTCGGTCGGTCGGTCGGTCGGTCGGTTGGTTGGTTGGTTGGATGGCTGGCTGGTTGGTTGGTTGGATGGATGGTTGGTTGGTTTGATGGCTGGCTGGTTGGTTTGTTGGTTGGTCGACAGGTTGGTCGGTCGGTTGGTTGGTTGACTAACTGCCTTAGCTAACTCGCCCACCATCACACACAACCCACCACACACACATACACGCATACTCACGGACGTACACACAGCACCACACACACACACGCACACACACATGCACATGCACACGACAGGTCTTCTCTTACACATCGGATCTGAATTGAAGACGGGGATCCTCAG
>NW_008705095.1:1001806-1006561 GCF_000326865.2 Helobdella robusta | reverse complement strand
CACATCAAATTCAATACCTCACTGCAAAACTACAACAGAGAATGTCAATCGGCAACCCGAAGACAAACCAGTGCCTGGCTGTACTTGTACAGAACAGCATCGCCAGCATTGTGTACAGTACGTATTGTTTGTATGCTGCGTGTGTGTGTGTGTGTGTGTGTGTGTGTGTGTGTGTGTGTGTGTGTGTGTGTGTGTGTGTGTGTGTGTGTGTGTGACAGGATAGGATGTTCATATATATACATATAGTTGTCAATTATTCATTTCATTCACCATCACCCATTTGTATATATTCATTCGTCCATTCATTCCCTCACTCACTCATTCAGTCATTCATTCATCCACCACTACCACCACCAGCTGTCTGCGGCCACCAATCAATGGAGAGGTGGACCCTGGAGGAATACAATGGCAGCCTGTATGGAGAGGAATACGCCGATGAGGATGATGATGATGTTGGAGGTGGTAATGATGATGGTGATGACGTCATCGGCGGTGGTGGTGATGGTGGTGATGTCGTTGACGGTGGTAAGGGTAATGATAATGATGCCGGGGCTAGTAGACGTAGGGAGGATCATAATCATGATCGTCAAAGTGGCTCTCAAGATTTATAAGGGGACCTTGACCTTGATCTTGACCTTGACCTTGCTTACTGCTGCTGCTGCTTCTGATTGGTCAGGACAACAATAACAATAATAATAGTAGTAATAATAGTAATAATATTTACAACAATATCTATTGTAATAATAATAATAATAATAATAATAATACTAATAATAATAATAATGATAATGATAATAATAATAATAAAACATCAACAACATCAGCATCAAGGAATGATAACTATTGCAGCTTTATTATTATCAACAACAATAACAGCAACTACAATGACAACATCATCAACAACAACAATAATAATAATATTGATAATTATAATAATAATGAGAATATTCTTTTATTGGCCGAAAAGATAGAATCCAAATGAAATCAATTGAAAATTATTAATTAGATGTAGGATTGTAAACAAATAACATGTGAAGTCTAATTTACGATCCTCTCCTCCCAAATTATAATGAGAACTCTTTTTCTTCAAAGCCAGTGGAATAAATAATTAAAACTATGAAATGGTGAAATAATGAAGTGTCAATATAAAACCACTATGCATGCTCGATTCAAAATTAAAGTACAGAGCGGTGAAATGTATTTAAATTTGTATCATAAATTGTTTCTGTCGCAATAAATGCTGTTTGATAACCTTATAACGGTCTCTATCAGCTCATCGTTAAAAGAAACCGGCCACATAATTTTAAACAATGAAAGATTTTCTTTTTTTAATCTATTTTATTCACAAAAAAGTGAACGAGTCAGCCTAGCAATAAATGCTTATCTAAGGTTGACTCGCATAAATTAAAGTTATTACAGAAACCAACTGGAGATATTTCAAAAGTAATAATAGTAGTAATAATAATAATATAATAGTAATAATAATAACAATGGAAATGTATTTGGTCTTTTACCCGCCAAGTTATGAAATCAAACGGTAGAAAAGATGGTAAATGTCTTATGGAATGAATTGTAATAAAATTTATTTGTAAATTTACAATAAAATAAATAAAATGTACTAATATTTTGCAACGACATCAGTAGCAACTGCAACGACAACATCAACAACAGCAACGACAATAATAATAACAATAATAACAACAACACACGTTTAGACGACATTTTCCCCGAAATCGGGTGTTGCCGTTTGGCTACCTATGATGAAACCGAAATACCCCTCGACGCCATCCACATCTGTCACTCGCCTCAGTATCACGCAACCCCGCTTTCACCCTGTCCTTCTCCACCTGCTCTTTCCATCCCAATCGCGGACAACCCCTTCCTACCACTCCTTCAACCTCGAACTCCAACGCTCGCCTAATCCCGACCCTTTCACCCCTTCTCAACACATGTCCATACCACCGCAATCTCGATCTCCTTATCAATGTCACAATGTTCTCATTCAGTCCCATCATCGACATCAGCTCTGTACTACTCCTCCTATCCTTCACTTTAACCCCACACATCATCCTCACCATAGCTCTTTCAGCCCTCTGCAGTACACTTTCCTCCTCTCTCCTCAACACCCAAGTTTTACCACCATATACCATCGCTGCTCTCACACATGCTTTATATACCCTCCCTTTCATCTCCACTGACCATTTCTTTCCACACAATACCCCACCCAGCTCCCTAAATTTCATCCATCCCACACGAACTCTAGCCGTAACTGCGCTCAAACATCCAAACATAACAACAATAACAACAACAATAATAATAATACTGATGATGATAAGACAGTACAAATTTAAACAATAAAATGTAATAATATTTCGCAACAACATCAGTAGCAACTACAATGATACAACAACAACAACGATAATAACCACAACATTAATAATAATAACAATAATAATAATAATAATACCGATGATGATAAACAGCACAAATTGAAATGGCCCAACAACTGCAGACTCGTTGATTGTAAAATTAACAACTTCAAATGGATATATATTTTTTTAGCCGAAAGAACGTCAGCCATGATGAAATACATCAACATATGTTTATTTTTATGACGGTGAATATTATTATTATTATTAATGTTATTATTATTGTTGTTGTTGTTGTTGTTATTGTTAATACTATTGTTGTTATTATTATTTTCATTTTTAGTGTTGATCATGCCATTGTCACCTTCATCATCATCATCGTCGTCGCCACCACAGCCACCACCACAACCACTATCGTCATCATATCTTAACCGATTCATTCCACGTTGCGTGTTTCTATCGTGTTTTCTTAAAAAAAATTTCTCGATTTTCTTTTTTTTTTTCAATTTTCTTCCGGAAAAAATTTGAACTCGGACCATTCTGTTATATCAGTCTTATTTATAAAGTATCATTTTTTTGTTTGTGTGTGTGTGTGCGCGCCTGTGTGTGTGTGTGCGCGTGTGTGTATGCTTGCGTGCGTGTGTGTGTGTTTCTTTCTGTAAGTTGTGTTCACTCTTATTCACGTTCGCAAGTTATGATTTTTGTATGCACGTAAAATTTATGCTGTTTGACCTTTGGATTTCAGTGGCGGTAATATTCCTTTATTCATTCATCCGTTCATTCATTCATTCATGCATTCATTCATTCATTTATTTATTCATTCATTTTTTCATTTATTCTAT
The DNA here is from genome assembly GCF_000326865.2 of Helobdella robusta. Lineage (NCBI taxonomy): Eukaryota > Metazoa > Annelida > Clitellata > Rhynchobdellida > Glossiphoniidae > Helobdella > Helobdella robusta. The sequence continues at coordinate 1,003,350 of NW_008705095.1, read as the reverse complement.
TGGTTTATTTGTAAAATCACCCACTCATTCATTACATTACATTTCTACATCATCCATCCATCCAATCGTTCATTCATTCATTCGTTCATTCATTGATACGTTTGATTATATTTATTAATAATATTGTTAATGGTATTATGAGCTGTTTATACTATGCGTCGTAGTTCTATTTTGCTCATTCACTAATCATTCACTTGGCATTCACTAATCATTCACCAATCATTCACTAAACACAAATTCATCATCACCCATTATCATCTTCAGTAATATTCTTATTTCATTTTCTCATATGGATACGTTTTAGCTTTGGGTCTCATTGTGATCAAAACACCACAACAGTTGTAGTTGTTGGACATTGCCGTGCATTCAGCAATAACGACTGCTCCACAATTGGATCGTGGAATTATCCTTTATTCTTTGTCTCAACTCTCTATAATTGTAGGTCATTTTTTTACCAAACTGAGAGATATAAATTTATATATAATAATATAATATATAAATATATATATATATATAAAGGACTGAGGATATTATATCTAGTTGGATTATGGAGTGCAGCTGGTGCTTGGATGGTGATGCAGTTGCGTTCTGAATTCAGTACAATACAATAAGGTGCTCTGTTTATTCAGCTAGAAACGTACATGGGGAACCCGAAGAAAAACTTGTTGGGCCACCTTGAGAATGTATTGTTGTGATGTAACTGACGACTGTGCGAGTATTTCTTTCGTCATGATCTGCGAATGCTAACAGTTGAAAAAACACACAACACACACACACACTGTTTAAAACAGCCCCAGTGTTTCAACAACTAAGCCGCTGACATTCGAATAAACGTTTAAACAAATCTCTGTTTGGGACAGTTGTTCGTGTTTGTCTATCAGAAATCGGTGTGAACCTAGGGTAGAGGGAATAATATATACATGAACATTCACATATATATATATATATATAGAGAGAGAGAGAGAGAATATATATATATATATACTTGACTATGGTGCGGTTTACAACAACACAGCACGACAGTGTAATGTAATTTTCTAGTGCAAACAACGATTAGCTAGTACGTGGTATCTATTGCAATTGCAATTAATCTGTTTTGTATATTATATATATATATATATATAATATATCAATCAATCAATCTTCGTTTAATGCCCAGAGACACAGTTTCCCGAGGTAGGACGTATAATATATTATATTAATTTATAATATCAATATAATAATATATATATATATATATATATATATATATTCATATGGGTGGATATAGTGGAGATATGGGCATGAAGTACACCATCTCCCAACCACGACCAAAGGTGCATTTTTGTGAACGACGAACTCGTTTTATGGTTGACGCGTTTCGTCTCTTGTGCTCTGGAGATGGTGTACTTTATGTACTCCTACTGGCCGACGTATCTGATGACAGATCAATTATTTCCACTGATACTTCTCACTCATTTTTTCGATATATTATATATATATATATATATATATATATATATATATATATATATTACAATATTCTATAAATTCTACCGAATGTG
>NW_008705095.1:988614-1001577 GCF_000326865.2 Helobdella robusta | reverse complement strand
GAATATTGTAAAAATTATGGTCTATTACCATTATATATATATATATATATGTTGGTAATAGATACCAACATATATATATATATATATATATATATGTTATATATATATATATATATATATGTTGGTTATAGACCATAATTATTACAATATTCTATAAATTTTACCGAATGTTTGGCGTTAATAAGTTTGTAGTTCGTTTTTTCAATTTTTCTCACTAAAGTTTTTTGGTGAACGTTTAGTTTATTAAAATTCAAAATAAACTTATTTTTCGAATTCATGCTGCAAATAAGGCCATATTTCGATTCCGAATGAATCATCATCAGTGCTTTCTGCTGTTTATATAGGGAAATATTGACTTTGTCAAAATGAATTTAGATGGAGATTGACTTTGTCAAAGGGAACTTAGATGGAAATTAGGTGTCAGGTTTCTTTATTGGCTGGTCATCTTCTTTGGTCTCCTTTTCTTCATCGATAGCATCATATTCTTCTTTGTCACTATTATATATATATATATATATATATATATATATATATATATATATATATTGATTGGTGGCTGTTATACACAGTGTATGATAATCACAATTGTTTGGTGTGTGTGTGCTTGTGGGTGTGTGTGCGTGTTTGTGTTTTAATTTAAATTTGTGGCATATGAAACAATATTTGTCCTAGACCATTAGTGCCTTTTTTTCGTTGGAATTAACTTTTTGTACGTCATTTTTTATCCCTGCTTTCACTAGCCCGTTCATTCATCCATTCATGCATCTGTTTATTTTTATGTTCGTCCGTTCACTCGTTCGTTCATTCATTCATCCATTTACACATTCATCTTAAAATATGTTTATTCATCTGTATATACATCCATCTATCCGTTCATTTATTCATTCATTCATCCACCTTCTCAACCATTCTTTCAGTCGATCATTCGTTTATACATCCATCCATCCATCCATTAACCATTCATTCATTCATCCTTTCGCGCTATCCTTCTGTTGTTAGTTTTTAGCTCTTCTGTCCGCATGTCTCCAAGTAGGAACATTGCTGTGAGGCACCACGTAGCCCACCGAAGCAACGATCATGATGACGACCTGAAGATCTGAAAGTAGGTAAGATGTTGATGGCGACAATAGGTAAGATGTTGATGGCAACAGCTGCCATGCTGCCCTCATCGCCACCACCATCAACAACGACAACAATGTGATGACGTCATATTAGTGAATGATTAACGCGATGACGTCATACTAATCATCACCCATCACTAGTTATTCAGTTATTGTACTTAATATGAATTACTTCGAATTAAATGTTATTATCGTTTAATAGGTTGATGTAACTTTTTTTTATCTGTTATCGGTTTAACACGTTGCATATTATGTGTTATATACATATTTATATATGAGTGGCGTGATAGTGTAATGGTTAAATGTGCTGTGTTCGAACGCAAAGAAGACCACCACGATTCGCGCGTGTTTGTGTTTGTTTATATATCTAAGAATTATTCAAAAATGAATTGTAAAAAAAAATTTTAAATACACACAAACATTTATTTATGTGTGTGTTTCTTTGTATGTACGTGTGTGTTTGTGTTTGTATGTATGTACTTGTATGAGTGTGTGTGTGTGTGTATGTATTTATAAATGAATGATGTTAATTATAATGATATTTATACTGAAGATGATGAAGAAAATGATGATGTGGTGAGTGAATGCGAAGTACTCACCAACCATGCATCCCACCGTTTTTATGAATGATACACAAACTCACACGTGATTTTTAGTGTACATTCACTCACTCGTTCATTCATACATTCATTCATTCATTTTGTTATTCTTCAGTATCACCAGTTCTTGTATTTGCTATATCAATTTATTTTTCATTATTTGGTTTATAATTTGGTTTAATAGTTTGCTAATATATCATTGATGTATTATTTATGTATGTATATAAACTGATATATACACATATATTTGTATTGGGTTGTTTATTGCATACATGTTATATAATTTCGATTTTCGTTTAGAAGAGGCGAGTTGAACATGTTGAACAGTTGAACACAGATATTTTTCACTTGTATTTGATTTAACACGTACAATCACTTTAGTCCTATTCTTCTATGATGGTTAATTTATTATATGAATACATATAAAGTTTATAGGTATGTGTAAGTGTGTGTGAATGTGTTTCTGTCTGTGTGTGAATGTGTGTATGTGTGTGTGTGTATGTGTGTGTGTGTGTGCGTGGGTTCAAGCTTTATGTTATATTAACTATTGTTTGTTGAGTTTTACTAAAAATTGTTTACTGCTATGTGACTATCAGTTATTAACTGATTGATTGGTTGACTGATTGGTTGGTTGATTGATTGGTTGATTGATTGATTGTTTGAATGATTGTTTGATTGATTGTTTGATTGATTGTTTGATTGAAGATGTACCATCATCTGTGAAAGAACTATTATGTTCCCTTCTAACAAACGCCATCAATGATTTATTCATGTTCATCGTTATATTATATTTATTTTTACCCATGCAGTTTGATTGCGTTAACTTTTATTATTCTTTTGTAAAAAAAAAAAAAATATTTCACTTCGGTTTTTCAAAGTTTTAGATTTCTTATTTTCGATTTATTTTCGATTGTAGCGATCCTGTCGAGACGAACTCAAGTTTGACTTTTCATCCAGGCAGGTTTAATTTCATCAAGTCCTCACTGAGCTGGAGGTCTGGCTCGTTGGAATGGACTTTTAAAAATGAGAACCTTATCTACGTGGATGCAATCTCACGGTCATGCTCTGAACGATTTGACCTATGCACTTCCTATTCTTGTTCTTATGCACTTGGATGTCATTTCGATGTATGTTAGTGCATCTGGTGGAGCTTGCCAGATGCATTGCAGTTTTTATGCTGGTTATACATGTGGCGGGTTATGAAGGCCTTATAATTTGTTTGTTGTTTTTCAAGTTGGTCCGACCAGTCGATTAGTTTATAGGTTGAATTTTCGTTTTGGGATGAACCTTTTTACTTTTGTAAATAAAACTGTTCAAAAAAAAAGATTTTACATTAAGCTCACGAAACTTCCGCACCGTGAATGGACAAACTTAAATTGGTTCCGGCAAGTTTTGAGTGGAATTACCCGCGAGGAATCGTTGAATAGATATTCTAAATGTTTCACCGATTACTGCGAGGAGTTGGTTGGAGTTGATCGTCAGTCGATCAAGAATGATGATGTCACAGAGATGGCTGTGCTGAAGTCTCCGTCCAGTTCCAACTTGCGCTGCATCAACGTATTGCGTCAAGACAGTTTTCGTATGGATCGCGTTGTTTCCTTCTCAAATAGTCCTGTGAATTTTTCATTCAAATTTTTGTTACAGACGTCAAACTGTTCATAAAAAATTTTGTTATTACATTAAAAACATTCAAATAAACGTTATTTTAAACTTCGAAACATTCAGAAAACAATTGTAAATCTTTACACATGCACCAATCTTTGTATGTGTGTGATCTACTTAATTACACTCACCAACCTTGCTGCATTTCATAAATTTAAATTCATTCGGGGCAAAAAATTAAAAAGCAAAGAAGAGCTATTCTGTCTTGAGAGGGTGCTAAAGCGAACTAATATATTGCATGTAAAAACTGGCTTTGGTAACAAAATAAAAATATAAAAATGAGGTATACTTCAAATAATATCAATTGGTCTTAAATATGATTTATAAAATAACATTTCCTGTAAAGAAAAAAAAACTATTTCAGGATTTGTTATGACATTTAGTTAGTTTTATCGAGATGAGAACAATGTGATGCCTTCTGTTGATATGAAATGTTGGTGTTCAACATGATAGTATGTGTTGTGATGATTGTGACGGTTGGAACAAGAGAGACGTAGTGACTTTAACGTAATCTATACATCAATTTGTATCTTTTCGGCTGAAATACTCTTTCTTTTGTTTATGGCAACGACTAATCCTCAAAGAGACAATCTGCATTATTAAATGCCTCAAGACGTCGTTCATTCTTTGGGTAGAACAGCTAAAACGGGCGTCTTCCATTCATCGGATTTTCAAGAATATAAATATGTCTGTAATTTTTACAACATTTATATGACAAAAATGTCAACAAGACATGACAGTTACGAAAATAATAAGCAACAAAAATATTCAAATTATTTTTAAATGGATTAAATTATTAATATATTATTTATTTAGACTATCCTATGGACAAGAAAACCATTTGAACTGCCAAAGTAATGTTTCGTAATGCTAATACATTTTTGCAATGATTACATTTGTGCCTTTCATCACGAAAATAAAATCTCGCGCAAGACTTTAAAATAAAAACAAAATAAAAATATAAAAAACGGCAAATAAAAACGAAAGCGAACAAAAAATTTTGCGCAATGAAACCATTGAAACGCAGATGAAACCTTATGCAGAGAGCCAGCCCAAAATTGAATTTTAATGGCAAAAGTAAGAATATGTATTCGAAAATTTTGGTCCAAACAACAAAAAGACGAAAAAAACGACGACAACAATAAAAACATCAATAATAATAAAAGTTTAAGCACGAATAATAATATAAATAACAACGACAACATCTTAAATAACAAAAATAATAATCATATAAACATAATGAGCAATAAAAAAATGTTGATTAAATTTTTGATTATTAATTTTAAACCGACAAAAAAGTTATTTGATAGTTCAGCTGCCAATATGGTCCAGGAAAATTTGTGCAATAATAGAAAACTGAGTTCATAAATAAGCATGCATATGTACAATGTACATTCCTCATTCATTTTCATACATTTCATCTATAAAGGAAAATATTTTATACAAACTAAATTTATAAAATAATATATATATATATATATAATATATATATATATTATATATATATGAACTAAACATATATATACACACAAAGTAAATACATGGCTTGAAATAATGAATAATGATAACGACTTGGCTAAACCTGCCAAATATTTATATCAAATTGTTGACTCTTCAATGAAGAACATTTAAATAATGAGAAATAAATAAAGTATTGAATAAATTGTTGTTGGATGGATTGCACGAGGTCCTAGGTAGGTTCATTCCTTCATCGTTAGTTCTGCTACAACTAAATGACTAACATATATGTACACGTGTAATTAAGTACAAATGACATAGTTTACTTATAAACAGGTACAAGACATTATATGTTTGTTTGTCGGGTGTCTCCATGTTTGTTTGTTTGTGTGTGTGTGTATTTGTGTGTGTATGTGTATGTGTGTGTGTGTGTGTGTGTGAAAATGTAAACTAGCTACAGCATTAGATTATAGTTGCAAAAATACGATAGCTATTTTTTAAATTATGTTCACTCCAGCCCGACTATAAGACCTAAGACTTAAAGATAAAAATGTTTTAAGGCGTTATTGTTGATCCTGACATTTTTATTTCAATGTTCCAAAGTTAATTTGGCTTAACTGTAAAATTAACGAGCTGATTGTTGATTGGTTGTGACGATGCTGAGTGGTAGGAGAATGCGTTGAAGTGAGGGAAGGGAGTGGGAAATAGTGGGGGAGCTACGTTGGGGTTGTCTTGGTGGCTCACACCTGTCGAAATGCCAAATGTTGTGATGAATACGTTTAGGAGCATCACAAAGTAGAGCAGGTAGGTAGCCATGTGTTGCCAGAAACTTATTTTACGGAAGGTCACTCTTTCTTGGCGGTCTTCCTCCTGTTCTTTCATGAAGAATGCGTGGTTCTGCTGGGCCTCTGCTAGCTTCAGTTCCGCTTCGGATTCTTCTTTCTCTCTCATCGCTCCTGCGTGGTCGTCACGAGCTCTGTGAAGTTCCGCTTCCATTTCTGAACTACCTGGGCTCTTTTTCAGTGCTTCTTCTACAATCTGTTCGTGTTGAAAATTGTTGAAATGATTACACTAGTTTCCGTTAAAAAAAATGTACGTCATTACTTTTATTTAACAAAATAGTTTATACCTGCTCTTCTGACATTGGAAACTAAAACTAGAAAATTTCTCGAGCAAATACAATTTGAAAAGTTACTTTTATGTAGTTGGCGGAGCGAGCAATTTTAACATTTCCATCAGCCACTCTGATCCTGGCCAACTCAATGTTACAATCGGCCCTCTCCAGATCGACCAGAGCTTCCAACCGGGACTCCCCGCCAACTCGACAGCATCCCACTCCCAACTCGATGTCGTCAGTGGCGGATGCATCGCCCCTCCTCGAAGACGACAACCTTCCCGAGACACCTCCCGACCCACCGCTGGAGAAAGGTGCTCGCTTCGACCTGCCCACATAGCTGTTGTTGCTGCCACAGCACGTGAAGCAGTTGAAGAGTTGGTAGCAGAAGTTCATCCGATCTGTTGTCTAGTTGGTTTGTTTTAATGGTTAAAAAAAGGTCAAAGGTCAATTACACTCTTCCAAAGTTCAGAAGATTTGTTTTGTGAGGGGGTTGCTGTTCTTTTTTTGAACAGGTTTGTTTATGTGGAAGTAAAAAAAAGTATTGCAAATCAACATGAAATGAATACAAAAATAGAGTGCAACTCCTAGTTAATAATTAATGCATGTACCCCAACTATCAATCAACTCTGTTTAAACACATGCCATAAAGCTTTTCAAATACAAGATAAAATACATAATATGCAGACAGGTGAAAACAAACCTAACACACACACACACACTCACAAAAACCTCAACAACGCCCAAGACAAACCAAAAACAAATCATACACGCACACAAACAACCACAAAAACACCCAAAAGCACATCTTGGAGGAAACAACCCGTACACATACACGTACACATACACGTACACATACACACACAAATGACGAAATATTAACACAAAATAATCTTCTTTCTTTAATAACTTTCTATAAAAATCATGTTGTCAACCGATATTCATTAATTTGCTTTTTGACTGATGGTGAGGGTTGAGGGTTGAGAAATCAATTCGATTTCGATTATTTTCAGGTAACAAAATTCAATTTCGATTTCGTTGACATAATTTTAAAATTGAAATGTTAATAAAAAGTTTGAAATGAACTTTAAAACAAAACAACACATTTTTGTAGTGCAAGCTCCAGTTACGACCCAGAAAAAGAGATTGTTCTGCATGGCCGAACTTCAGTCGGTTCCGTCCATCTCTGATGATTTGACCCTACATGGAAATAATTTGCTCAGTGGGGGACGTGGCAGAAATTTTCAAATACTTCTGAGTCTCTACAGCTGTTATTGGCAAGCCTGGTTCATTATTGACCCACCACTTACGAACAGATTGTCCAGGAGCAGTAGCTGGTCTAGACATATTTGACGGGGTGTGACAAGATCTTGAAAAAATTTTTATGATTGGGAGGGGATATTTTTCAAAAATGACGACCGGAGGAGTAAAATTTTCAAACAAAAAAGTGGACGACCTGGGGTTATTTTGGCGCAAATTTGTTTCGAAGTTTTTTGTGCTCATGGGTGGGCCAACATTTTGACGGAGAAGCCAAATTTTCTGCTGATGAGTATTTAATGTCAATTTTTCTTTTATAAACATTACTTTTCACGTTAAAACATCGACTTTTACCATTTTCCAACAGAAATAACGCTCACAACAGGAAAACCAGTGCCCCCCGGCTCCCCTCCCAAGATTCGTCACAGTTTAGAAGCCATGATAGGTTCCTAAAAACACAACTCATTTTCGTTTTCAACCTTTCTTTCGGTGACTCATTTTTTTAATGTAGAATTTATAAACGACCAAAGTGTTTCGTCACTACGGCTAAAATGTTTTGCGTCCGATCAAATGGTAATGGCAGGCTATCATTTCTTTTATACGCTATTTAACTAACCGTTTTTGGTTTGATTTCCGTTGTTGGTAACATTAACATTTAAAGCTATCGAGCAAAAAAAAATTTAAAAAACCGAAATGAAAATGATATTGCTTGGCAATTCGAATCGAATTTGATAATCGAAATCGGTTCGAAATCGAATTGAACTTCCGATAACCGTACGACCCCCACTAATTAAGCTATCAGAAAACAAACGAATGTAACGTCAGCATATTCTACAACAAATTATTAGCAGTTTCACAATTTGAAAAAATTTTCAACAGAAAAACAAAACTGAAACGTTCACGTGCCATTTAACTCCTCCCACCTGGTAATAATGTAGGTTGCCGATGTAGATGATGATGATGCCGATGAGCAGCTCCAGCGATATGCACGCAATCAACATGGCCAGCACGAAGTCGTAAAATCTGTGCCCTGTTTGAACATCAGAGCAAACAAGCTTAACGGTTTATTTGTGGCCACATGAGAACTCCTCAAACAACTCCATGATGAACACATCATTCAAAACACATTTTCAATCATCTACTTGTGGGTCTCTATCTTATTTGTCGATTCTATTTTTGATTATTCTGGTACTATTATACATGCATCCTTATATGGGTATGTAACAGGGATTTAAATTTGCACAACGTAATTCACAATGTTCATATAGAATGATAATTTTATGGTTAATTATTTGGTCAAGTTTGAAAAAAAATTACACACAAATCACAAACTAATTCAAATTTTTAAACTTGTTTGTTCATATTTGTCTAAAATTGAAAAAAACACAATTTCATCTAGTTATTAACTTAAAAATTGTTTTATAAATTAATTTAGAAAAAACTGTATAAAATATCATAGGTGTTCATAATTGGCCAACATATAAAAAGATTGATAAATAATTGATTAATAAGCTTCTTATCACGAGTTAGTAAAACCAAATAAATAAATAATTAATTGATAAGCTTCTTATCACGAGTTAGTAAAACCAAATTAGTGAAAGACCAAAGTACACGGCCAAGAATTAAATTTCACTACTCACCTTGCCTTCCAATGTCAAGCAGGAGTTTCAGCTCCGTGATTTGTGTGAGTGAGAGGACCGTGATGAGGGCTGCCTGGGCCTTCGTTTCCGATTGCTCCAACTCGCTGTGTCGTGCCAGCATCTGCAAGGAACATGCAACTATTTTAAAGTAAAATTAATGAATCCGTATTTGAAAGCGTGCCGAGCTATTGAAAAGTAGAAGGAGTAATTTTGAAATTAAAATGAGTAATTTTGAAAGTAAAATGAATTATTTTGAAAGTAAAATGAATAATTTTGAAAGTAAAATGTGTAATTTTGAAAGTAAAATGAGTAATTTTGAAAGTAAAATGAGTAATTTTGAAAGTAAAATGAGTAATTTTGAAAGTAAAACAAGATATCTACGGAGAAATTCATAAGATGTAATTACGAGGTGTTGCTAGAAACTGCCGTCATCAAGTTGTAATTAATAAATACGTTCAATGAATGATTTATCTTTTTTTCGCTTAAATACAAAAGCAAAACTGCTTTAAGAATAGTTGGCAGCATATTAAAAACTGCAGCCAAAATGTACATCATCTTGCAGCAGGAGAGCTAAACATTCACAAACATCCACCAACACGAGGCTGGTAACTTTCAACGTTGGAGCTAACTTGCCGACTAATGATGATCTAGAAGAAAAAACCCTGAAACTTTGATCATGGGGCTTATTTTCATAGTTGTGAAGTTTGAATTTTTTTAACTTTTTTAACTATTCTTGAGGTTTTACAATATATAAAGTGTATTTTAAATGATCACTACCAGACTGCAAGCAAGGTTAGATTGCTTATGAGCTTAAATTGAAAAAAAAGTTACAGCAGCATGCTGAACTATGGGATAAGTTTTAATATTCGCAAAGCAGCGTCGTCACCATCAGCTTCAAAAAGTTCAAATAAAATCAACTGCAGCAAAGGAGAGGTCTGCCATAACCCTGAGTCCGAACTATAGAAAGTCGCCGCCAGTCCACGTCGAAGTTCACGTAAGCCGCGTCTTCTGGGCGTATCTGGTCGACATTTGACTTCACTCATACAAAAACGGCAACAGACTGGCATGCAAGACAGTTGAAGAGATTGGTGAAGTGCATCGTGACGAAACTCGTGACGAAAATCGAAGACATTAACTACACTGATGAATATATCGATTGGTCATCTGGTACTGGCATTGACAATAAAACAATAAATGAATTGAATAGAGTTCGTTGTAAACAACTGATTACTGACTCACGTTAATAACAGTATAATTCTATTCTACAAGGTTGACTAGCATTAAACTTTAAGTCGCATTTGGAACTTGTGTGATATTGAACTTTATTTTTGTTTGAACTTTTATGAACCTAAAAACTTTTTTCGTACTTCGCAGCTATGGTTATTTCAAATTTCAACCAATTCAGGTGTAGCAAGAATAGTGCAAAGTGAAAAAATTGTTCTTTTACGGTTGCACGGTTTGATGAATGATGGTGTTGAGTGACGATCCGAAATCACAAAGATCTTGCTCGGGAAGACATTCAACTGATGAGATGAACTGCATTAAGGTCGAGAGTTTGAATTTTAAAAAACCAAACAATTGTTTATTTATTTATATTTATTACAATTCATCTTTAAAATTCTTCAAAGACATCTAGAAGAATTGTTAAGCTGATACTCCTACATCGCATGGTAGACAACAACCATTGGTAAGATTCAAATGCGAACAAACTGAGGTTCCAGTTTGTATAAATGAGTTGATGGTATTTTAAAAATAAAAAATATTTTCCAAATAAAAAAATGAATGCACGCATGTCAACCTACTTCCTTAATCTTCACCCTTCCACTTTCTGCCATTTTGACGAATGCGTGAGCCAAACGAGGTGTGTTCCAAGTATCTGTGTGAATGTGCGTGTATGTGCGTGTGAGTGTGCGTGCGTGCGTGTGTGTGTGTATGCGTTGTGAGTGTGTGCGTGTGTGTGTGTGTGTGTGTGTGTGGCGTTTTATGAGAGTTAGACATGACTGTTGTTGTGCTATTGACAAAAATCAAAAACTCAACAAATAATTACAATCTCAATATGCACTATTATTTTAAACAATAGCAAGCCAAAACTTACTATCAGGGATGAGTGATAATGGATGAATGAATGAATAAATGAATGAATGAACGAATGAATGAACGAATGAATAAATGAATGAAAGAACGAACGAACGAATGAATGAATGAATGAAGGAATGAATAAATGAATGAATGAATGAATAAATAAATATACTGAACATAGTGAAAGAGTAGAGTACTTAATCACATCAGAGCCAGTTGAAGCGTGAAGACATTGCATACTTTTCAACCAGAATGATTAAATTCATATACCATATACATTTATTTAATCTTGCAGAAGCCATATAAATAATATACACACACATACCACACAGAGAGAGAGAGGGAGAGAGAGAGGAGAGAGAGAGAGAGAGAGACAGAGAGAAAAATTTATTAATTGCTGTTATGAATATATTCTTACTTAGCGCTCCAACTAAAACAACATATTATAAACACTCAACACTTGGTAAATAATGTTTAAAAATAAACTTCCAATGACAAACTGCTTCAACCATGTCTGCTGACAGTTTAATTTTTACACCACACACGCATATGTTAAGTCTTCTCGCCCTACTTGTTACATCCTGTTGTGATGTTCATTCGTTATTTCACCACGTGAGGGCATCGATGTTTCTACATTTTAATGATTGAGTGAGGCTCTTCTTACGGAAATTATTTACACAGACAATGGTTTCACTAGTGTTTAGCACTCATCTTCATCATCCAGTAAGGCGCCAACTATTCGAACGAAGTAGTTCACGAACTTTTGTGAAGAAGCTAAAACCTCACAAACGTTGGGATAAATTTTACAAATGATAATTTTAAAGTCGGATTTATAATCCCGGAGGACCTGGTGCTACAAAAGTACGAGGTTCAGTTATTATTTTTTAATTGTAACGTAAATTTTTTCGTCAAGCTCTTTAAAAAAATTTTTGGAAACAGAAAGGTACAACGAAAGCTGTTTTAACGTTGTTTTCTCGAACTCCTGGTAATTTTAATCAATTTTTACCTCCATTGTGGTGGCTGCTTTTTTGGGCGAGTCATCTCAGTCTGTCCCCACTTGGTCATGAATGACTCTAATCTTGGGTCTTTTCTAAAATTTCTAAATGAATCGAGACTGAAAAAAAATATGGATTCTAACGACTGCAACGAAGATTGATGAGGTTAATCACATTGAAACGAGGAAATAAAATTTTTAAATATTAACGATAACGCAGACGATACAACCGTCAATAAAACTTGAGATTCCAATTAAAACGTTCAAACCCGACACCAAATCATTCGTTTCGTTTCGTTTCGTTTCGTATAGAACTAAAGTTGCCGCTAAGCTGACTACAAAATATATGAAAAAAAAAAGAAATAACTCTACCACGTTAAGAATAGCAATTATTTCTTTTTCTCAAGGGCTGAATTTTGTTATTTTGAGATGTATTTTTCATGAAAATTTTCAAATATATACTTTTCGCTTCTGTTGATTCATAACATAAATTACGAAACTAAACTTTGATTCATATTAAATAAAACAAGTTTCCAATTGTTTTTAAAAAAGCCACTTAGCGACGAATGAAAAATATACTGAACATAATCTGAAAGATTCCATGAGATTTGGACCAGGCGGGAAGGTTTCGACCATTTGAAGCCTGCTTTGAAATTTTGAAACGTTAAAAATGAAGGCTTCAGGGTTATTACTAGTTATTATCCGTTTGTTAGTATTGCTATTATTGCTGTTGTTGAGATTTGTTTTATTTTTTGATAATAATAATTATTATTATTAAATAATAATAACAATTATTATTATTATTTTGTTGTTGTTGTTGTTGTTGCTTATACAAATTAATTAAATGTTTGTATGCACGTATATTTCAATTTTTGTTTTAACATATTCAATTCACGCATTCATCAATATTATCAACATGAACACATGTGAACAACGTATGAACAACATGTGAACAACATGTGAACAACATCATACATTATCTACCATGGTATCACATAACACTTTTCGTATTTTAATTATTTTTTACAAAACTTAGAAT
>NW_008705095.1:944146-988284 GCF_000326865.2 Helobdella robusta | reverse complement strand
TGTTGTTGTTGTTGTTGTTGTTGTTGTTGTTGTTGTTGTTGTTGTTGTTGTTGTTGTTGTTGTTGTTGTTGTTGTTGTTGTTGTTGTTGTTGTTGTTGTTGTTGTTGTTGTTGTTGTTGTTGTTGTTGTTGTTGTTGTTGTTGTTGTTGTTGTTGTTGTTGTTGTTGTTGTTGTTGTTGTTGTTGTTGTTGTTGTTGTTGTTGTTGTTGTTGTTGTTGTTGTTGTTGTTGTTGTTGTTGTTGTTGTTGTTGTTGTTGTTGTTGTTGTTGTTGTTGTTGTTGTTGTTGTTGTTGTTGTTGTTGTGTTAGTCATTTATAATTTTATTTTTCTAAAAGTGAATTTAAATTTATATAAAAAAAATTCTGACCGTATCCGGAATCTTTTCTTTGTAAGATGGGCTTGGATAGGAGTGTCTGCATTCGATCCATCAACCTGTGATGTTGTTGTTGTTGATGTTTTTGTTTGTTGTTGTTTGTTTGTTTTTGTTGTTGTTGTTATGTTGCTGTTGTTGTTGTTTGGTGTTTTTATTATTGTTAATGTTGTTGTAGTTTTGTGCTTTTTATTGTAGTAGTAGTAGTAGTATTAGTAGTAGTAGTATTAGTAGTAGTAGTTGTAGTAGTATTAGTAGTAGCAGCAGCAGCAGAAGTAGTAGTAGTAGTAGTAGAAGTATCAATAGAAGCAGTCTACAACAGTCAGCATACAACTCACCAACAATTGTAGTTTCTTCCTCAGACTAGTTCCAGCAAATTACAACATCCAGCAAAATGTCTTCAGGGTTCTAAACGATCCCACTGATCCTTGAAAGTGATCCTTAAAATAATGGCCTTATAAATCGGTTATACTGTTTACTTTGTCACCATCCACCAGCCATTTTTAAGATAATTGATTGTATATCTGTTGTTTGTTTATCCGATTGTTGTATATGTATGTTCGACGTGCATTCAATTACATTGCTTCCCCGTAATTAACTATTTATTTGGTTGTTTAGTTCGTTGAAACTCACCGAGCTAGCAAATCGTTCGTTAGAATTCAAAAGCATCAAACTCTCAACATGAAACGAAGGAATGAATGGAAGATGTGCACGGAAACTACGATGACGATGATGGGATGGCAGTCACCAACGTGAACACACACACACGCACACACAGTACATCGGTTCAACTGCACAATGATTCTGCAGTATTGGAAGCAAGTGATGCAACGCTGATGACGTAGTACCTACGTCATGATTGTGTGCTACGAAAGAGAGCGTAAGAGTGTATGTACGTGTTTGTGTGTGTGTGTGTGTATGTGTGTGTATGTGTATTTATGCATGTTAGTGCATGTATTGGTGTGTGCTTTTTCTCTCAGTGTGTTTTCACAAATGTATGTTTGTATGTATGCGTGTGTGAATGTGCGTGTGTGTATGTGTGTGTGTGCGCGCGTGTGTGTGTGTGTGTGCGTGCGTGCATGTGCTCGCTCAAATATGCCTAGGCCAGCGTGGATGCAATGCATGTAGGCAACTGCAAATGACGATACATGAATTCTCTATGTGGCAACAAACATGCATGCACAAACATCATGTATTATATATATTTTATGTGCTTGTATTTCACATGTATGTGTTTCAAATGTATGTGTAACACATACATGTGTTACACATGTATGTGTTAAACATGTATATGTGTCGTGTTACACATGTATATATGTCATGCCTTAGTTTGCGTAATGTCCATCCCATACATTCCATGCCATGTATTCATTTCGATACTTCACATCATCGTGTTTTGTAGCCTTTCATTTAAATTACTTGTTTTTTTGGGCATTTAAATATATTCATGGCGAATATTAAATATATATTAAATATATATTAAATATATATTAAATATATATTAAATATATTCATGGCGAATATTTTATTCTTAATTTTTACATTTGGAAGGGACTTATTAAAACTCTGTTATATTATATATACATATATCCATTCATAGAAAATATATGGATATAAATTTTTTTGGGACATATTTCTATATATATGTAGATTCGAAAACATACAGACAAACACACACATACACACACACACACACATACAAATACAAACACACACACACACGCACACAGACAAACAGCGTTGTACGCCTCACCCATTCCACGTGATGATTAATAATGTACGCATATATGTAAATAAGCCCGTACATTAACATGCACACACGCACACACAAAAACAACCAAATATTTATTTATCTATCCAATTCAATTTATGAAAGAAATACTCAAGTTCAAAAGAATCCGTATAGAATGCGTTGTATTTTCGTTACATATTTATTCACAAACGTTAGTGTAAATGTGTAGCCTACCAAGTTGGCGAACCGGCGCGACGTGAAAGGGTTTTGTGGAGTTATAAAATGTGTTGGGTGAACATTTTGGTAAAATCTTATGTCGGTAGTACAGGGAATTAAAAATTGCTCTTTTAAACAACGTTTATTAGATTACAACAAGACAAGAACTGATTATTAAAAGGGGCAGGAGCTAAATGACGCAAAATTTACCTTTTTAAATTTATTACAATTTATTATTAACTCCATCATTACCATTTTTGAATTACACGGTAATGATCTACGATTTTGCCGAACATTTTTATAGTTCAAAATTAGATGGTTAAAAAATTCGTTTCAAGAAGCTTCTTTGTCATCAATTGAACTGCCTTCATGTACAGCAAATCTATTCCATTCTAATCAAAATGTAACTTACGATTGTAATCTTAAGATGTGATGTGAATAAACCTCAAGTCGCTAAAAGCACGGTGAAGCCTTGGGCGAAATTATGAAAAATATTCAACCGCTCGTTCAAAAGCCACAAACTTAAGGGCAATAAAAAAAATTAAGTTATTAACCGCTTATGAAAATTTTCAGAACATGTTTTAATTATGAAAATGGTTTTCCATAATTGAAGATATATGTATCTATTATAAAACTCTTTCATTTCTTTGTATTGTTTACCAAAATTTCCAAGAATGGCCGATTT
Organism: Helobdella robusta; assembly: GCF_000326865.2. Classification (NCBI taxonomy): domain Eukaryota; kingdom Metazoa; phylum Annelida; class Clitellata; order Rhynchobdellida; family Glossiphoniidae; genus Helobdella; species Helobdella robusta. Next base: position 985,281 of record NW_008705095.1, on the reverse strand, counting down.
TGCACCGAAAAGTTTGTAGCCGTTTTTTGTCCTTTTACAAAAATATTATTGCGCAAAATTTTGTATTTTATTGTGTAGAAATTATTTTATATAGTTTTAAAATGGTTTAGACGTGTTATATGTCACGGCAAACTTTCAACTTCAAATTATTCCACATTTGTAGGCATTGGAATCATGCCTTGCCTTACTGATTTGCACGTGCGTGCATTTCCAGTGTATATGATGAGTGTAGCAAAATTAGTGTTACTAATTTTTTTTACGTAAATTTTTGTTCCAATTGGCTATTTTATTTATATTTTAACTTGCAGACATGGGTCCTGTCGATACTGTGAATGTATTGGAAGACGAAAATCGACCTCCAGCTGCCAAAAAGAGTAAAACTACTCCACTGCCCTGCAACAGAAGAGGGTCTGGGCACTTCCCGAAGGTGATGAGCTTAAAAAATGCAATGAGATGCCGACACAAGGAATGTAGTAGAAAAACTCGGGTGGTGTGTGTGAAGTGTAATGTTTATCTGTGTGTGGTTAGTGGACGAGATTGTTTTATAAAATTTCACGAAGATAACTAAAAATATATGTTAATACATTTAATAAACTATGTGAATAAAGAACGTGTTGTGGAAATAACGTTTTTGGTGCTGTGTAAACGCTTACTGTTATGCAAAAATACTTGGGACATATGTGCGTGCAACCGATGTTCAACAATGCCAATCTTACTTGAAGTTCAAGTCCATCATCTAAAAAACTTTTAAAAACTGATGCAATTTGAACGCTTTTTCTTCTTTGACAATTGTTTGATTTTGTTCAATTAATTGTCCGAATTGTGATAGACATGTGATTATTTTGGATTGGATAGTTAATAACTTATCATGAGAACAATTTATTTTTTATTACAATTTTTTCGCTAGCCAGTTTGCCGTACAAACCTTTTGGGTTTCTGGTTTTACATTAAATAAATGCTTTAAAAATACTTGAAAAAACTGACATAGCAAAGACCGTTGACCACCTATGAGGACCTACCGAAAGTGGTGGCCGTCTGGTTGATCATGTTCAGTCTTCACCGAGGTACTCATTAGATGGTATATCTACCAAATTGATCGAAAAACTAACTAAATGACGTTAATTTCTTGATGGTGAGCGGGGAGACCCTGTGGCGCTTGATTCAGAACCTGGCGATCGATTCAGGGAGTCAGGGAGTTTTTCGCAAACATTTTCTAGATGTCAAAAGATTGCCATAAGACTAACAATAAAATAGAAACAGACGGCTTTACCGCGGTCGTTCCGCGTAAAACAAAACGCGTTCGTTAACGATAAGTTGCATTCCAGCACTTAGTTATTAAAGGTTCACCTTCTTCGAACGAATCTAAAATATTGACAGACAGAACATGTAGACCCGAATATTTTTATAATAATTTTTTTATAATGAATAATATGAAGAATTGTGATGTGTTCAATATTTTTGTTGTCATTGAGAAACATTTAACATCGCGGCCGTATCATGTTTTTCCTTACATCGTAAAAGTGATACCATTGTGAATACTCACGAAGAACAATCGTAGGCTTTATTTCGTTTAGCAGATTTTCCGATTTGCTCATTAGTAAATCTTTTTGGCCGGAGTTTGAAATTTGAAATACTCACGAAGAACAATCGTAGGCTTTATTTCGTTTAGCAGATTTTCCGATTTGCTCATTAGTAAATCTTTTTGGCCGGAGTTTGAAATTTGGCAGCAACAACACTTCTTGTAATGTTAAGCCATCAACTACCCGATAAGTATGAGTTATTGAACTTTAGACATGTGCGTGTATGTGCATGTGTGTGCTTGCAGGTGTGTGTGTGTGAGTGAGTGCTTTGTGAGTTTGTTGTCAGTGTTTTATTGTGTGTGGCTGGTTGTGTATATACGTGTCCGTGTAAATATGTATGCATGTCTGTGTGATGTCTGTGTGTCTGTGTGTGTGTGTGTGTGTGTGTGTGTGTGTGTGTGTGTGTGTGTGTGTGTGTGTGTGTGTGTGTGTATGCATGCATCTATGCTGGCGCTAGCGATCATTCTTTCAGCAAACACTTCATTTAAGTTGAAGAACGTCATAGACGTGTGCAGACTTCTGGGAAGTAAGCAAATTCCAAACGTCATGCGTCGGTTGCTGGCGCGGAAGTTCAATTAAACGTCTTGATTGACCTGCTGACGCGGAGCAGCTGACTGTTTCAACGACGAAAGAGTTAATAACTATGGTAACTTTGCTTTACAGTCTCTGCTGAAATGGTTCAAAGTTTCTACTGTGTTTCTTCATTTAAAGTACTTCATTGAATGTACTGAGAATTGCAGATTCTGAGAAATTGTTTATAAAAAATAACTTGAACCAGGTCACACTGGGATACTTGAAATATTTAAAAAAATTTTAAAATAATTAAATTCAGGTTCAATATTCACACGATCAGGAAAATATAAAAATGATTTCTCTAGTTTGTTTGAAATTTTCCTGAAAATCAATTGGATTTATTTCAAGCTGCCTGAGGTTTTATGCGATTAAATATTATCAGCTACCGTTAAAATCTTTAAAACGCTTTTCAAATTGTTGAGCTGCAAACAAATATTCCACCTCTCAATTTAACACAATCTAACAAAACTGGGCAACATTGGTTGAAAATATTTGTTTTTTGCCATTTCATTATAAAATTAAATTTATTATTAATTGAGTGATTAATAATAAAATCAACAACGCCTTATTCAGAGACATTGTATTTTTAGCTACAAATGTTGGACTTAATCAACACATAATTTTTGTGGCCAAAAATATACCAACCACAGTACCATATAGCCTCAAAACCAGCAAAATTAATTAGTCTGTTGGCGTTGTTGGCGGGTTTGATCTGGCAGCCGCGTTCATTTCCTTTCATCACTTCCTGTTCTCAGTGCTGAACCTCGTTTGCCGACCAACTTTCGGAATAATAATTCAGTGGTGTTTGTTTGTGCGTATGTGTGTGATGTGTGTGTAATTAATTGGTACAAGTTTATCACGTGATCAATGAATTGCATGATCAATCGCAATGTATAATGTTATAAGGTTCTAAAATTTTATCTACGTAAAGAATACCAGTTGGCCAGTTAGCTTCGAGTCTGAATGCTGTTGGTCATCATAAGAATTGGATCGTTTGCTAATAACTGCTTAATTTCATTCATTTTTATGAAATATCGGCTTGGCTCGGTGTCCGTTTTATTAGTGAAGAAGTTCGTGAGTCACCAGGAGCGCCAAGAACTTTAACCTATTTGATGACGACAAAGCGAGTTTTTACAGTTTAATTTGCTGACAACTAACTGGTAAACTAAAGCTCACATAACCAGAAAAACCAATAGGCGCAGCCAAAACATCTGCCCTTTAACCATATATATATATATATATATATATATATATATATATATATATATATATATATATATATAATTTCTTAATTAATTTTATTTTATAGTTTTTTGATTGCAAGGTGGTCTTCAGTCTTTTTTTTATGTAGTTCCCACGAGCGCACAGTTGTTTAGACATCATTCTGTGCTTACTAACTAATAAAGGATATTAATTTATTTTATGCTATTGATCCGCGCAACTATATTCAAGATATCAATAAACTAACATCGTTTATTTGAACACTGGAAACATGGTTTCTACAAAACAACATGCAACTCAATCCTTCCAAAACAAAATTCATCAAATTAGGAACATACCAGCACTTAAAAGAAATTAACAACATGACAGCATTCGAATCAAGCCACACATTCCCATTACTGTAAGCAATCAGGTGAAACTGAAAACACTTGGCATTATACTAAATTCCAAAGCTAAGTTTTGATAAGTATTAGTCACATCAGACCATTTTTGTCAACAACAGTAGCATCTTGTTTAATACGTTAAATACGTTGTTTAATCTTATCTAGATTAGATTATTGCAATAGTCTTTTATATGGCATCACACAACTACAAATGAAAAGACTTCAAACATTGATGAATAAAGTGCACGTGTTGCCCTAAACATTAAACTTCCAGCATGTCAGACCAACTCAATAAAAAATCATTGAAACTCTTCACTGGCTTCCAATCGAATTTCGGATCCAATTTAAAATTTCTACAACAACATTCAAGACACATTCAACACCACAGCCAATTTACTTAAGAGATCTAATCGCCATCAAAGAATCCAACAGAAACTTGCGTTCATCCATAGCACCTACAATAGTCAAACAACACGTGTCAACCAACATTGCTAACCGTGCTTTCCGTCATTCTTCACCATCAATTTGGAACACATTACCAGATCCTATTAGAACCTGTCCTTCACTGGCTACTTCTAAGAAAAAACTAAAACCTTCTTTTACTGTTTGCTATAATTGCAAATAACATTTAAACAACATCTCATCTACTATATCTAATTGTTTGGCTTTAAATGTAATCCCTATTTTATATCGTATATCGGGTTGCACTAGCTTGTCCGGCAAAGAGCGTTTCAGTTGCTTGCCCTTAGCGCTATATAATTTAAGTTATTATCATTATATACAGTGCACAGACGGCATGCTGACACACACATCTTATGTACGTGCCAGCATCTCATCGAACGCACAGTGAGTGATAGACATATTGAGTTTTAAACAGATGGCATTCGAACCAGGTCACCGCGCAATAACAGCGGTGCAGAACGTGACACTTTTACCGCCTGACCCATCTTGCAAGATGTTAATCGATGGAGGCAAGTCGAGAAGTACTTTCGAAAACATAAAAAAGGCATCTTTCTGGCACTGCAAAAAGTAAAATAAATTATTCTTTTTATATATAAAAAAAAATGTGAGTGATTTTCTTCATACACAACAAGGGAAGGCTGGATGGATACATGGAGAACAATCAATTAACAAATTAACAAAATGATATCTATAATGATATCCATAAAATATTAAGATATCGGATATAATTAACAGTACAATAGGTCTTAAATCAAAAATTTAAATAATTTAAATGAATTAATTCTTTGTACAGAAACGAAGTAATGAACATTGCTCAAGCGACTGATTTTCTCCCAACGTGTAACTTTAATTTTTGTTAAACGGCAAAATAATTGTTAATTTTCAACATGTCATCAGCGTTAGCGTTATGTTAACCATCAAAGTAGAAGAATTAATTTTTTAATGCGGTGATGTATAATATAAATGGGTTTATTCAGTTAATTATTTACAAACAAAATTTCAGTTTATCATTTTTAAGTTATAAAATTTAATTAAAAAATTGGAAAGAACTTTCAGACAATATGATTTTGGTGATTGTTTCATACTGATTCCACTGAGCCTACAAAAATTAGAAAAAACTAATTAATGAACAAAATTTAAAGTAAAAATATGATACATTTAAAAAAACAACAGAAAGCCGGCTACATCTTTTACTAAGCAAAATCACTTCAAATGGTAGTAAACACATGACAGTAATACTGATAAAAAAATTTCAGAATTACAAATTTTCAACTGAAATATTAAATTTTCTCACGATCAAACATCAAATGTTACAATAAATTTTTATTCATTCTCCCTATTTAAGCAGTTAAGGCATCCAGTGTATCCTCATCTTTTTTTGTAAAGATCTAAGACATGAAGATGTCACGGCAATTTTTAAAATCTGTCAACTGAAGTTTATTTAAAGGCAGTGCATAAATAACCAGTAATTTATCAGATTTTTGTGAAAATAAAAACATTTCATTTCCAAATTCAAAGAATAATAAAAACTTTTCTCGCTATCTGGAGACTGACTGCTGCCAGCATCTGAAATGAAAATATTTGCCTTACTTAACTAATTATTATATAGTCATTTAATTTCTGAAAGAAAAAAGTTTCATAGCGTAATTTTTTCAAAACGATTTTCGAAACTTATCTATCATTCAAGTGGCATATGGGGAATTTGTTTAAAAAAAAAATAAGAAACCTTAGCTAAAGACTGCCGTAAAATTTACTGTTTTAAATTTTATTCATGCCAGCAACAAGTGCCCAAATTAAAAATTTCATTTTTTCTAAGGCAAAATAGTTTCAGGAAAAATTTATTAGATACTTCAATGGAATGTTTGAAATAGATTGAAAACGATCGTCAGAAGAGTAAATCAGCGGGATCGGTTCAGGTGAAACAGCGAGTTAAAATGTCCTTCTACGATAGAAAGTAATAGCAGAGTAGTAATTATAATAAACTAAAACAGTAATTCAATGCAACATCGCCGCATATCTTAACAAGTATAAAATGTAAAAGTTGAACTTTCTGAGCTAAACCTCTTTTATCTAAAGCAAAAATGTCAGCATTCTTAAAAATTCTCTTCTTGTAGTACAACACAACAGCTCCGGTGATCATAATTATGAAGAAGAAGCTGAGACACAACGATATCCATACTGTCTTCCTTCTCCAGGCTTCAGAACTTTCCATAATGTCGAAAACTCTGCTGTCGCACGTCACAAACTGGTATAGGGTTATGACGTCTGAGTTGGATGATTGTTTAGTTGGTTATGATGGTTGAGTTGGATGATTGTGGTAGGTATTCTTTGAAACTATAAGAATGTGAATTGCTTAGAGGGTTTTTTGTATTAAATTTTAATTGTATAAAAAATAATTTTCATCCACATCTAAATTTTTGAAAACGAGTGTGTCGATACAAATAGGCAGAGCTCATGTGCGTATTTCTTTTGGCATGTTCTTTTGGCATTTTCTACTTATATAGTTTGGCGATGGATACAGAAAAACTACATGGAAAAAACTGGTATGAATAACAAGTCTGAATCCACTAACGAAACGACTGCAGCCTGCTACCCGCGACGTGAATCCCTGTTTGAAAAAAATTCATCATTGCTCAGAACAAAATTTAAAAACTATATACTAATTAGCAAAAAGTCGTAATTCACACGAGTATTAACTTTTCATGGAGTTCGTTACGACGATAAACAGCTCAGCAAGTACACTACTCGATGTTGTTTCGTCATCGAACGTATTGAACGCAGTGCAGCTGATTCTGTAGCGACCAGGGCGACTGAACGTGATGATGCTACCTGTAATGTTGTACGTAGCTGTTTCATCTGTAGGACCCGCCAGGACAGTAACATTCCAGAGCCATCTGCTGGCTGGAGGCGTTGAGACAGAGGTGCATGTTATTGGTTCGAAGACGACAGCCGTCAACTTGTCTAATGCCACATTCCTCACCTTTGCTAAAATGACATGAATGTATTTCGAAATTCAGAATCATTCATATTATTCTTGAATACATAGGATCGAGTTAACCAAAAATTATTACTCTACGATGAAAATTATTAACTTGTAATATGAATTTGCATACATTGACTCCAACGTGCAAAACAATGATCCCAAGTATAACAAACGACGTTTACAAAAATTTAATTCTGTCTCAACAAAAATTGTCTTTTACGAAACATCAGATAAAATAATTCAGGTTTAATTTTGCGAAATCAATAAGAGGGTAGCAATAAATTTCTCTTCATTGACATCACTCTTATCGTCGAGTTTATAACTGGAAATATATTACAGTTGGGTGTGTAAGACAAAAAACAATAAAAAAAAATAGCAGAAGAGATAAAACTTCTTCAGTAACTTTTGTGTCGCAAGCAAATGCGATATAAAAAAATATTCATATGCTTAACCGTAGTTTTCGTTGGGAATGGCTGAATCGAACAAAACAGTTATTTTGAAAAAGATTTTTAAAATATTTGAACTTCTAGTATTCATAATTTTTTTAATAATATTCTGCTAACAACTCTAAACTATAATAGAAGTTTGATTTTAAATAAACGTTTACTGGTCATGGAAGATTGTTGAGTTGTTCAAAATTCTTAAAAATTTTAAAAAATATTTTGTTTACTTTGAACGGAAAACAAACAATAGAATGTAAACTAAAAAGTTACTCCTAAAACGTCAGTGAGCAAGTCAGAAGCGAAAAGAATTACAATTCGTTATAAAGATATGTGTTTCTCTTTTGCCGCCATATTTATTGAACTATTCTTTTCTTTTTCTATATTTTAAAAAATATTTTAAAACAATGGAACAATATAATTATGTCTGATATAATCAAAACTGGGACTACAAAATCAATTTTTGTCCTGCTGCGGTCCACGTTGAGCAAATATTCAACAGTCTTCAAACCGTAGTTTTAGCACACGATGATAAGGTGATACGTGACAAATTATAATGGTTCAGAAAAATATTTTTAAAAGTCTAATTTTAAATGATTTAATAATGGAGGCTTGTAAAGTTATTCTCGATAATGAATTGGTCGACAAATTTCCAACGTTTGTGGCCGGTGAATTTTAGAAAATTGTTAGAATTGAATTTGCTGTGAACGATTGTTTGGAAAAGACAAAAAACACGAAAATTTTAAAAAGAAAAGACAAGAAAATTTGAACGACAGAAAACCAGCCATGGTTTGCCTTACTTCATGGCATACATTAGTACAAAGGCTCACTAACCTCCCAGCTGTAAACGTATCCAGAAATGTACTGCGACCAAAATCTAGTACGATCGAATGTGATAATAATCATGAAGCGCCCAATAAAAGTTTGAAACTTGGAGTTTCCAAATCAAATTTGTTCTTTTCAGCCTAACCCAATAATTAATACTATACATGTGAGTTTCTTAACTAAAGACAATTGATCATGTTGATTTACAATAGCTCTGAAAAAAAATAAAAAATTAATTAATTAAATTAAGATTAGATAAACACTTTTAATCTGCTTATAGAACTAAATAAAAAATTTAATAAATCATACAAACTCAGACAGGTACAATCATGCAGCACCTATTTTGCAATTTTTTTTTTGAAAAAATAAACGAACGAAAAAATTAATATTCTCAAAAACCTAATTTTGAATTTACTTGGGGACAGCAATTAATTTTTGCATTGGAAACCATTCCATTAAAAATAAACTCTCCAACACCTTCATTCAGCACTGTTTTGTTCATCTAATTATAATTATAACTGGAGACGAATCAAATTACAATTTATGACAATAATATTTCAATGATTCAAAGTTTCAACAACGCATTAGACAAGCATTTTCTTTCTAGTTGATGGCATTTGTGGGTAGGCCAAGAAGAAATATAATTGCATCAGTCACAGGGAAGTTTTGCTCTGTCAACTCAACACGTCAAAAAATTTACTGAAACTACACCAGATAGAGCAAATAATATTTGATCTCGTTCAGTTGAGGGCAAAAAAAAATTTACAAAAAAATATAGAAAATTATAAAATGATGGCCAGACAGGTCTAATCGGAAAGGTGAACTGAAATAAATTGTAAGTTGTGAGAGATTCAAAAAACCGTTCGTGAAGGCGATGGTAAGGGTTTTGCGAGGTTCGTACTTACTCGCATACATTCGCCGTGTTTGTGGACGAGTCGAGTCATCCAACGTTAACAATCATGGTCATGGAAATTGAAACTACTATTGAAGGTACCAATCTGAATATTATAGACCGGAGATCAATATAAATTCAATGGTCATTCTTGTTGTTGACCATGAACCGTGTGTTTGTACTGTAGTAGCTATGAAGTTATTATAAATCGCCCGATGCGAAGCATTTCGATAATTGTCATACAAAATTTTAAGGGTTCCGAGAAAATGAGTTAATTACTTTTCAAACTTTGCCACAGTCTTTTTAATTATCTCCAACGTCTATTTTCTGCAGTAAACAGCTCTGACTGACTATTGTTTGAAAAATCCCGACGGATTTATTTTGACATGTCGAGAAATAAATATAAATTCTAGTAATTCTTAATTTATTAACTTTTTTTTAAAAATTTTTATTATTTATAAAATTAACCAAATTAATGAATCAGATATGTATATAAATGTGTGAATTAAATTATTTTAAATAGGCAATTAAAAAAAACATTCATCAGCAAATTATCTTCGACAAATTTATTTTGACCGGTAAAATATATCGTTTTACGTACTTGTTTGAATTTGATCAAATTCCGAATTAGCGGATTTTACGAAATTCCAATTCTGAAACAATTCGAAGTATTTTGACAGACGCAGACTTCTATTGGACGACTAGCATTCGAACCAGTTCATCGTGCAATAACATGGCACTTCTGCCGTCTGAGCTAACTCGTCAAGTACTGTTGACGATTTTTTGTGTCCGTCTTGGCGTAGTTATGTTGAATTTAATGATCATGTTTACGTTTCGGTTTCCTAATTGGAGATATATTCTGAGACCTAACACACCAACCCAAACATTGAAACATCACAACAACCACACTCATCAAACAATAATGGTTCCTCGTCACACTGCGTTGTAAGGTAGCAATTAAAAGCGAGCCGACAACATGAAGGAGACACACTCACGAGCCGACATCCTGTTAGCAGCCATTCAAATTATAAAATGTTTCATTGTATATAAACATCACATCACAGAAGGCAGAGGCTTAATAGAATTATTTTCTACTGCTTTTTATTCAATTATTTCTTATTCAAAATGGCTTTTCAAATGAAACATTTTCAGACGAGTTTTTGTATCTTGTTGATATTGATTTGTTTCATAAAGTGTGAGTGAATTTTAGTTTAAAAGAATAATAAACGTTTCGTTATAGTAAATATGCCAAACTGTATAATTAAAGTTCTTAATAAAATGTTTTTTGTTTAATAATTAATAAAATTTAATATTGTAAAATTTTAGACAAAACTTGAATTATACAAGAATAAATACGTTGATTGTTAACTATTAACACTAGCAACACGAGCGGAACTGAAAAACATCGCCCTGCACAAAAGTGTCTTCATGAAGACTGCCTACATCATCTATCCAGGCTCCCATGCGGTGGACGGCAACCTGAACACCATGGCCCACACGACCAACGGAGAAAACTGGATGATCGTCGATCTAGCAGATGAGTACAGGATCCATTATGTCGTCGTGCATAACCGGGCAGATGCTTACTGTGTGTGGTTGCTATTTGTCTGTTTGTTTGTTTGTTTAATTGTTTGTTTGTTTGTTTGCTTGTTTGTTTGTTTGTTTGCTTGTTTATTTGACGGTGCAAAAATTACTGGTCTTTGATTTCATAATTAATTCTTCATGACAAACATTTTCTGTAGATCCAAATATATATAAAAAGTTTCGCCCAAATACAATTCAACCAAAAAATTTCAGAATTTGTTTGAAAGTTCCTTAATTATTATAAAAGCAGCCCTTTTATTTGCAAGAAACTACTTGTTCAAATCAGTTGACTATAGTAAGAACTGCTCAGGCGTTTTTAGTGTATGTGTCAAAAAAAAAACTTGAAATTAAACTGTACGCCAAAATAAACATCTTTAAAAATTTTCAATTACCAAAATTATGAAACATAATTTTCAGTCGAACAGTTGGATTACTTCAGCGTGGGACTGTTGGCGAGTTATGAGGAGGGTGAGCCGGAGAAGAACGAGTTGTGCGGCAGGTACCCCTACACGACGCCTGCCGGGGTGGCTGCCCGCCTCAACTGCACCTTATCAAAAACCAAATATCGCTACGTCACTTTGTTTGCCAACGAAGAGAAGGCGACTATCAGCATCATGGAGTTTGAAATATACGGCACTAGCAAAAGTTCGTTCTACTGTTTCAAAGCTATTGAATACATATCAAGATTTTTAATTCGTCACTGCTTGAATAGTTTCATACAATTATGTAAATTTGATCAATAAAAAAATTGAAGATAAACTTTAATGTTAAAAATTTTAATGAAAACAAACAAACAAACCTTTTAAAATTCGTTCCTTTCAAAGTTACATTTTTACAATTTAAGTCATTTCATTATAATTCCATTTCAAAACATTTACAAGTTGGTGTTCTACAATCCAGTTCACACTATGTTGCAATTTCATAAGTTGAACGATTGCCAAAAATTTCATAAATATATTCAATACTGCTGAATATGTATAAATGTACTTCTGGCCAACATCAGCCAACTTCATGGACCAACACATCGGTTGTTACAAAACATTGTCCGGCAGTGAAGTACATGTTGGAAGTTTTACCTTTGTGTACGAGTGTCAAGATATGTGCTCGTCATACTTGTACATGGCTATTCGTGTGAGTTTATCTGGGATTAGTTGGTTAGATGTTTAGTTGGCTGAACGGCTTACTGGCTGGCTGGCTGTTTGACTGGCTGGCTTGCTGATTGGCAGACTGGCCGGCTATCTGCTTATAATTTTTTTAATTATTTATTTCAGAAGGCAGGCGAATGTTATTGCGATGGAATTGTCGGTCAGGTTTCAACCCTAGCTTCCTGTGATTTAGAGTGTGCATTCGACGATAGCTCGTGCGGTTCCAACGACAAGTTCTCCGTGTATCTGGGTTTGTCCTTTATAATCCTCCTTGTTTTTTGTTCACTAAATTTTTTCAATCTCTCTGGTTCCGAAATAGAATTACCATTTGTTGAAATTTCTATTTATATAAAAACCAATGTATGAAACAGTGGCACAGCCAGCATACTGACTGAACAACTCTTTCATATTTTTAGCAAACCCCTTTAGGGAACCTAAATCACCAGCCCGGATTGGCGATAACTTTACTGAATTTCGATTATATTTGCTATATTGGCCAGTTTGTAAAATGTAAAGCTTCTTAATATTTGAATCAATTTTGATTAAATTTGAAATAAAATTAGTTTAATTTCACAAAGGTTTTTCGATAGAATTAGGCTTAAATATAATATAATATAGAATATAAGCACAAAAGTCAAAAATGAAAAATATCACCCAGCGGCCAAAAAAGACCAAAAGAGTGACACCGGCGTTTCAACCGCCACCATCGTCGGCATCATTATCAGCAACGTCCTTTTCCTCCTCATCATCATCATCATTTCGGCCGTGTGTTACTGCAGACGAAGACGTAAGTGAACCTGAGTTGAAATTTGTGTCGAGATGAAACACGAAATGTGCATCATCTAATTAAATTCACACACAACTTAACGAAAAGTTGGAAACAATACAAAATTATATAAGCAGCAACTGCAGCGGAAATAGCAAACAAATACATTCAGTAGTTAAAAAGTTAATCACCATCTCATCCTTTTCTTTTTGAAATGTCACTCAGGTCGAAAGAGATCTAACTTGAACACCTCGGTGATGTTTGGAAGGCCTGAAAAGAGCAGCGCCTGTTCGGATGAGTTCTACGAACAAATAGCGGAAGACCCAACATCGTCAGACTACACGAGCAAGCAGAATGTTTACGACAGGACGACCAACAATTGTGTGGCGGCTGAAACGCCATACACTGGACTGCAAAACAACTCCTACATTGATATACATTCGTAACGTAATGTTTATGAAATAATTTTTCCTATTAATCAAATGTATGTATTAGTTATTTTATTAATACTCACATTCACGCACCTTCACGCACTTATATGCGTGTAAGTAGGTTAGTAGGTAAGAAGGTCTCTGCCATCACAACGTTTTTCTTTGTAAACACACAATGAGTGATAAACATTTGCGACTTATCTGATTAATTCAATCAGATCTATTTAAAAATAAAAGAGCAATATAATTATTTCTGAAAAGAAGTTGAGTTGAAACTCCGTTAAATCGAAGGAAACACCAAACATTAGCAAATGAACGTTCAAATACAATCTGGTTCATCATTATAAAGTCCGTTTTGTTTTAAATATGAATTAATTAAACGATGTCTTGTTGGAAATAAATAACTTTTGAAGGATGGGTTACTCTGCGTCAGCTTATCTATTTCTTTACACCTTTTAAATATCTGTACGTAAACACGCGTGTATCAACGCATCCAACACATTGCATGTGCTAAGCGAGGATCTCGTTGCATTCGAGACTGGTCACTGCAGTATCACCGCCAGGAACCTCAATCATTCCACCATCTAACCAATGGCATACATTTTAATTTTCAAGTTAAAATTCTAATAAAAGTTGATAATTTCTAAAAAAAAGTTATGAAATCGGAAAATCGTTGAAATATTTTTGCCATTCGCAAATGTTCGTCGTTATAAAAACACGCAAGCAAGTTTAGAAGTTGATTGCATCATGAGTGAGACATTTGAACATATGTTTGAATGTTTAACAGTTTATTTAAAGTTACGAAAATGTACACAACTGTGAAAGGCATGTTGTTCGAGTAAATGTGTGTCGTCTAAACTGTGCATGCAACAATAAATAGGAAGAAATTTTACGTTGAATCTTTGATCGCACGAACGCGGAGTTTCAGTTCATTCGTGCCCGGTAATTTAAATTTCCAACCTTACAACCATTCAACAATTGCATCTCGTTTTCTCGCTACAATTTTAGGACTTCAATACAAAAACAATTATTTAGTAGACGGAATTTTACAATGTGAAAATTATTTGGCGCGTTAGTTATTTTACCGAATGTGTGCGTGTGTGCGCGCGCGTGTGTGTGTGACTTAGGAAACCGCACCAAATTTAAAGCCTTGCTTGAATGTTTGAAGTTTTAATTAGGAGGAAGCAAATTAAAGAACGCCGTGTTGATAAGCAGGCACAAATGTTCGGTACGGTAGAGAAAAGATACGTCGTATTTAACAGCGGGACAAAACTTTGAATATCGGATTTGGTGTATCTAAAAATATGCCTGGAATCTGTAGCGAAAGCGGGAATGTTCCATAAAATTTGAATTGTATATTGTTTTGAAAATATCCTTAATTGAAATAACTGAAAATGTGGTTTATTGCAATTTTATTAGCAATCTTCTCACTGTCATCATCCTCCAACTTGCTGGCCTCAGCAGTTGACAAGAAGTATGAAATGATAGGAGAGCCAAACAATCCCATGTGTTTTGCTTCCAAACCTGCCGCAGTACTAACCAACATACGATCGTTACTGGAATGTTCTGCCAAATGTTCTCACTATGTTTCTCCGACTGATGATAGCATCACTTGTGCGGGTTCAGGTACACGTCCAATAACGCTAGTGATCCAGCTAAATATTGCCAACTGTTTCGTTTCACTGGCAAAATTAACTGTAATAATAGTCTGAATAAAACTGGTTTCCTAGCTTACTGGGTGGGTCTGTTGTGTTTTGTTTGAATTTGTTTCCACTTACGAAATGAATTTTTTAATATTTCATTTTATTTTAATGAACTTTTAATGCAGGATAAAACAACCAAACAGTCTACATGTTAGTGAACATTTTTGAACTCTAACAATTTTATCTAAAAAATTTTTTGTCATTATTTTTGCTTTTTGCAAAAAAATCTTGAAAATGAGTTTCGAACTCAACTTTTTAAAATTAAGAATTGATGAAGAAGAAATTTTGTTGAGATTTAAAAATGTGTATTTCAGTTTCATCGAGCTAATGCCTCCTGCCTGAGCTGCTACGTACCTATATAAGAATACGTTATGCGAGTGGCTATGTATGTACATGTGGACGGTAAACTTTATTGGCACAAAAGTCTAGTTATTATTAATTAGAAATAAGACTTTGAGTTCTTTGAATCGATGTTTTTTTTACATTGGAGTTTAGTTTTATTGATAGAAAGAAAAATAATGACAACTGATGTACAATGCTTTCTATCCAGAGACATAATAATAATTTATGCCAGAAACTTAGTGAAAATTTTTATAATCAACTAACATAGACGGTTCGCCAGCAACCAATTATTCTCTGACCCCGAGCAAATCCTGCAACTTTCCATTTACTTTAAACGGTGGATTGTTCTACTCTTGTTCCAACTCACTACCTGGCATCAACAATCCTTGTGCTTTCTACATGTGCCTCACTGCTAACAGGCAGTTGTCCATCTGTCTCGATCCACAAGGTTATTGATGAAACATTTTATTTATCATCCAAATAAAGTAATGATGACAAAAAAGCATTGTGGAAAGTTATTCTCATGCGAATACTTGAAAATAATTTTTTTTGTATATCTAATGCATAATACTTTTCGTATTTAAACACCAGCCTACAGCGCAGCCAACGAAACAATCCTGTTGGACATTCCAACGTTTGCTAACTCAACTCCTGTTACGTCTGTCAATGGATGGATTGTCATTCAGCAGAGGATTGATGGCTTGCAGAGTTTCAACCTGAGTTGGAGTGCGTACAAGGTTTTTAGTATACTAATTTTTACCGCTGAATACTTGTTAAATTTAATTTTTTTAATGAATCAAAAGTCAGGTTTTGGAAGTTACTTCAAAAGTTTCTGGATGGGCTTGGAGAAGATGCACCAATTAACGACATCGGCTGATTACAGGTTGAGATTCGAAGTTCTTCTCAATGGTTCTTGGTACTCCGATGAATATGATCATTTCAAGGTAAGTTGATTGCAAGCAAATAATTTTCACACAAAATATTTGTTTTCATTTGCCTATTTTTACAAATTTCTGCAAAACTTTATTCATATGCTTTTTTATAGTTAGAATTTTCAGTATTTGAACCATTTTTAGCTAAAAAGTAGTTTTTGTTAATTTTTTATTATAAAATCAACCCTAGATCAGTTCTGAGCTTGAAAAGTATTCCCTAAATGTTTCTGGATACAGTGGGGATAAGTCCGATGTTTTAGACAACCACAACGGAATGAAGTTCTCAACTCCGGATCAGGATAACGATGTATACGGCAGCGGTAATTGTGCTCTAATGTTTTTATCTGGAAATTGGTATAAGGAGTGTTACACCCAAAACATAAATGGGCCGTATGGTAAAGCTGAATTCTATTATGTAAGGCCTCTCACTTACTGTAGGATGATGATCAAGCGAAACGTGTAAGGAGCATGTTTACAGCAATAAATTAATTTCGGACGCTTTTGCATCTGTCCTAAAAAGTTACCTATTTAATATTCTTTTATTCTTTTTTTTATCCTTCTAATCCTTTTTATTCATTTTCTCATAGAAACAAATTTTCACAACAACTACTCTATCTGGCCTTGTGTCATGTATTTCAAAACATTTTTTCTCAAAGAATTTAAATAATAAATGTTAACACCTTATTTATACAATCATAATTGTAAAGCTTTTTCAGTTTTGTTGAAATAAAGTTTGAATTATTACGATTTTTATGATCAAATAATAATTATTGAGATATAGATATTCAAGTTTTTGACGGTTTACTACTTTTATTTCTTTTTAATGTATATAAATTTTTATTATTATCTGCATTTGAAAAATTAATCTATAAAATATATATATATTATCATTTATAAAATAAGTCAAACTTGATTCAAGCTTCTCAGAAATGTGCAACTATGCTTATTTAAATCAAATCATGACCTTTTATTCATTTTATGTAGAGTAGGATCATCTCATGTTAAATATATACTTACTTTTTTCAACGTGAATTTTGTGCAATTTGTAATATTTAATTTTTTGATAACTTTTAAGAATATAAAATCGAATAAAAACGATTAATATTTTTGTTTAGATGCTTTCTGTACTTTATACCAGTCAGAAATATACACATTTTTCATGTTATTTCAAATATTTCATGCATGATTTTAAATCTGTCATCATTATTAATATCAAATCTTTTTATATGATCTGTATGGATAATATGAATCAATGATTAAGTTTGGAAAGATGATTTAAACTATAATCTCATTAGAAATGATTGATTGCCTATCTTAAATAAAAGCAGAGGAGGGACTTTTTTTAGTAACCATGCTTTTTACTACTGTTATTAAAATAAATGTTCTATGGTCTCCAGGAGACCGAAAGTATAACTTCAATATAAAAAAGGTCATTCACGATAACGGAAAAGCAATTTCAACATAAGCTTGAGTAAAAAACACTGCTTTAATTAAAAAAAAGAACATACCGGTATATCTGTGCAGTCGAACCATGTTTCCGCTAAGTCGAACCAGGCGTCTTTAAACATTAGACTATCACTAATCTGTTAATTTAAAAAATAAATTTTAATTACACTAAATGAACCATTTCATTTATTCATTTCGTCACAAAGTTTAAAAAATTTTGAAATTTTGCAAATTGTAAAGGCGGTTCTTTGCTTTCTTTAAATTTAAAAAAAATTTGCTGTACATGTTACTAATATTTTACTATTTTTACAAATGTAATATTAATATCAGTAGCAATAAGGCAGCAGTGACACAACTACTATTAGTAATAGTAATAATAATAGTAATCAAATGAACCCGTCCTAAATGCGTTTAAATTGTAAAAGTTTCAATTTTATCCAAAGCCTTGCCGGGGTATGTAATTTTACTTCTCACTCGTTTATTGTTTTGTGTCTCTGTGTGTTTGTTTGTTTGTGTGTACGTATTTGTGCGTGCGTGCGTGTGTGTTTTGTGCTAATTTTTTCATAATTCAGGAGAACTTTTTAAAAAAATTTAACCCATGTAATACTTAATTTTAAAAAGTTTTAAATATTATATAGATTAAAATTATCGTTAGTAGTGACGTTTATAATAATTTAATTCTAATGTAATTATGTTATTATTTGCTCCTTACAATAAATTCTTGAATCTTTTTCAGAGGTAGGTATTCATTGAGAACATCAAACCCGCACCACCGCCCAGTAGCTTTAACGTTAATTGCTCAATTACTTCTAACTTTTCCAGTGTAAATTTTGATTGAAATACGCCGAATGAACCTGCCACTCAATTATTCATCACGTCAGTTGGATTTAAAAATTTTGAAATTAAAATTTTTTTACAGGTGTATGACAACCTGGAAACTGGAAAAACGTCAACAACAGACACAAAACTAAACTTTCATGAAACTCAGATTCATTTGTTGAGTCTCTTTCTCCCTCTTTTTCTCTTTCTTCCGCTCTTTCTTCTCTCTCTCTCTCTCTCTCTATGTTTAAAATCAAAAATACCTGGAAACATCACAAAACAACAACATACAAAACCAAAAATATTCGATAAAACTCAAGTCATCCGTCGAGTGTCTCTTTCATTTTTATCTCTTTCTCTCTATCTGTCCTCTTCTTTTTTCATTTTATGTTTTTCTCTCCTTCTCTATTTTTCACTGTTTTCATTCTACTTGAAAATATCTGAAAACAACACAGCAACCCGCAAAACCAAAAGTCCCCCATTTAGTCTCTCAATCTCTCCTCTATTTTATTTTTTATCGTTTTTCTAACTTTAACAATAACAACAAGAATAATAAAAACAACCAGCAGTAATAATAATAATTATAATGATTAATATATTTCCAATTAAATTTCATTCAAAAATATTATACATAGTACATACACAGACAATTCGGTGCACTGTTGATATTGTTATAAACTTCTGACTATCCCACTTCTGACACCAGCTGTTATAACCGACCCCTTGAACTAGTAGGTGCGGTTATTAATCTCTACGTGAATTCTTGACTCCTGAGCAGACTTATTTCGGATGGACTTTATCAAAAAGAAAGCAGTGCTGGCAATCACTTGTGTGTATTGCTGTGATCAATCACCCGTTTATTCAATCGTTAAATTCTTTAGAATACAGCACAATAGCTAACCAACAGGCAAATCGCGGAATACAACTAATCGTCAATATTAAGCTTCTCTCATCAGACTTATTATATTGAGTTCTCTAGTCCTGGTATTCTTTACTGCAGTGAGTTTCCAGCTATTCAAATCTTACCTCTGTCACCAGTGTGTAACCTCCTGAAGATCCCACTTCTAACACCAGTATTGTAACCTCTTCGACCTCGTAACTACCAACACCGATGTTATAGCTTCAACACTCGCTATATCTCCAACACCGTGTTGTAGCTCCCAACGATAGTCAAGAGTTCGTTTATCGGTAGGTTCAAGATTTCCGATAGACGAACTCAACTACTTTAAACGCAAACTAAGTTGAACGTTTATTTAATGCCAGCAGTAATAGAAACAATAAATTAATCCAATTAATCACGTAAATCACATTTACGACTTCTACGTCAACTGTTGTTCCGTCTTCTTCTTCCCTGTCCTCCTCTTTCTCCTCTCGAAATTCGCTTCTGCGTTGTTTTATATAGCTACCGATCTGCTTGTAAATGTGTCACGTAAATAAATGAATTTTACAACCATCTTAATTACTTAATAAGATAAATCCAATTTTAAATTTGGTCACGCATGCTTTTAAAGTAAATTTATTAAATTGATTCAATTTACAATTTTGTCGCTTATATTGTTCAGACCGTTTATAGAGCCATAATGCAAGCATATCTCAATCTTACAATACATAAATTGGATAATGAACGAACCTTAATAACACAATGTAACAGATAACGACTAACCTCTGTTATCTGTGAAGCTAGTTAAAATCGTTTAATTGTTTAAAATACGACTGTTTATCGAAACATGGGTATTATGGCAAAAACATTTTCAAAATTTAATTTTTCTTTTATTGTATTTAAGTCATTTAAAAAATAACTTTCATTCTAATCTTATTGAAAAATTGATAGAAATTATTTTTGTTGCTGTTCAAAGAGTTTGTTGTAAGCGTCCACGAAATCTTTTCCATATTCAAACATGTTTGCTACTTTGTGGTAAATGGGAATCTCTGAAGATTTGCAAGGTTTGATCAGGGTTAAAATAATTAGAATACGCAAGATTAAAACTCATGTATTGAAAAATTTTATTTAAAAAATTATTTTAAGTATTTCTAAAATTTCGGAAACATTTAAAAGTTTGTCTTAGCTGTGAGTTCATTTGTGCCGTATTAATTGCAATATGTGCAAGTGATGATAATAATGTTTATAATTAATGACTTAAAATTAGTTTATTTTACGTTACAAAAAAAATGAATTTGCGAGTAGAAAATTTACTTTCGTCCAGAAGATCCTCCATGTTTTCGTTCAGTTTTGCAGCGTTGTCAACGAAGTCTTCTGCACCCTCCATCAAATCGTCTGATACTGGCAAGTCATCGTCTGCAGAAATTTTTATTTCATTTTGATTTTTTAGCAAATCATTTTCATCATTTTATAATAATAAATAGAGCCACAATTGCATATGTTTCAATAGCAGCCTGGTATATTCAGCAACAGTTTCAAAGGAGGCTCTGCTTGGCAAAGCAATCAGTGGAATGGACCGTCAAAATGTGCTTAACAAGTTTGCTCTCACTAGCTCTTTTCAATCTATAGCGTTTCCGTCATTATTTTTGTTAATGCTTATCAGAGTATTAGAACAAAATTTTATGTTGAAAGACAAGCGTTTCCTGATTGTAATAACATTTTATCCAAGATATTCAAAAATTAATTAATTAAAATCAACCTGAACAGACAACAGCAAATAGTACAGAAAAAGTTGCCAAAACGCCGCAGACCACTTGAAACTTCATCGTGATGTTTTTCAAAAGTTTTAGAACCAATATTATTTCAAAATATTCTTTCCAATTTATACAATCGTTTTGCCATTTAGTTGACTGATTTATTTTAAAAAATGTCAAAATAAAATCAGTCAATCGTCTTTATCTATGTTGAATATTAATCGCTTTGTTAAAATTTTTATTTCATTAAATCAAAATTTCAAATCCAGGAACAGCAGCCTGTGTCAGGAGACAGTATTAAACTGCCTCGTCTTGGTCTAGGTCTATCCTCTCAATCTTTCTTTCTTCAGATGAATTAGTCATTCCACAATATATGTATCTGCAAGTATCTATTAATATGTAAGCGTCATGTATCTAATATTTAACGATGTATCTACGAGTATCATTTTATATCCTACGTTATTTAAAGCAAAAAAGGTAAATTTGAGTGAAACGTGATAATATTAAAATATTTTAAAAGGATGCAAGCGTCTATTTAATATTTTTGCGACCATGTGTTTTGTTTTGTGATTTATAATATCAGTTCAATGATAATGAATTAAAAACTTTATTTAAAAAAATGATTTCGACGAAACGAAAATTTGTTCATTGATTAAATTAATTGATAGATTGAATGATTAATGATTGAATTTTTTATAAACAGTCTTAAATCTTTATATCGTAAAATAATAGACAAACGAATGAGACATTTTTATTACCAATAAATGTCATCCGCAATATAGATAATTTGTTATCCAGACAGATTTATTTCTTACTCAAAAAAATGATAAATAAAATTTTTTATCATTTCATAAAATTATACATCTTACAAAAAATATTCGCAACAAAAAATCTTTAAGTGGATGGGCGACGAGTTGCGTGCATTGCGCGATCTGCACTCCTGCACGCTCGTCAAAATTCTGCCGACCATGACCACAAAAGTTCTCCTCATCTCATGTTTCGTCTGTTTGGCTTCCATGTTAAATTCCATTTTATTTCATTCATTTTTTTTGTAAAATATAAAATTAATTTTTAATAGTTGTTTTTCATTGTTTGTAACAAGGTAAGGAAGTCGAATTGACTGTTACTTTATTTTTAGTTTTCTTCCTACTTGAAAGTCGCCTAACTTGTCAACGGCATTATTTTTAATTAATATTTACTTAAAGCTGAATACAAAATTTATTCATTTTTATTTTTTTCATCATATTATAAACAGAACTTTTGTGATCTCTGCAAAATTTGTTTAATGAAGTTCCAGTTTCAAAAACTCAACCGAAATAAGATAAATGTTTAAATACAAAGTCCTCAAATAAAAATGAAAACTTTTAAAAATGTCCATGATTGCCATTCTGCACGAACCTTTACTTGGTTTATATATATAGAATTGTTAATTCTAATATTTTAATAGTCCAAATATCATTTCAAATTTCAACTAAATGAATTCTGCAGACGTTAATTCGGCTCAAGCTGTTGACATAGCAATCAACCACCAGGAGCAGGCCCTGATGACTAAACTCACGGAAATCACGATTGCAATTCAATCCAAAATTCAAGGCCGCATAGATGCAAGTGAAGACCAAATAGAAAAAGTTAGTGTCGGAGTAAATATGCTACATTATCTGGAAAAGTTCATGAAGAAAGTTGACAGCAGCTCAGTGGGATCTGCTCACGTTGAAATAGACGCAGGTATGAGCACCATTACCAGCTCATTGGAGCTCTCTGGAAAGGTGCTACAGCAACTGTCGAATGACTTGGCATTTGATAAGGCTTGGTACGAAGGAAACGAACAAGCTATTGCTTTCTCAAAACAAAGCATTGAAATTGTTTCGGACGAAGTTCCTGTTATTAAATCAGAAAATTGAAAATTTTAATTATCTGAGTTGATAAAAGTTCAATATTTGGCATTTGTTAACGGATCTGTTGAATTTTATATTCTACGATTTAAGTCGCAAATAAAGACTTCTGATAAATACCTGTCATGTTTTTTTTATCATTTTTAAACACCAAACAAATTTTAACAAAAGCTTCAAATTATAATTCGGCAAATTACGAAACACCAGTTGCCGGAGCCTGCATCGGCGAATAAATGTGTCTTCAGCAAATCCTTGAAAGCCGACAGTGACGCGCAGCTTCTAAGCCGCGCCGGCAGATCTTTCTACACACGCGAAGCTGCAAGGCAAAAACCGCGACCGGCAAAATGTAACCTAGCTACTTGAATGTTTAAAAAGGAGGAAGATGATAGACGTGAGTTCTTTCATGTTTATGGCATGATATTAGAATGGAAAGATAATTGAACAAAAGTGTTAGGATCCATTGTAATTGAAACTAAAGAATCGATTAATAAGTAATAAATAGTAAATAAACTACTTCTCCACCACCTACGGTTGAGGTTAAGAGCAGATCTCAAGACCACCCTGTTCGCGAAATTCATTGAGGAGCGCTGTTGAACATCGTTGAAATGGCGCGTTAAAAAGAAATTGATTGATTGATTCTCTTCATTTTTTTCGTAATCATCGAATTTTTCTCATAAAAATTCGAACGACTCCAAAGTGAATTGTAAATTATAACTGCAGTGCAGACGTTAAATCAGTGTCCACTTTTTTGAAGTTTGGCGTAAGATTTATTCATGTTCAGACATTTCAAAACGTATCAACATAGTTCTACCATTATTCCGGTTTCGAGAAAGCTCAAATTAGCAAAAACTCCTCTAAATAAATATTTAAATATTTTCCTACAAATCTGTTTCCATATCCAACTTCGTCGTCCAGCAAATACGCATTAGGTATTATAAATGTTAGGATTAACAGTTTGGCCTTTAAATAAAACTTTTGGCAACATGAACAAATGTAAACATTGGAATAGCTCTTTAATTTTTTATTTATTTTATTTATAATTAAATTTAAAATAATTCCGAATTAAATAAATAAATTATTTAAAAATGGCCACTCGAAGTCTGACGGAAGCCTTCGTGTTGATGCGTAATAACGCACTTCAGAACAAACATTTGTTCTCCGATCAGCACAACACAGTACTTTTTTTTTATTAATTAATTTTTCAATTAAATAATTTAATTTTAATTTAATGAAGATTCAGTTATTAATTAGTAAATTTATTTTTTTATTTTATGTTAAATTCAATAACTAATAATAAGCCTCTCTGCAGTAAGTAATATGTAATTATAATATAATTTATAATATAATTATTATATTATTATATCATAATATAAATAGTTTCATTAAATATTAGTGATATTCAGTTTTTTTAAAGTATTTAGGTTTTGGACTTTAGGTAAACACAATACAGTGACACCAATGTTTTCCATTTTTAAGTAAAAAATTCATGTGGTTGTTAGTAAGCAAAAAAATGTCGCCAGTCCTGATTTCGCCCATTTTAGTGAGCATTTGGTTAGTTCCTTGGCCTCGTCAAATTTCAAAATATTTCACGTTGTCTCAAACTGCCATCGTTACTAATAATAAGAAAATAAAAAATAAACCCCTAACTAATTAAATTTTTTTTTTTAATCTATTTACACAACACAGAAACATGCCTACACACACATACACAACACACACACACCTATATATAATATATATAAATTTATCAGATTAAAATATTTTTCTTACATTTTTACCCTACAGACCATGGCATTAAAAAATAGAATATTTTTCACTTTTTTTCAACAGCACACTACTAACATAAATAGATAAATAAACAGATAACTAAGTGAGTGAATAGATAAACAAGCAAACAAACAAACAGAAACAGATAAAAAAAAATTTAAATGTTTCCAGAGAAATGAAGATAAGAAGGCATTAGTTTCGAAGGACGAGACGGATGTTGAACTGGGAAACAGTGCTGATGAGGCCAACACGTACATGTCCACACAATGGTTTTCAACTATTTCCTTATTTCATTTTATTTTAATATTATTGTAATTATTTTAATGGTAATATATAAATTCTCACAAAATATTTTAAATACGTTTCATTATTATTTATTTTCTTAGATTAGATAGACATTTTTTTTATTATTATCCATGTTGTTATTGTTGTTACTGTTATTTGTTCATGTTTGTGTATAGGACGTTGTCATGTTTATACATTGCAGGTAAGGTAATGTAATATGATTAATGTGTGTTTGCCAGTAAGTGAGTGAACGAACGAATGAGTGAATGAATGGATGAATGAATGAATGAATGAATAAATGAATAAATGAATGAAGGAACAAATGAATGAATGAGCGAATGAATGAATGAGCGAATGAATATCTAAGTTTAATTAATATTCACATTTATTTCCAATGGCATCGATGACACGCACACACATCACTTTTGAATATGCAAGATTGCACGCATCACTCACACACATTGCACGTGACAGACAGGGATTACCATGCTTTCGAACCGGGTCACTACAACTGTTTTACCAGCCATCTTAACCATTACACCAGCTCTCTTCTAAATTAAACATATGAATGTTTGATGATTGGATAATGAGATAACAATCTGTCGATATTTTTTTTAAACAACAGGTCCAGTAAGATCGAAGAGGTAATTTTCATTCATCATTTTTTGTCTGTTTTTTGTGCCACTTAATTTTTTTTTTCAATTTTACCAATCATAAACTGAAAATCTTATGAAGATATAGTTTTATATATAAAGAAGGTCTTATAAAATCACACAAAGTCTTGTCAAGTTATGAAAAATCATTAAACGTTTTGCCAAGCCATGTAAATTCAATAATACGATTTCTCCCCATTAATTTTCCAAAATTTGTTTTGTTGCCAGCAAAGAAATTATTCATGTCTTCTTGGTCACTGATTTGGTCTGCTTCTACATTTTGTCTCCCAATCATGTCTAGCAGATTACTATTACTAATTTAAGATTATTAAAATCATTGAAACGATACTCATAGTATATATATATACATATATATATATATATATATATATATATATATATATATATATATATATATTTACAATATTCTATAAATTCTACCGAATGTTTGGCGTTAATATGTTGATGATTGCATATATGCATTTATAAATTCTTTCCGGCATAAGTTTAGTTCATTCTTGACACTGCAATCAACATCACAGTGATCCCAATGATTCAACAATTCAGTTAGTTGATTTGACAAGTCTTGAACTACCTTCTTTTTAACTTCTAATTCTCGAAAGAGATGGAGCAGTCGCTGCTCGCGATCTTGTTCGATTGTTAGATTACGTCGGTTGGTTGCAGAACTTCGAGTAAATGTTGGTAATAGACCATAATTTTTACAATATCCTATAAATTCGACCAAATGTTTGGCGTTAATATGTTTGTAGTTCGTTTTTTCAATTTTTCTCACTAAAGTGTTTTGGTGAACGTTTAGTCTATTAAAATTCAAAATAAACTTATTTTCCGAATTCATGCTGAAGACCAAAGAAGATGACCAGCCAATAAAGAAACCTGACACCTAATTTCCATCTAAGTTCACTTTGACAAAGTCAATCTCCATCTAAATTCATTTTGACAAAATCAATATTTCCCTATATAAACAGCAGAAAGCACTGATGATGATTCATTCGGAATCGAAATATGGCCTTATTTGCAGCATGAATTCGGAAAATAAGTTTATTTTGAATTTTAATAAACTAAACGTTCACCAAAAAACTTTAGTGAGAAAAATCGAAAAAACGAACTACAAACATATTAACGCCAAACATTCGGTAGAATTTATAGAATATTGTAAAAATATACATACATATATATATATATATATATATATATATATATATATATATATACATGAGAAAACGCTTATGAAATTGTTTAATTAGCGCTTAATAAATGTTTCTTAATAATAATAATATATATATAATTTAATATAATATAGGATATTTTTTTTTCTCTAGGTGCAACTTGAAGTGTCAAGAATCAATGCAAAAAGTATTCAATCATGGATGTTTATTTTACAAAATTGAAATTCATTTAATGTATTTATATTTTCCCTACAATTCCTTTCCGTTTAACTTTTTATAAATATTTTGTATCTCATTTTTCAATTATTTTCTTAAACTTTTTATAAATTTTTTCACTGGTAATTCTATTTTTTTATGATTCTCACATGCACTCGTCCGCTTTCTGTCATATAATTTTTAAAAAGCACTGTAATAAAAACTATAAATTTTCTTATTTCTTGAAAATCTGTTGAGACTGAAAACCAGGTACAATTAAACAGAAATAAATGTTTTCCATAATAACTTACACTAGTTAGGAAGTTATCAGAACTGCACGACAAGCATTTGAACCGACCGACAATGGACGACAACATCCACGAAGAGAGACAGATCGAAGCACTCACACACGAGATCACAACCGTTTGTGTATTTGTATTTTATTGTTGTCTATATGTTTGTATCTCTGTGTTTGTTTGTGTTTCTTGCTATTTGTATGTTTGTATTACTGGGGTTGTTTGTTTGTGTTGTTGTTTGTATGTTTGTATTACTGTAGTTGTTGCTGGCTCTTTGTATGTTTGTCTTATTCCGGTTGATTTTCTATCTTGTTATTTGTGTATAAATGGTATCCATTTGTATATCGGTACTTAGTTTTGTATGTAAGAACTGTTAAAATTGCCAGTGTTGTTTGCTGGTTACATTCATAATTAATATTCTTAACCAATAAGCTCTGAGAAGTTCGTATACCTAGATGTTCATGTAATATTTTTCTTCTACCCTCTTCTTATATTCTTACTTCATCATCTAATTAATTCAACTCATTATCTAATTAATTCAATTCATCACCTAATTAGTTCAATTGAAATTATTCGTAGATGTTCCATAGGTGTCAGAAGTGCTTGCGCGAGATGGCGGGAATGTGTCGGGTGTCGTCAGGCAAGCAGGCGAGCATGGGTCAGAACGTTGTTTCCATGGTGGCAAGGTCTGATTCTTATTATCTTATTATGTGTATTAAGAATCTTCTTAGTTGATTGGTTGATTTTTCTGTGTCATACGCACACAAACACACACAACACATACATACATACATACATATATACACACACAACACACACATACATACATACATCCAACTGAATGCCGACATGTGCAATTAACGACGAATCAAAGTGTTAATCCATTTGTTACTTGATGTTTGACGGTTCAGTGTCACTCATCATGTTTTAGTTTTAACATACATACACACACACACACATACATACACGCACGCACACTCACGCCACACGCTAGTACGCACATTTACACACGCACACACACGCGCGCGCGCGTGTTTATACATACCGACATAACTTTTCTGTTTCTATTCATGTCATCTTCATTGGCGTCACCGAAATTTTTGGAGTTTGGTGAAATATGCATTTATACATATATAACCTCTTAATTCGGTATTGTCACGGTACGAACAGCCAGTTCAAGCTTTCAGTACATTATAAATATTGATGTAATATAATATATTATGTATTTTTTTAAAATATTTGTTATGTCTCGATCGAATTTTGAAGTACTAATTATTATTTTATCGAAGTTTCAGCAGTTCTGTGTTAGGTTTTTCACATTTTTGATACGTATGTATATATATATTTTATTATATTTATGTTTAGTAAGTTATTTTGTTCGTTAATTATATGCATATCGCTGCTTGTTATTTTGTTCGTTAATTATATGCATATCACTGCTTATTCATACATATTGTCACTGATCTCGTTAAAATTGAACGCCACAAAATGTCCTACAGAAAAGTACAGGATCTTTCAATAACATTTCGGTCATCTCAGTCTGCCTATCTCAAAAGTTGCTGCTTTTACAATATATAATATATTATGTAATGTAATAATAATGTAATGTAATAATGTATGTAATAATATAATGTAATAATGTTATGGGATAATGTAATGTAATAATGTAATGTAATAATGTAATGTAATATAGTAATGTATGTAATAATATAATGTAAAAATGTAATGTAATGTAGTATAATATAATGTAATAATGTAATGTAATGTAGCATTGTAATGTAGTAATGTATGTAATAATATAATGTAATGTAATAATGTATGCAATAATATAATGTAATAATGTAGTGTAAAGTAATAAAGTAATGTAATAAAGTAATGTAACAACGTATGTAATAATGTAATGTTATAATGTAAGTAGTATAATGTGTAAGTGTAATGTGTAATGTAATAATTTATGTAATAATATAATGTAATTTAATAATATAATGTAATAAGTAATGTAATAATGTAATGTAATGTAATAATGAAATGTAATAACGTATGTAATAATGTAATGTAATAGTGTAATGTAGTAATGTATGTAATAATGTAATGTAGTAATGTATGTAATAAAGTAATGTAATAATGATTGATCTACTCAAACTAAAAGTCAATGTAACTTTGATCAGAATTACACGTAAATGATTAATAAAAATAATCAAAAAAAATGAAAATAATTTTCAAGTTGTTAGTTGAATGAATTATAATTTTTCCATGGCAAAAAGAGCTACAAGGTCGAGAGGAGAGGCACAGCCAGTACCTGACGCCAAATGTTAACCTGTTCGAATTCGAAGAAAACCCAGTCGACGATTTTGTTAGCGTTCATTTCATCCATTTCCCTTTCCATATTTGTTCCATCTTTTACGAACAAAAATATTCTCAATTTATTATTTTTTTTATTTAATTTAAAATATTTAATGCTATTAATTTTGTTGGTAATAATTTGTTGATAATTGCTGAATAGTTTGTAAATAATTAGAATTGAAATAATTTAATATTATAATAATATAATTAGAATAATAGTTACGAATTAATTTGTACTTCTCAAACACCAACCAGCATTTCACGTCAGTTCAGAGGCAGGCCATAGAGGAGGACTCCATCCTGATAGAGCAGAGGGAGAAGGAGATACTTCAGATTGTCAGGTCCATACAAGACCTCAACGAGATATTCAAAGAACTTGCCGTCATGATCGTTGACCAGGTTGCGCCAATACTTACTGCCTCACAAAATACGTCATAATTTATTAATAATTATTATTATAATTATAATTGTGGGATAATCATTTATTTTTATCTTATTGATCCTCTCAAGTATTATATAATAATAATTATTGTTATAATAGTAATATGATCATAATATTTATATTAATAACGGATGGCGAGATGGTGTAAGGGTTAAGGTGTATGGTTTCGGTGTCCAGTGAGTGGGTTCGACTGCCAAGAGATCTCTCACAGCCTATCATTTTTCATTGGATGTCTTTACGCCTATTTTCGATACCTCGATTATTTTATAGAAATAATAATAGAGTTTTTTTTATTCATCAAAAAATCAGAATCCGACAGATGCAGAATCTGTTACAACGTGAATAGTATATTTAAAGCCATTCTTTACGTCAATATCTTTTCCATTGTGTCATTGTGATTTGCACACAAAAAACAACATTGAAGGGGATTTTGTCATAAACAAGTAAATGTTTATCGTCAGAATTCTTCGTTGAGTCTTAGGAGTCGTATTTGAATTCTAGAAAAGTTTATTGTAGAAAAATAAAAAATAGTTAATAGTTAAAAAATAAAAAATAGTTAATTGTTGTGAACATTTGATTACCTATTTGAATGAAAGTAGCTGTTTTATGGCGTGTGTTAAATCGTTGTACTAAATTTTTTTACCGTGTCCAATTCTTCATCCTTGAAGTTTGTTTCAATTTAAAACAATGGAGAGTGAGTTGGTCAGTTTGGTCGGTGATGTGAGGTCAACTGTTCTTGTTTCTTGGAAAACTGAACAGATGAATTTAAATTTCATATCAGTGACGATGATGTTATATGTTGGAGATGTTGAATTAAGGAATGTTGGTTGGATTTCTGTGGGTATCACTCATTTATTTACATACATAAACGTAATGAAAATTCGTTAAAGGATCGATCCTTCGGTATTTCCCAATTTGTGGTTCTTTTATTTTCTCCTTGATTCTATAAGAGGTTCTATATCTGTTATTTTTTCAGTTCGAGACAGTCGGAAATTTTTTTAGACCGTGGAATTCACTAACAAATAATTTTGTTGACGTCTTCTGAAAAAATGTGTGATCGGCAGTTTTATTTTGTAAACTAAGCGTGAATTGTGAATTTTTAAACGTTATTATCGTCAATAAAAGCTTGATAGCGAAGGAATTGAACCTGATAAATTCGCAACGCAGGGGACCATACTTGACCGGATAGATTACAACATAGAAAAATCAGCCGAACACGTAGAAAGTGGATTGGTGCAGTTACAGAAGGCGGAAAAATATCAGAAGAAGAACCGGAAGATGCATTGCATCGTCATCTTGTTTCTTGCGGTCATCATCCTCCTAGTCATTCTCGTTGCTATCAAGTCATGATTCTGTAATATTACACGCCATTCGCTAATAAATGAATATTCACTAAATGCGATTAGTGAGTTGCAATACAATTATTTTTCTTTCCCTGTTTTATTATTTGTATTTATTCAAAGAAGTGGATACGCTTTAATAATAATGTGTTTAGTTTTGGTTTGTCGTAAATTAAGTTTTAATTGAAAGTTCGTCCGAACCGGCCTAACCATTCCATTTCTACCACAGAGGGGTTTTGATGTTATTTTTAGTTTTGTCTCCCTTTACAAAGCTTGCTTAAAATCGGCTACCGCAATAACTGTCAAAAAGTCTTGCATTTAAAAATACATTAAAGATGAATTATTTTTATAGTGTTTTACTAAAACTCAAATTATTATTTTTTGGAAATTTGCAAAAAAAAAATTAAATAAATTTTATCCGATTTGTAACCATGAATGGACAATGTATCTTCAAATTTCGCGTTTTTTATTCAAACCTAATAAAATTCGCATCTATCCCTGAAATTAGCAAGCTGGAACTTCCAAGCTCTGAGTCGAACCAACCGACAAAAATTATTTAATGCCGACAACAAACAATTTGTTAACGTTCAAGTAATGTTCAATTTTTATGTCATTTAGTTGGAATAAAACACGAAAAAATGTATAAATTGAAAGAAATATTTTATTATTTTTTTTCAAATTAAAATTCTTTTTTTGTAAATTAGATGTGGTTCTTTCTTATGTTGCCTTCTTTTGTATTTGAAGACAGGAAAATATAATTATTTTTTAGCAGTTTCCAGAATTTCAACCTAACATAACGAATCACCACAAACAAATTAACACAACACAAACAATATAAAAATATCAAATGTTATAGAGGTTTCAAAGAAGGCGGGAATCATGCCGTCATTTTGTCAAATAAATGAAATTTAAGTTCCTGATCTTGATCAACCCAGTCCGGTTTTGAGCGGCTGCGTTGTGGGAGCTGCAACAGTTTTTTCATCTAGCTTATTCCAATGTTCAATTACTTTTGAGCTGAAATATCTTTTCTTTGTTGCTCTTACCCCTTTTTTAAAAAAAGCTTGTATTTTTGATCTTCTGTGCTACAACTTTCTGTAAAATATGGATAGATCTGTATCATTCTTGTTAGTTATGATTTTGTACGTCTGAATCAGATCTCAACTGGTCTTGCGTTTGTCTAAAATTGTAAATCCACAGTCCTGTAACCTTCACACACGAAGATCTCCTACGCCATTTTTCGAAATAAATCGCTCAGAAACAATTGTATAAATTGAAATAGAAATTTTGAAATAGTGTTCATTCGAAAGCTTTTGAGGAAGATCGCGCTGAAGTTTCAACTGATTTGCGGCGTTATGACAACTTTTGCTGTGCAACTTGCTGTTGTCTGTTCAGGTTGGTTTTAATTAATTAGTTTTTGAATTTTTAAAATTGAATTAAAAATGGTTTGAATTCACTGATAGAACGTTATTACAATCAGGAAACGCTTGTCTTTCAATTTAAAAATATGTTCTAATACTCTGATAAGCATTAACAAAAATAATGACAGAAATGCTATAGATTGAAAAGAGCCAGTGAGAGCAAACTTGTTAAGCACATTTAGACTGTCCATTCCACTGATTGCTTTGCCAAGCAGGGCCTGCTTTAAAACTGTGCTGAATGTACCAGCCACAAAATTATATTAAATTATTAATTTGATACCGTTTCATTTTAACAACTCCATCTTGTTATTGAATGATTTTCAATAACGAAGCGTGTGCTTTAATTTTCATTTCGCAAACTTCAAACGGGAATGAGTGAGAGTGTGTGAGTGAATGAGTGAGTGAGTTAGTGAGTGAGTAAGTGAGAGTGAGTGTGTGAGTGAGTGAGAGTGAGTGTGTG
Organism: Helobdella robusta; assembly: GCF_000326865.2. Taxonomy (NCBI): domain Eukaryota; kingdom Metazoa; phylum Annelida; class Clitellata; order Rhynchobdellida; family Glossiphoniidae; genus Helobdella; species Helobdella robusta. Next base: position 951,842 of record NW_008705095.1, on the reverse strand, counting down.
AGTGAGTGAATGAGTGAGTGAGTTAGTGAGTGAGTTAGTGAGTGAGTGAGTGTGTGAGTGAGTTAGACAAACTCTCATACTGGCGGACAAACGCAACCTCAAAGACATTGTTGCCTACATTCGAGTCAGCAAAGCAAGCATCAAAGACTGGCGAAAAGCTGCACCAAATTCGTGAAGAATGTTTGTGTCAAAGGATAGTTCTAGAACGGAAGGGTCAGGATTATGGCGCGCCAAAATGCTGGAATTGTGAAGAAAGAGGGCATCTACGACGAGATTGTAAACAACGCCCTAGAAACAATTACTGTCGTTTTGTGCATTAACATGGCACAAACAATTAGATGGTGACCCCGCATCACGACCGATTGCCTCAAACAAGGAGGCGAGAAACTATTTGAAAATAAATTTCGCGGGGCAGAAGTTGGCTGGTAGAATTGACGCCCCTAGTACCATGATTAAAATCTCCAGGCCACACTTTATAGGAACCTCCCACAACTATGTCGATGTTCTTTCAAGTTGACCGTGTTGCAAATACTGCAGTCGACTGGGAGAGAGAGTGCAAATGTGCGAAAAGTTGCGATTGGACGACATTGTCTACCGAATTGAAGAACATCGGAAGCCGCAGGGGAGAATGAAGATTGTTCATCTGGACAAACTGGCTCTATTCTATGCAGACGTTGCCACGAACTCTGTTCGGAATGAACTGAACTGATAAGAAGAAATTCTTTTCATTCATACGAAAATAGTGTACACCACAGTAAGCAACACAAAGTAAAAATTTTTGAACAATAAGCATTTCACACTTGTGTATATTTTTTGTAGTGTTAAATAAGCAGTTAAACAATATTAAAACTTCTCACTCATATTGCAACCAGCTTTAAAACTTGTTTTCAACTAGAACAATAGAACAGTTGTTTTATACGTTCAATCCATGCTAAAAAGGGCTTTTAATAGTAGGTTTGGTAGAATGTAGTAAAATTATCCAATTCGATCATGTCAAAAAATTATTTCGCCAGTTGAAGGTCAATAAACTGCCAACTTAAGAGAGGATGCAGGCTGAAGAAGTTATCGCAAATTTGAAGAGGTTGCTACCAAATGCAAACCTAACAACACCAAATAATGGGTTCGTTGTCATTAGAGTTCCCAAGATGAGCAGGATTGTAAGGAGGGTGACGATCACAAACTCCTTACATGCAAAGAGGAGGAAGAGTGTAGGTGTGATACCAGTGGCTTTATGTTCATCAGTAGCCTGGCTCATCACCTTCTCTTTTTTCACAACTGTTGTCATGATCAACAGAGGCTGTTTTATGTGCTTATGTTACGTTCATTTCAATTTGGTTATGAAAACAATTCTAAATCATTCTATGAAAAGCAGTGGTGAAAAAATTAATGTTATCATTTTCTTATATGATTATTCATTCACATGCCATATATGTATATTCATTCAAAATACACGTAGGCACAAAATTAAGGTTTATATGCTATTAAAATATATAATTTTTATTAATTAAACAATTTTTATAGCATTTTACAAACCGTCAGCAGACTCTAAAAACAAAACGATACGACATTAATTGATCAAAATGCAACGACAACTTTCAATCAGAATAACGTAACAGCAAGTTCAACAACAATTCTTACAACAGTTGTAGAAACAAAAATGTTGACAACAGTTGTTGTAACTACAGAACTTTTTACATCAACAACAATTGCAACAAGTGACGCGACGACTTTCACTAAATTGACAACGACTATGGTGAGAGACTTAGGGCCACTATTGTGATTCCTCCACACGCATCCAAATTGTTAGGGTTATTTATTTTTCATTATTACTGAACCTTATTTTAATATCTTCAAACCCTACAATTTTTTTACTTGATAAAGTTTTTTCTTAAAGTTTGATGTTTGATTTGAATCGATCGAAAATAAATTTCTAATAAATGCTTTTTTCTACCTTTTCACCAAATAATTCTAATTAGATTCGAAATTATTTTTTAAAAGCAGACAAGAACAAAAGTCATGTTGCATGTGTTGATTGGCAAAATTAAAATTCATGATTTACGAAGATATTTATTACAATTTTTGTGTTGAAACTTGCTATTAACTATTTTAACCATATCCATAATTTTAACTTTTATTTTATTTGTGTATATTTTTATATATTTATTAGATAAGGGCAAATGGACTTTTGGTTTGAACCCACCAATCATATTATGTTGTGTTATGTTGGGTTTTATGATGATGAACATTTGCTGACAGCAAAAAATATTTTAATGGTTTTCGATTTCATTATTTTATTGGAAAATTTTCAATTTTTGTTGGAAATTTAACTCGAAAAAAGTGTTTGCCATTGGGGCGAAGGTGTAACGGTTAAGGTGCCTGACTCCGATATTGCAGTGACCTGCTACGAATGCCTTACCGATTTTAAAAATTATTGTCGCTGGTGATACAGATACATGAAAAAGTTTCGGCATCTTATCGATATCAATAACCGACACAGCAGCCATTAACAACTACGATTAATGAATATAAAAAAATTGAAGTCAGCGTGCGTGAGGTTCCAATGAAAATGTTCGCCTATTCTAAAACATCAAAACTGAAGAACCGGATTACATCCGTTGTGAACACTGACAAATTTAATTTATTCATACAAAAACTTTGAAAATAAAAAATACCTACTCTTTAAAAACACAGGTAAACCTTGTTCGATTTACAAATAAAGTTTTTTGAAAACTCTACAAACAAAACCTAATTCGCCATCAGAGCGAATTGACTGGGACGATTTGCAGTGTCCTGAAACACTCTTCGTGCTTTGGGAAGTTTACATGAAGGTCTAATTGAACGTAATATCATGTTATTTGGTGAATATTACTCTTTGGTGATAGGTGAATAACTTTTAAAAGATTTTAAACTGTAACGAGAGTGACATTTAAGACAGATACTTCTCAGATACAGATACGGAATTGATACTTTAACTTTGTTAAAGTTTATATTAACATTAGCGTAGTCAAGTGTCAATATGACGAAACAATGTGCTCCATTGTTGAAGTTCTATAGTTCAGAAGGTGTAAAAATAGCAACATTGAGACTTTCGTAACGTTCAGGGTATTTATCAATGAAGTGTTTTCTTTCGTTGTACACTGTTAACTCTTGTTCCTTATGTTAATAATTTAGCAAACGTATGTTTTAAATTATGATTATGCTACGAGAAGCTCAAATTTAATGGCACATTAAAATATACGATGAAATTTGAAACAATGACATTATGCATTTTTCTGCATTCTGTAGGCTATTATTTTGAAAAATTTTAACATAAGACTCTAGTCGTTTAAAAAAATGTCAAATTTTGTGAACAATTAATTGTACCTGCGTTTTTACAAAATAATTGAAAGATTTTTAAAATAGTTGTTTTACGCACTACTAATAATTTTATTTGATTGTTTTAATTGCAATAAGGTGAACGAAATTTGAATTTTCAAACGTAGCCATCCTGATTTGAACTTCGATAAACTCTTGCTAGCACGATAACCCAACTTACTTTTAAAAAAGCATTTGCTCTTGTTATTTTTGTTTTTATGAAATTAAATTATTATCTGGTGTTTTACGTATAGTGAAAGTTATGATGCGATTTATTGCGCTGAGCGTTTCATTAATGAAATTAAATCGAATTGTTCGGCTGTGAATGTTGTTGGATAATGTGCTGCACAGTACAAGCAGAGCATGTTCAAGCGATCAAAGTTGAAGTCAGGGTAAATTTGTAAGTTATTTTATGAAGTTCTAGAATAATTTTTTATTACTGTGGTTGAAAAAATTTAATATCCAAGTTGTTAACTTGATTTTATCTTATTAAATAAATATGATAAATAATTAAATGAATTTTTTAAAATATTTAAAAATAATAGAAATATCATAAAAACGGTGTTACAAGTACGATTCGTATTGTTTGCTGTCAATTTAAATATAAAGTTCAAAATGTTTTAGACCTACTTCACGTTGCAACTCGATCGCCATCTACAACTTCCAATTTTGCATTTCTCCAACAGTTTCCAAAATCGTTAACAACACCTTGATGTAAGAATCTGAATTATTTTTCTGACGTTGTTTGCCGTGAGGATTTTTTCTTTTCACATTATTAGCGTTGCTGAAAATTTTTACTTCATTAGTTTTATATAGAATTAAATATTGTAATTCGCTCTGCTATGATCATGTTGATTCTACTGAATTCTTCACTCTGCTGCTCGTCTAGTTGCTCATGCTTCTATCTTTCCTCGTATATCTCCATCAGTGGCGTAACGAGGGGGGGGCAGAGGGGGACAGTTGTCCCCGGGCGCAGGGCTGGGGGGCACAATATCAGTGACCAAAATATCAGTGACCAAAAAGGTTTTTTTATTATTATTTTGCTTTACCTAGCAATTTCTGTGTCTGTCCTTTAGAACAGGTCAGTCACAGTGCAGTTAAAAGCTTGTATAGATTATGCTCTATAGTCTATAGTATAGTATCTTTGTGGTATAGCTGCATTGGGTTAGTCAGTATAGCTGCCTACAAATACCTGCTATTACCAGTGATGGGCATAGTTTAATTAAGTAGTTGCAAACTAATAGTTTAACTACTTTTTTTAGTTTTCTTCCTAGTTTAACTAAAAAAAATAGTTTAGTTAAAACGATAGTTTAACTAAAATATTTTAGTTGCTAACTAAATAGTTTAACTAAAATATTTTAGTTAAATATCTTTTATCCATGTCTTGACTTATGGTTTTTGAATATTAATTTTAATTTGTAAAAAGTTAAGCTTTCCATATTTTTAAAGCAAAGTACATTCAATGTTTTTGGTTTTTACCAATGTTTCGGACTGTTTGATGTCTTGTTTCCTCTCTGTGTTGAAGGTTGACGCTGATGGTTGGTTAGTTGTTTAATCTTTAAAATTTGTTGCTGTTTTGTTAAAAATATTTTAATAAATACATTTATGTAACTGTCTATATTCAATTAAGTTGGTTTTAAACACTAAATAATTTATTTGGCCTAAATTTTATGATGACAAGTTATGTTAGTTAATGATTTTATTTTATTGCATGATTTTATAATGCAGTTTAATACTTCACTTTGAAAAGACATGTTTTGAATAGTTTGTTATGTTAGTATTAATGCCACTTTAGATTATGTCTGTAAAAAAGTAAATATAAAAATAGTTGCAAAATAGTTGGAAAAAGTTTAACTACTTTTTTTTAGTTTAGTTAACTACTTTTTGAAAAAAGTTTATAACTATTAGTTTAACTACTTATTTTTAGTTGAAAAATAGTTATAGTTTAATTAAAAATATTTAGTTAGTTGCCTATCACTGCCCATCCCCTCCATATAAACGCCACTGGGCATTCACAGTAAACTGCTCAGGGATAAAATTAAGAAACTTGTATTAAAATTTACTAGAAAATTTAATTATTGTTAATTATATAAATAACTATTTATTAATATTGTGTATCCTATATAAAAGTTTTTCTTAATCCCAGATATGTTTGGAAAAAGGCCTAGTGGAGCTCAGCGAAGAAAAAGAAAGGCAAATGAAACAAGAGAAGCTAGTAAGTCCAGCAAACTCTTGGATTGTTTTTTGAAGAAGGCAAAGTCAACACCAGAAGAAAGCCAACAGCCTCAGGATACTGATGTTGATGAATTCAATGATCAACCAAGTGTACAGCAGAATCAGCAAAACATAGAGAACAGTAGCAGTTTATCAACTTCATCTAACTCTGAAGTAGAAGAAGAAAATGATATCATTTCTCATAGACCAAATCCAATTCCAGCTGTGCTTATGTTTGGGGATGTTGGCTATTTGGATTTTGACCAAACGTCACAATTGCCTATAATTTCTCAACAGCTCTGCACAGAAATGGTATCTCGAGGCTCTAATGTATTTCAAAATAATAATGGTCCATTTGCTAAGAAAGACGGCCGTTCTATGACGAAGCCATGGTTCAAGCGGAGACTTGCCAATGGAAAGGGAGATGAGGTGAATCGGGTCTGGCTAGTTTATTCACCATTGAATGAAGCAGTGTATTGTTTTTGCTGCTTGTTATTTCCCTCATCGAGTGCAAATAATAAATCATCTTTTGAATTATCTAATAGATTCAGCAAGTGGAGGAAGCCAGAGAAACTAGCGGCTCACGAGAACAATCCTTTCCACCGGAAATCATTTAATGCATGGAAAGAAGCAGAGCGCAGATTGATTCAAGGGAAAACAATCGATGCATCTCTTGAAGCTGAAATTCAGTCAGAGGTTGCACGATGGCAAGATGTTTTGAAGCGAATACTAAATTGTATAAAATTCTTGGCCACTCAAAACTTGGCATTGCGTGGACATATTGAGAAACTTGATGCCACAGGAGACAAAAATGTAGGAAACTTTTTGTCTGTTCTTCAACTTCTAGCTCAGTATGACCCAATTTTGCAGTCACACTTTGACCATGCTAGAAAGAATCCAGGATCTGTTACATATTTATCTCCAGAAATTCAGAATGAGTTCATCAGCATTCTTGCTTCGAATGTGAGAAATCAAGTGCTGATTAACATCAGAAAAAATAAATACTACGGGATTTTGTTTGATTCAACTCCTGACTTGGCACACAGGGAGCAAATGTCTGAAGTTATCAGGTATGTTGACATAAATTTTGATAAGAGGGAGGTTGTAATAAAAGAGAAATTCATGGAAAAGATGCAGCCTCGATTGAAGATGTTATCGTAAAAAGATTGGAATCTGACAACATCCCGTTACAAAATTGTAGATCTCAATGCTATGACAATGCAGCTGTTATGTCGGGGCATTTATCTGGAGTTCAGCAAAGAATTTGCACAAAAAATAACAAGGCATTGTTTGTCAATTGTGACAATCACATCTTAAACTTGTCAGGGGTGCATGCTGCAAGTCAAGATCCAATTGTAGTTACTTTTTTTGGCACCATTGAAAAAATTTATCTATTCTTTTCAAGATCAACCCATCGATGGGAAAAACTTAAAGAAGCAGTGACCATCACAGTCAAACGTGAATCAGAAACACGATGGAGTGCTAGAGCAGAATGTGTTGAAGCAATTCATGATGGACTTGATAACATAGTCAGTCTACTGGAAAAAATGTCTGAAGATACAACTGAAACACAAGAAGCTAGAGGCGATGCTGTAATTCTGCTACAAAGTATTCTTAGTTTCAACTTCTTAGTTTTCCTTCCTTTCTGGCATGACATACTCAAAAAAATCGACCGTGTTCAGAAAAGACTTCAAGATCCAACAATGAATTTCCATGAAGCGTCTTTGGATATTGAATCTCTGCACATGGATATTACAAGAATTTGTGAAGACATATGCAATGATTCAGTGCTAAAAGCAAAGGAAAAATGTGAGCTATGGGGTGTGGCTGTAGAAAGTAGAATCAGGCGACGGAGAAGGATGCCTGGAGAACTTGCCCGAGATGCAGGACTTTCGGCAGAAGAAGAAATTGTTCGTATCATGAAGAGTATTTTAGATCGACTCGAACAGGAGATGACAACAAGGTTTACTCGTCTCAAAGATCTGAACTTCAAATTCGGATTCTTACTTGACGTAGACAAACTTTTGAATGACAAAGATCTTAACAGTCTCCGTCAGCATTGTATTGACTTTGGAATTTTTATGACTCGGATGTTGAAGGAATTGAGTTATTAAATGAAATATGTGAC
>NW_008705095.1:905772-944096 GCF_000326865.2 Helobdella robusta | reverse complement strand
GATTGCCAGCTGTGAGCGATCCTTCAGTAAATTAAAAATAATTCTTTCCTATCTTCGAGCATCCATGGGACAAGATAGACTCAGCGATCTGGCCCTAATGAGTGTGGAGAGGGAAGTTCTTGAACAGATTGATTTTGATGATATAATTAACCAGTTTGCTGCAGTAAAAGCAAGAAAAATAAATTTTCTTTAAAATTCTGCTCATTTCCTAACCACAATTTCTAGACAATACTTAGCTGTTGTTTTGTTTTTAAATTTAATAATTTTTATTTCACACTTCTGACTCAGCGGACAATAAAAATACAGAATTATAAAAACTACTTGAAAGAATCTAATTATATACATCAATCATAATCATTTTTTTTTAATCATAATCATTTTTTTTGCCAAATAAATGATTAAATGATAATCATTAATATTTTGTATTACAATATAATAGTTAAGAACTGAGAAAGAATAATACAATTATGGTGTAAGGTGCAATATGCATATAGAAACATGAATACACTGAAATGCATTGTATATAGGCGTCACGGAGTGTAGCCTACTTCAAATACTGAGTACGACAGTTATATTTTATATAGTTTGACAGATTTTATGTAGGGGGCGCAAATTTTTTGTTTTGTCCCCGGGCGCAGAAGACCCTAGCTACGCCACTGATCTCCATATCTTGTTTTCTTGCACTGGCTAGATATAAAATATAGAAATATTTTAAAAGCTGCACAATAATGTTCAAGTCGCAGTTTAATTATTTCCTAAAAACTTATTTGACGTATCATTTAAACCTTAAAGCACCAATCTACAAAAAATTGTTAAAAGTTTATTTAAACAAAAAATTTTACACCACACCACCGTAAGCAACACAAAGTAAAAAAAATTTGAACAACAAGCACCTCACAGTCGTGTACATTCTTCGTAACGTTAAATAAACTGATAAACAATCATAACGATTGTTAAAATTTTGACTTATATTGCAATCAACTTCAAAAACTTCCTTTGAGCTCGCAACTTAAAACTTTGGTGACATTTGCTTTATTTAAGCTAAAAATTGGCTTTTAATAATACGTTTGGTCCTTGATCAACAATGTTATGCCCATCCTCAAAATGTACAATTATGAAAGTTTTATCACAATCGTTGTTAATCACTATCCAATTCGATCATGACAAAAAATTAATTTTCCAGTTGAAGATCAATAAACTACCAATTATTGATCAGTAGGAGTAAGAGGATGCAGACTGAAGAAGTTATCGCAAATTTAAAGAGGTTGCTACCAAATGCAAACCTAACAACACCAAATGATGGGTTCGTTGTCATTAGAGTTCCCAAGACGAGCAGGATTGTAAGAAGGGTGACGATCATAAACTCCTTACATGTAAGGAGGAGGAAGAGTGCAGGTGTAATACCAGTGGCTTTATGTTCATCAGTAGCCTGGCTCATCACCTTCTCTTTTTTCACAACTGTTGTCATGATCAACAGAGGTTGTTATGTGCTTATGTTACGTTCATTTCAATTAGTTTTTCAAAAACATTCTAGAGGAAAGAGCGTTGAAAGTATAAATTTTAGTCTTTGCTGTCATTAAATGTTATCATTAATGTTAATTAAATAAATAAGAATTTTATGAATTAAACATACTTTTTAATATTTTTCGAATCGTTAACAGATCCTAAAAAACAAAACGAAACGACAACAATTTATCAAAATGCAACGGCAGCATCCAATCAGAATAACGTAACAGCAAGTTCAACAACAGTTCTTACAACAGTTGTAGAAACAAAAATGTTGACAACAGTTGTTGTAACTACAGAAATGTTTACATCAACAACGTTTGTGCCAAGTGATGGAACGACCACCACCAAACTGACAACGACTGAATTTACTACCACGAATGCTGATGCAACGTTCACTACTACAACAACGACACTAAAGATAAACGTCCCGCCAGAAGAATAGCCTAACATAAGCAAACAAAAGTGATTTTTTTACAGCTCTTCACTCACATTCAAATTATAATTATTTAAAAAATTTAACATTATTTTTATATTTTCGAACGTGACGGTTTTAACTTGAGAAACAATTTTATAAAGCTCTCTCCAATTGATGCTTGATTTGACTCGATTGAAAATAAATTTCAAATAAATAACTTGTGGTTGTCTCTATTTTTATTACCAAATTATTCTAATAAGATTTAAAATTACTTTTACCACTGAGGTATACCAAAAAAGAATATCAATAAATAAATGAACTTAAAGTTGAAACAGAAGGAATAATGGAATAAGCCTATGCCACAATCTTAAGTAACAAATAATTTATTCATCTCTAAGTTAACAACTAATTTTGAAAATCGCGCGGCATTTGCTTTAAAGCGACTATAGAGATAAATGATGAAAAAAATGTTGAAGAGCTAACTTTTGTTTAGTTATAAAAATATTTTTATAGAATACTTTCAGTTCTTAACGGTGAATATATGTAAGTATTCATAAAACGGCATTTTTATTTTTTATAATGTTGTTAGTTTTAGGTTAAAATTAACTTTTAAACGTCAATATAGATAGTGTAAAAGTCGACTTCGCCGTAATTCAGAAACAAAAGTTCGATTGGTCTTCTTAATTTTCTTAATTTATGGATAATGTAAACGCCGATCGTCTGCTTATTTTTTGAACACTTCATAAATTTTAAATCGCATTCAAATCCAATGGTTTCCAAACTTTTGCGCCGCGTTTACAATTTTCCTATTTGTTGGTCTCCTTGGCGGAATGTGAGCATGTCTTCTCGCTTGAATAATTTTTGGGAGATGCACAGAAAGGGAAAATATTTAAAGGAAGAAAAATTGGATCTCATTAAATCCGTCAAAGATGGTTTCAACATGTTTCCTAAAGAATTAGCAAAATTAAAAAACGAAATTGTTCATTTTTGCAGACAGGATGCTGTCTGTGGCACCTACCACAATGATTATGAGATATTGTGGAAGTTCGATAAACCAGAGTCTCTACATGATTGGATTGTTACATGTGACAGTGATCATAATGAGGGTAAAAGTACTGCGGATTTCATAATAAATAAAAACAAGAAAGCCTTTTTCTATGGCAACCTTGATGTTGAAACTCCTAAAGATGGCATCACAAAAAACAGTGGTTACTGCAACATTTCCTCGCCTCATAACATGGTGTCTTTTTATTTCAATATTTGTATTATTCATTTTATTTTATTACTGTACTGTTGTTAATTTAGTAGTCAAATATGATTGAAAAACTCATTTAATTTAATGTTAAATACTATTGAATTGTAATTTGATTTTGGAATAATTTTATGACATTATAATTTTTGGTATTTAAAATTTGTCTATTAGCTTGGAAGATAAACAGTCTTTCATTGTTGTCATGCTACCAAAATTTAATTTTAAAACATTTGAATAAATTTGTTTTCTCTGTAAGTTGTCATTTGGTCGAGTGAAGCCGTACGATTGGAGTGCATACACCCACCTACTTATGAAGGTGAGAGGGGATGGACGCACGTACAACTTGGTCCTCAACATGAACAGGTATTGGGACGTACAATGGAATGATGCTTACTTCTTTCTTCTCTACACAAGGGGTGGCCCTTACTGGCAACTCTCCAAGGTCTGTTTCTCTTCACATTTTCCATTATCACTTTTTTTTATTGTCACTTATGAGAAATTTTTTCTGTAATATGTAACTTAGCTTATTTTTTTGTATCATATCTCAAACTTGTACTCTGATAATGAGCTGTATGATTTTTTTAGGCTGTTTTGTTCTTAAATTTAATTTATTGTTATTATGTGGAATTAAATAAAACGATTAATTATAGTTTAAATATTCTACAGATTCCTCTTTCCAAGTTTTTTTTGAGTTCTAAAGGAAGAGTTCAAGACAAACAGGAGGCAATTCAAAAAGGAGATATTTTAAGGTTTGGCATTACAATAGCAGACAGCTATCCTGGTCCTTTTGGTTTAGAAATTGATTTCATAGGCTTAGTGAATGATACAACTCATAAATCTGAGTTTGATTACGAAATGTACGAAGTTGCACCTTACTTAATGTCATAGCTTTAATTTATGTGGTTTATTAACATTTGTATATCTAATAAAAATTTGTTTTAAAGCTTTTAATTTAAAAAAATAACTTTTTAAAATGTAACTTTTGTGTTCAATTGATTTGATGGCCTAGTGGTTAAGGTCGCCTGGTGCTGTGTAACAGTGCGCGCAGTCACTGGGTTCGAATACGAAAGAAAGATCTCCGCCTATCACGTGTTTCGTGTGTGATGCGTCGTTTAGTACGTATTCATATTCGATGTTTGTGAGTTGTTGATTCCTCTGAACCTAGGAGGAGTGTTATGGACCTTTTTTAACATTTTGTTAATAGACATATGAACTCGAACATAAAAAAACCGGTCAAAAACTGTAAATGTTGTTTTCCATTATCAGAACACTTTTCAAATAGCCTTAAAGTTATTTTCATCCTTCCATCTAACTTTCCATTATAATTCACTTAATTTATATCCATTTAATTCTATCCATGAATGTACCCACCCTTTCATTTAAAAATCTAACAATCAATTTATCATTCTTTTATTCATTCATATGTTCGTTCGTTTGTTCATTTATTTGTGCGATTATTTTTCTTGTACGACTAGTCACATGGTTTCTTCAAAGCGGACATTTTTTTCTAATTCTACTTCCTATTCTGCTTCCTTCTCTAAGTACTTCATCACTTATGATATTCAGAGCGGATCTCAAGACCATCTATTTGTAAAAGCCATTGACGAGCACTGTTGAACATCGCGGAAATGGCTTTTCAGAAATTGATTGTTTGATTGAATGGTTGATTGAATGATTGATTGATTGATTGGCTGAGTGTGACCTGTATTATTTTACCATCAACATCAACGTGAATTTGCATAGTATGGTGGGTAAAAGCAAGTTAAGAAATTCCAATATAGAATTAGACGTAAAAATTATTCAATAAGTGTGACATTCAAAATCATATTTTTAAATCACATTAAGAGCATTGGCAGTAGGAACATCAAGAAGAGCAAAGGACCTAGTACCCACTCTAGTTCCACACCATAACATGTTTCCTAAACTGCCGACCAATCACAATTAAAACTAATTTGTTGGGTTCTGTTTTTTAAAATAAAAAGGTAACATCGAAAAAACATTTCCACAAGTTTCCACATCGAACCAAGTTTATTAAGAAGTATCTCATCCACATTCAAAAGTTGCTCTCATCTAGATAAATAAGAAACGAAAAGTTGATTATCGATAAAAGAAGAAGAGTCAGAGGAAACGTTCAGGAGTGGATTGACAAGCTTGAAAAAGTTTGTTCTTTGACAAAACGGAAAAATTATTGTTTTGCATCCACTTTTTCAAGAACGTTGGATAAAAGTTAAAAACGATATGTTCAAAATAGGCCTATAGTTAGAAACATTATTCCTGTCAAGATTGAACTTTTTCAACAACGGTATGACAATGAGGGAGAACAACAAGTATTTAAGCACAAATTCATGATTTTAAAGAAAGGCAGAAACAGATGAATGAACGTTTCGGAAGCACCTCCAGTAGGCATAAAGTCAAAAAATCAGTATTTGTATAATCATATGTATAATCCGTGGAATTATATAACTCAATTATATAACTCAACTCAATTATATAACTAATAAACTTATATAATTCAATGGTATAATCATATGTATATATTTATTTATTTTAGAATAAATAATATTAATTATAAAAAGCAATAAAACAAAAATATATACAAACTTTTGATGAAACTTCTGTTGATATTTGAATTAGCATTTAAAACATTAATATTTTGTCATTCGTTTCTAGCGTAACTCGTGCGCTGAAAAACTTGTTAGCGCCAATTTTGTAAGAGTTGATTTTATTTTGTTTAAATTAGTTAATTAATTAAAATGAATTTGAAGAGAGAGTTGAGGAAAGTTCACGGCGATGGGGGTACGGGTCATCTTGAAGTCTGTTTTGATGAAAAAGGAAGGTAACAATTTTTTTATAATTTTTTTATTTTATTTGTTTTTTTATATAAATAATAAATTATATTATAAATATAATTATATATAATTCAATTATTAATTTTTTGATTAATTATTTATTTTATCATTATCTCATTTGGTATCTCATCTCAGATCCCAGCCTAATTCCTAATTAATATGATTGAGATTGGTGAGAATGAAAACAAAATGTATAAAAATAAGTAGCAATGTGTTGCATTATTATTATTATTATGCTAATTATAGCTGTTTATTATGGTTATGATTATTACTGTTATCTAATGCCTATTGATTAGGATTAGATTAGTAGATTAATCCAACAGTTTAGTTTACTTACATTTAACACTATATATTAAAATTAACTGAAAGCAAATTCAAATAATAAAACCTAAGAATTAGGAATTGTTAATTACTATTATGGTTGTCAGTAGGCCAGTTTCTGGTTGTTTGTTGTTTGTTTGTATTGTTGAAGCAGAGTAACTTATTTACTACTTAATAGGCAGTAAGTTTAGTTATTTACTTTCCATTAATTAGGAGATTGTAGCTACTGACCTTATAGTGACCATTAAACAACTTTTGTTTCAGAGAAACCTAGGATTGTAATTGTTGACCTTTGACCTTCTTTTAAATAGAAAACTATAAATGTAAGTAAGTACTGTTAAATAATTGATCGTTTAAATAACTGAAGACACATGGCGACGTGTGGATTCGATGGTGAAGTGAAGGTCTTCAATGGTTATGACGATAAGGACCCTTCGTCGTTTCTTATCGGGGAGGTGGTCTATGCTATTGCTGTTAAGGTTCATTTGTTCATTCATTTCTTTGTTGTGTTCGTTTGCTTGTTTTTTCTCTTCATTTATTTATTCACCAATTGTTTAATCACTCGTTTGTTCACCCAATTGTTTGCTCTTTTATTTGTTTTGTCTCTTTGTTCCTTCAATTGTTTGTTCATTTTTTAATTCGCTTGTCGGTGCATTCATTCATCTGCTTCATTGCTGTGCTGTAATGTGATGGCAGACAGTCAAACACCCCTTTGTTAACCTGGAAGTAGCAAAATAACATTGAATATATCAAACGTGTTTGTATATATTCAATGTTATTTTGCTTCTGTGTTACTCTAATGCTGATTTATACACACAGTTTCAATTATATGGAATTTAATGAAACGTACAATGGACCATGCAAATGGTTTCAGTTGAATGGTTTCGTTCAACTATGTCCATTGATATGTTTGTCCACAATGACACTCTTATGAAATATAATATACAATGACCATCTAGTTGCTATACATACAGAATAACAAAAACACAGGGTGGTCGTTTGTATGTGGCTGGCGATGACAACTCCATTCAGTCGTTCATACTGGCCGATTCGTCACTAGATGGCATCTTGCTGAGGTTCACCAGTCACGTCAACCACTTCTGCTTCAATAAGAAGGGGGATAAGTTGCTGGCTGGTGCTAGGTGGGTTGGTTGGTTGGCTGGTTGGTTGACTGGTTGGTTGACCAGTTGATTGGTTGGTTGGTTGACTGAATGGTTGGTTGGTTGGTTGACTGATTGGTTGACTGATTGGTTGACTGATTGGCTGGTTGGTTGACTGATTGGTTGGTTGGTTGACTGATTGGTTGGTTGGTTTACTGATTGGTTGGTTGACTGATTGGTTGGTTGACTGGTTGGTTAGCAGGTTGGTTGATTGGTTGGTTGGTAGGTTAGCAGGTTGGTTAGTTGGTTGGTTGGTAGGTTAGCAGGTTGGTTGATTGGTTGGTTAGTTTGTTGGTAGGTTAGCAGGTTGGTTAATTGGTTAGTTAGTAGTGTAGTGAAGAGGCAAGTACATCTACTGAATGACGACATCCAATGTCTCTTAGTTCCACTAGTCTGACAATTCTGATCAATGGTTAAATTTGCATTTCAATATTTCATCGGTGTAGTCCTGAGTACCTTTTTTACTTTTGAGTCTTTATAGTTTATTTTACATCTTCTCAAGGATTCGATTTTCGACATTGGTTTTTCCATAATGAGTTCATTTCATTTCTTTGCTTAGACAGTTTTAGAGGATATGCTTGTCTTTATGCCGATGACCCCTACCTAGTTAGTTAACCAACATAGCATTCTGTTGCTCTGTGAAACTTTTTTCAAAACGCTTCCTTGAAAATAAGTTCAGCTTTAAAAACTACATGCTGGTACACAAAACATTCATTTTATTTTATTTTTTTTTAATTTATTTGACCAAACAACTTTTTAAGTCACTGGTCATCATTGTAGTTGTTTTCATCTGTCATCATGTTATCGTCATCATTACCATCATCGTCGTCATCATTACCATCATCATCATCCCAGTGACTTCATGTTGAAGATGTTGGATCTGACAACAAAGTCGCAAACAGACTTTAAGGGGCACGAAGCTCCCGTACTCTCCGTGACCATCCATCCATCCGATGATGACGTCATCGTGAGTATGTGTTGACGTCATCCTATAAATTGACGTCTTCCTATCACATTGTATCTATGTTCATCACTACATTGCCTGAATCATCATCATCACAACGTTACGTAACAGTTTCATCACAACATCATCTTGTCATCCTATCACATCACATCATGTTCCATGACATCGTGATAACAAAATGACTACATTACAACATTAAGTCACATCACAATCAGCATGATGACGTTGTTATCGCGTCATCATTACATCAAAAGTAATGACGTCACTTCATCGTTACGTCATCACGTTACATCACCACATTACAACATTATGACGTCACAACATTATGACGTCATGAAGGCCTCCTCCAGCTGTGATGGAACCGTGAAAGTCTGGAAGTCTTCCGAAGGCAAATGTCTGCGCACAATCAAATGTCTCCCAAAGTCAAACAGCTTCGAAACATCAAAAACACTGGCTAGGATCGCCTTCACTGATGACGCTAAGGTTGGGGTTGTCATGGTAGGGTAAAAGTTGAGGTGATATTTCTCAGAGGTGGGTAAACCCACGCTTCACCAAGCTTCCTGGCTGTTTTGAGTTTTGATTGAATGGAGTCGTTTGCCAATTCAATAAAATAATTTTCTGTGACATATTTATCCTGTGGGGTATTATTCCTGCAGTACTTGCTGGTACCTGGCGTTGACAAGATCCTTGCATACAGTGCTAAGGAGTGGACCATTGCATTTGAGTTGAAGGCTGACGTTGAGAACAACCAGGTCAGTTCATGGTCACTGGTCAGTGTGGGATGGTTTTGGCCTTTGGTCAGTGTGTGGTCAGTTTTAAGTGGTCACTGGTCAGTGTGGGATGGTTTTGGCCTTTGGTCAGTGTGTGGTCAGTTTCAAGTGGTCACTGGTCAGTGTGGGGTGGTTTTGGTCACTGATCAGTGTGTGGTCAGTGGCAAGTGGTCATTTTTGGGTGTGTGTTGAGTGGCGAGTGGTCGCTGGTTGGTATGTGGTTAGTGGCAAGTGGTCATTGTTGGATGTGTGGTCAGTGGCAAGTGGTCACTGGTTGGTGTGTGGTCAGTGGCAACTGGTCACTGGTTAGTGCGGATTTTTGTTGTCACTGGCCAGTGTGGGATGTTGTCTGTTGTTGTGGGTCGTATCCAAACTAATTAATAATCTTTATAATTTATATTCATTTGTTACTATTATTATCATTGTTGTTGTTTGATTATTGTTACTATTCAGTCGTTCTCAACATTGAGCTTATCAGCAGATGGACGCTACGTTGCATCATCACGAGGGCAGGAAGGAGTGTCTGTGTGGGATGTGAGGGAGAAGAAGATGGTCAAGAGGTTGTGGCCGTGATGATGATGATGGTGGTGGTGGGGGTTGTGGTGGTGCTGGTGATGACACCGATGATGAGGATGGAGTGATGATGATAGTGATGTTCTGATGGTGAGGATGATGGCGGTATCCAGATGATCAAATGGATGTCACCATTATTATCACCATTTCAACTACTGAACCATTATGCAATTATGTATAAATTACCACTTATATGAATTCGTGTACAATGATGACTTTTTTGATGACACCAGAGGGGGTGAGGGTGGGAAACAGGTTGTGACGAGCGTATGCTGGCACCCGACCAATCACGAGGTCGCATTCTGCAATAACCAGGGCTACATGGGCCTGTTGAGGAACCCTGTTGAAGTTACTGAGGGCAGCGTCATTCAAGATGGCGGGAGAAGTGCTGGGGGCACAAGTGCCAGCCATGCTGGTAGGCAGGTTGGGGATTTTTTCTTGTGATTTTTATTGAAAGTGTGCGCTTGTTGTTGCAGGCTGTTGTTTAAATTGACTCCGTAATTTTTTATTTCAAATTCTCTCTGCAATCTTTCTCTCTGTAGGGATTATTTATCATTCATTTATTTCAATTCAACACCCAGACAGTCGGCGATTTATTTGGAGACGATGACGATGATGCCGACCTGCTCGTTGCCGTTGCAAATGATGCTGACGATGATGATGCTGATGATCATCATCATCGTCAGAACAACATGGGTGATGATGACGATAAAAAACACGATGACGGTGTGGATGATGATGATGATGCTGGAGACGGGGGTATTCCTGGCGTTGATACAGATGGTGAAGAGGAAGAAGAAGATGATGCTGATGAGGAGGGAGGAGTGAAGAAGAGGAAGAGGATGACCAACATTCTGGTGGACGAAGAAGCGTCCAATAGAGGTCACCTAACCATCGCATTCACCTTCGTAATCATCGTCGGTCTTCATCACATTTAGTTGAAGCAGCGACTGACTGCAACATCGCATTTTTATTTTGTCCTCATTTCATTTATTTCAAAACTAACTCTGACCAGAAGCTTTTTGTGTGGTCGGAGAAAAATCGCAAAAGAAAAACATTTTCGAAAGTTGTATCCATCATCATCACTTATCATCATCATCACATTTGGCAGCAACAACAACATCACATCATCATCACATTTTATAGCAACTACAACAACAACATCACATGTCCATCACATTTAGTTACAACAACAACATCACATCATCATCACATTTTATAGCAACTACAACAACAACATCACATGTCCATCACATTTAGTTACAACAACAACATCACATCATCATCACATTTTATAGCAACTACAACAACAACATCACATGTCCATCACATTTAGTTACAACAACAACATCACATCATCATCACATTTTATAGCAACTACAACAACAACTTCACATGTCCATCACATTTAGTTACAACAACAACATCACATCATCATCACATTTAGTAACAACAACAACAACAACATCGCCACATCACCTCATCATCAACGTCATCATCATCCACAGCAAGCAAACACTGCACCAACTACAGATTGGCCAGAAAGTTTGACAGACCTGCCGATAAGCAGCACTGAGATTTCGACGCAGCAGGTTGGCGGGGATGGCAGCAGTAGCAGGAAGTCATGGCAGCCCGTTGACATGCAGAAGCCATTCATACCAACTTCCTGTCCTAAGGGACTGGTGTCTCGCTTTATGGTTTGTTGGAGTTTGTTGTTGTTGTGTTGCAGTTTGTTGTTGTTGATGTGTTGTTGCAGTTTGTTGTTCTCGTTGTTGCAGTTTGTTGTTGTTGTCGGTCGTTGTTGCAGTTTGTTGTTGTTGTTGTTGTTGCTGTTGTGTTGCAGTTTGTTGTTGTTGTGTTGCAGTTTGTTGTTGTTGTGTTGCAGTTTGTTGTTGTTGTCGGTCGTTGTTGTTGTTGTTGCAGTTTGTTGTTGCGTTGTGTTGCTGGTTGCTCTGGTTTTTTGTTATATTTTTGCGTTAATGTACTTTATTATTTTATTAATTAATGTAATTAATTAATAAAGTGCTAATTTAAAAAAATTCTGAAGTACCATACATACAGAAGTACCACCACACCAACAAGACGACCACTATCAACATACCACCAACCATCGTCCACCACTATCAACCACCACCATCGTCCACCACTATCAACAACCACACCATCGACCACTACCATCATCGACCACCACCATCGTCGAGCATCACACCAACAAGATGACCACCACCATCGACCACCACACCAACCACCACAGGTCTGGAACGAGATAGGTCGAGTGCAGCAGTACACGAACTTTGAAGACGAGAGTGGCGAACGGACGATCAACGCCGAGTTCCACGACTCATCCATCCACCACACCATTCACATCGACAACTCGACACACAACTTCAACATGGCAGCCCTCAATGAGGAGGCTCTTCTGCTTGCTTCTGAAGCCCAGGAAGCCACTGCAAGGTAAGATGAGGATGATGATGATGATTTGCTGGTGGTGAAGTTGGTGAGGTAGTACTTAGGTGAGGTAGGAATAAGCCAAACTGCATTGACATCATATCGTTATTACATCACGCCACAACATCACATCATCGTGACATCACATCATCGTGACATCACATCATCGTGACATCGCATCATCGTGGCATCACATCATCGTGACATCGCATCATCGTGGCATCACATCATCGTGACATCGCATCATCGTGACATCACATCATCGTGACATCACATCATCGTGACATCACATCATCGTGACATCACATCATCGTGACATCACATCATCGTGACATCACATCATCGTGACATCACATCATCGTGACATCACATCACACCAGCCAGTTGTTATGCATGCACTTTTCAACATGGGACACAAACAAGGAGTGGTCAATGGCAATGCCTGATGGCGAAAGCATCGTAGGGATGTGCCTGGGGGAAAGGTGGCTGGCCGTGGCTACGAACGTGAGGTTGGTGAGGGTATACTCGGTCGGGGGAGTCCAGAAGGAGGTCTTCAGCCTGACCGGACCCCTGGTCACCATGGTTGGGTGTTTGGATCTCCTGGCTGTCATCTACCATGAGGCTATGGGTTGGTTCTCGTTTCCATGTTGTTGGTGTGTTGTGACGCTTTGTTGCTGTGTTTTTGTTGATGTGTCATGTGGTGATGTTATTGTTGTTGTTGTGTAATTTTGATGTAATTTGTTGTTGCTGTGTAATTTTGATGCCAATTGTTTTTGTTGTGTAATGTTGATGTAATCTGTTGTTGTTATGTAATGGTGATGTCATTTCTTGTTGTTGTTGTTATGTAATAATGATGCCATTTGTTGTTGTGTAATGTTGATGTAATTTGTTGTTGTTGTGTAATGTTGATGTAATTTGTTGTTGTTGTGTAATGTTGATGTCATTTGTTGTTGTTGTTATGTAATATTGATGTCGTGCGACGTTGATGTTATCTCGTCCCATATTATGCGATTGCCTGTAACCTGGTGCTCTGCAGCCAACCACCCACATACCCAGGCATACCGGGCGACCAGTGCATGTCCTTCATGCTGCTCTCAACCAGCAAGATGAGGTTGTTGGCCAGTGGCAGACTGCCATTGACCAGCAAGTCCACAGTGGCTTGGGCTGGGTTGGTCGTTCAACTNGTTTTATTTTATTTTTTTCATAACTCATTGATTTTTATTTCTTTTAACAATTCATTTGTTTTTTAATTAATTAATTAATTCATTAGTTCATTCATTCATTCATTTATTAAATAATTAAATAATTCATTAATCTCCACCATCTTTGAAGATTTTCAAATGAAGGTTCTCTGTTCACGTGCGACTCAGCGGGCGTCGTGCGCATGTTCAACTCCGCTTGTTCTTCTAATCTGTGGAGGCCTGTAGCTAACCTGAAGGATCAGGTTGGTTGGTTGGTTGGCTGGTTGGTTGGCTGGTTCGCTGGTTGGTTGATTGGTTAATTGGTCAGTTGGTTGGATAGATGGATAGTTGGTTGGCTGGTTGATTGGTCAGTTTGTTGGATAGTTGATTGGTCAGTTGGTTGGATAGATGGATAGTTGGTTGGCTGGTTGATTGGTCAGTTTGTTGGATAGATGGATAGTTGGTTGGCTGGTTAATTGGCTGGATGGATAGATGGTTGATTGATTGGTCAGTTGGTTGGATGGTTGATTGGTCAGTTGGTTGGATAGATGAATAGTTGGTTGGCTGGTTAATTGGCTGGATGGATAGATGGTTGATTGATTGGTCGGTTGGTTGGATGGTTGATTGGTCAGTTGGATGGTAGTTGGTTGGCTGGTTGATTGAATGGATGGTTGGCTGGTTGATCAATTAGTTCGAACCTGGCATTTTTACAAACTTAAGTGTAAGGGTCATTCAGACAGCTACTGGGTGGTGGGCATTCGCGAGAATCCTCAACAGATCAGGTTGGTAGTATGTGTGTGTGTGTGTTTGTATGTGTGTGTGTGTGTGTTTGTATATGTTTGTGTGCGTATTTGTTTGTGTGTGGGGTGTGTGTGTGTTTGTTTTTATGTGTATGTGTGGTGTGTGTGTATGTGTGTGTGTTTGTATGTGTGTGTGTATATGTTTGTGTGGTGTGGTGTTTGTGTGTGTATGTGTGTGTTTATATGCTGGTCATTTTGAAAGTATGCATTATAGTCTGGATGCATCATCATCATCGCATGACCACCTAACTGCAGGGCCATCTTCTGCAAGGGCTCCAAGTACCCATCCACCCTGCCACTGCCCATCGTTCAGATACTTCCATTCAAGCTGCCCTACTGCGAGATGAACACTGACAAGTCTATATTGGAGGTCGGTTGGTTGGTCGGTTAGTTGATTGGTTGGTCGGTTGGTTGGTCGGTTGGTTGGTTGGCTGGTCGGTTGGTTGGTTGTTTGATTGGTTGTTTGATTGGTCGGTTGGTTGGTTGGTCAGTTGGTGATTAATAAATAGCTTTTTAGATGTTGAATGGCAATGCCAAAGATTGATTGGACAGTTTGAAAGTTGGCTGATTGTGATGCTGAATGATCAATTTAACTTTCTGTAACTGGTCAGCTTCTTATGTGTTCGTCTCGATGCCATGTTATTCAAACTTGTTCAGTTTTCCCATTAACCTCTTAGCCATCAAATGATTTCAGAATTTATTCTCAGGTGCAGGGCTCGACATGAAACTTTCTGTTTGCAGAAAAAAAAACATCAAATACACGAACTCCGCTATTGGTTCTTAACAAATATTTCATTCCCCCCCCCCCAGGAGCAATATTGGCGCACACGACTTCTGTCCAATCATTTCAAGTTTTGGAAAGTTCAAGGTTACCACTTCGACCAATCAGAAGAGAGTAGGATGGGAACGCTAATGAAGGAGCTTCTGATGAAACTGTTTGCTGTTCGTTTTGCTCTTCACTCATTCATTCATTCATATATTCGTTTTGTTTTTAATTCATTGATTTATAAAATTCTTCATTCATTCCTCATTCACTCGTTCATTCACTCGTTCACATCGACACTTCGTTCGCTCTTCATCAGTTCTTCATTCATTCTTGATATTTTTGTTTTATGTTTGATGAACAATCAATTGGTTTCAAGCGTTGATATAATTCCCACCACCACCCACACACCACCACCTACACACCACCACCACCACCCACACATCAGCTGTCCTGCAGGTCGAACAAGGAGGTTCGTGCAGTTGAACTCGGGGAGATGATGCCCGATGTCAAGACGCTGCAACTGGCTATCAGGTGGTGACCTTGATGATGGTATCGATGATGGTGATGACGACGACGTTGTGATGGTGATGATGACGATGATTATGATGAACAGGATGAATGTTATGTGATGATGACGATGACTGAATGTTGGTCCTCTCATGTGTTAGGAAGTGGTGGTGAGGTGTGGTGTGGTGGGGTGTGGTGGTGTTTGTGTTAGGAATGATGACTTGGAGGATGTATTGCAAATGATTGGGATGGTAAGATGATAGCGACGAAGATGATGGTTTCCATCATGAAGATGAAGGTGGTGGTGATGACTGGGCTGAGAATGAATGAAAGACTAACCCTCCATCTATCTCCCCACGCGCCCAGGTACGCCTCTCAGAAAGGTGAAACGATGATAGTTCACAAGTTGAATGACCTCGCCAGGTCAAAGGTCGAAAAGGATAACGAAGATGACGATGAGGACGAAAAGGTTGTAACTGCCAATAACAACAACAACAATGACGATGATGACGACGATGACGCCATGAAGATGAAGATGATGAGGATAATGAGCAAAAGAATGAAGGAGCAGCGTGTCAGCTGTGAGGAGAAACCCCTGGCTCTCAAACCTGCAAAAATTCTGTTCGGTTTTTTTTCATTATTTTTTCTCATAAACGGTAAATTGTTTTGTTGTCAGTTAAAAATAGAAATATTTATAGAATTAAAAGTATAGACTATGCAAGTGTGAGTATTTTAAAATCTCTTTCAAGTTTGATACAAGTCTGTTAAAAATTTGAAATTCTCTTCAATCAGATCTTCCAGAATTTTTTCCTCCGACTCATCTTTGAAAAGCAACAGACTGAATAGTTCGAGTGAAAACCATACACAGAAATTTTCATTCAATCGAAGTATTTCAACGCCACTGACTGCTTCTGAAGCGACGACAACCCAGCCACCAGCAGCAACAACCCAGCCACCAGCAGCAACAACCCAACCACCAGCATCATCTGCAGGCTCCAAGTTTAAGCCATCCAACGAGAAAGATCTCACTGAGGTGGATGACGATGAAGTTGATCAAGGACTTGATGAAGATGATGCCGACGACGATAATCAGATAGAGAAGAATGACAGTGGTGATGACGAAGATGAATATGATGATGGCGGGGCTGTAGAAAATAGCGATAGTGAGAAAGAGCAAGGTTTCGTCTTGTCTTCATTTCTAGTTCTTCATCAATTTTTTATTTAAATTTTCCCTGTCTGTGTTTGACTATCTTAGTTGTTGAGACCTGCAACTCTCATGACTCTACCGGCATGACGCTATCTGTTCATTCGTAATGTAGTTGAAACTTCGAGTTTCTGAATAATAAAATAAAGTGATTTCTCGTTTATGCTGTGCCTCATGCCTTCGGTCAGATCATTCGACTTCTCAGACATAACTTCTAGTAATTGTATTTCTTACTAAACAGTTGATGCATTCAAGAAGCCGGGAACCATCGCTGGCAAGAAGAGGAACAAACTCAGCAAAAAAACTTCTTTGTCCGATTCCATGACTTTTAAGGAAATAAAGAATCCCTTCAAGGTTATTGGAATGGTTGGGTGGTTTCACGCTTGTTGTGTGAATCTTTTGACATTCGTGTTTAAAGTTATACAGTTTTAGTGATTGTGTACTGTTTGCTTTGCCTGGAACTGTCTGACCTGAAATAAACTGTTTCACTTTATATTCCGTACATGCTCTGCCTACCTCTGAGGACTATTCTAAGAATGGATAATAATAATAATAATTGGTTATCATTAGTTTTATTTCATCATTTTTTTATAATCACGAAAATCACGATTATCACCCAAGACTTTATCTCTGGAGTTATATACGTCATCGCCACGTCGTCATCATGACGTCATCGTCACGTCATGGTCATCGGTATGCTGATCATCACAATATTATCACCCCTAGTACCAACTTCGCAGCATCATCCTATCATTTCATTGATGTCATCCCACATTCCACAAACACCAACCACCACCTCTGCCAGGTTGCATCGAACGACATCGGAAGTACCACCAACAACAAACCGCCACAGACACAACCACGAGGTTCCAGCATTTTTGACAACATGGAAAAACCCAAATCATCGAGAGTTTCAGCGAAACTGAGCTCTGGGAATTCCGAGGATCGAAAAGAAAATAATGCAAAGAACGACTCATCCACATCTCTCAAGAAGCGGAAAAGAAATGAAAACAGTTCACCAGATCACGTGACGTCTGTGGGAGGGGCTAAGAAGTTAAAGGAGGTCAACAAATCTTCGACAAATCAGAAACTGTCGAGTTTCTTTTTTAATAAAAACGAATCGCAATGATAAATCGAGAGGGTGTTTCAATTAATAAAAACGGCCTGTAAATAATTTATACACATCTGCACTGCTCAAAGTAATAAGTTCAAGAAATATGTGACAATATGGTTTTATTGGGATGAATGATGCTGGTTGATGTTCAGGTCAGGTTAATGAATGAATGACGTGTGTGAAAGATTTCCGATTGAATATTAATGATAGTGATGATGAAGGTGACAAATGTAGTGATGATGACGTCATGTTGGCAAGAAAGTCCTGATAACGCATTGTATACGAGAGTCCTCCCAATCCAACAGAACTTCATTGAGTGAAGCCGTTGGGAGAACGCGTTGCCAAAGCCAGCTGATCGGAAATGTTTTCAGAGTTTTTTGGTATTGTTCTATCATTATTGCTCATTTTATGGTCCAGCTTTTACATTATGTGTCTCTTAAAGTGAAAGATATTTGTACATTGAGTTTGATTTAACACTAGCGTTTGTGCCTCTATCTCTTTCTATATACACGTACGTTCTTTCAATCCAAAAACGGGTGCTTCTGACTTTTTCGTCAGTTGTTAACTCATTTATTTATTTAATAAAAACAGTCTGCATTTAAAGCACAGATTCTTGATTTCATTTTAGTTTGAGAGGTTTTTTCTATATACTGACGTAGTGCTGTCCCATTATGTTGCAACTAACATTGGAATGAGCATCCTATCTGTTTTCCATGATTTAGGTGAATTTTATCATATTTTAATATGTAGTCATATTTGTTACTTTTGCCGATTAGTGCCGCACGCTCGATTCAGTGGCGGGTCTAGACATTTTTAGCGGACGGAAAGGCCAACATTTTTCAAACGTAGACCAGGGAATTTTTGAAAATATTTCAATATATTTCAGTGTTGACTGGGGGGGTCAACATTTGTAGCTGAGTGTCTTTTTTGGCCAAAAAAGACACTTTTTGGTTTAAACAAAGTTTTATTTAATACAAAAACTGCTCGCAACGTCGGGCACTGGCTCTCCCTGACCCTGCCACTTTGTCGATTATTTATTCTGTAAGTTTGATATTTCAAAACACCTGGTTCCCAATGTGACATCACTGATTTCTCACCTAAGTTTGAATGCTCATGCGCCTTTCAATTCGCATCGCATTGTTGTGCATCGGCTTTATGTTTGTATGTTTTCTGTCGCAATAGATCACGATACATACAAATAAGTCAGTGTTCTGCCACTTAGTGCGCAACAACTTGTTTTATCAGTGTGTTGGTGCTGTGCTGTCACCATGTTTTTTGGCATTTATAAAGTAGCGTTTATAACGTAACATGTGTAACGTTGAATTTATAATTCGAGTCTGTTGACGTTTGGGATTTTTTTAGATGTAGATAACTAACGAATTATTGAGTGAATATTTATGTCATCAACAACACGCTTGCCTGCGCATAAATTATGTTAATAAACCTTAAACAGTAGTTTGTAGGCCATAAAAAAATGTTCACAAATCCTGTCATTGAAAATGTTTTGGCCATTTTGAACGTTTAAGATGCCTTCATATTTCCGTAATTTTTTGTCACATTCTTTTAAATTTATAAGTAAATCATCGAAATATTGATTGGCAGTTGGTGATAGCTTAAGATTGACTCACATACGAGTGAACCACATAGTTGGTTATTAGTTGTTGTTTCTACTGGGCTTTTAGGTGCCTGTACCTTAAGTTTCATCATTGTCATTAGTCTTTGCCATTTTAGTCTTTGCCATTGTGCGACTGTTCAAGTTGTTTGTCTCTGATTGGTTCACCGTTGACATGGTTTTCATTTAGAAGTTCATCAGCTTCCCTTTCAGATAAGGGGAGAATGATGTCATTTTGGCGCTTTCAGTCGCGCATTCGTGGGTCATCATCTTGTCATCTTCCCTCTTTCTCCTTGTTGCAGTTATCACATTCCATATTCCCTTCCGTTTCAATTTGATGCTGGGTTGCAACTCCGCGTCGCCTTCACTCATTTTTATTCTCTTTATTACCGTGTGTTTGAACTGTTGTCGGCCTCTAGGCGCATTAATTACTGCGTTGGTGGGTACGTATCTTGTTGGTGTGGACTGGAGTGGTCCTCTGTTTTGTTTCTGTACTCTGTACTGTTTTCTTTGATTATACATCGTTAGTATTGAAAAATACTTTTCATTTTTTTCTTCTCCTTTTTTATCAATTTGAGTACCTCACGACTGGACACGTGGATGATCTTTCCTTACGTTTTTACGATAACAAGCAGTATCGGAAAGGTTTAGGATCAGGGTTAGGCAAGTTTTAATTGCGTCTCATTGCCGTCGTGCCAAATTGAAGCTGAATACATTTGGTTCTTCGAAGTTGAACATTCCAACGTCGACAAGAATGTTTGGACTTCAAAAATTAAAAAAAAAATTTGCATGACCATTTCAATTATAAATTCTGGTTGATAAATTCTTTTTGGCCAAATAAGAACTCGTCCATTAAAATGACGTCGGTTTCATTTACCCGCTGTTAATTCTTCAATTCGATTCGCTGGATATCATTTTTCTACAGCAACACTCGCATTTCTTCCTCTGTTCATTGGTTTCATTTCCAATATATTTTCCTCCCTACAAACTTGTAAACTTGTATAAGTACGTATGAGTGTATATATGCAGTTCATTTATGTACAATTTCATTCGTGCACAGTTTTTTTTGTGCACGTACGTAAGTGTATGTGTGATCGCATGTGCGTTCGTTTATTTATTATATGGAGTTTTTCTCTTAAACTTGAAATCGGTTTCATATATTTTACATAATGGGTGTCAGTGTTTGTGTGATGGGATTGTTGGGGAATTCACACTGAGTAATTTATGAACGATGACTGGTGATAATGATGACATTGGTGGTGATGATGATTGTGATGACAGGACAATATGATAATGATGAAAAGACTGTTAATGATGACAACGATGATGAAATTTTTACTAATTATAGATGATAGAAACAATGGTAAACATTACCAGAGTACGTACTTATTTTCATCAATGTAGTTTAATATTATCAAATAAGATGTTTTCAGATGAGATCATTAATATTAATTATTCATAACTTTAAACTGTCTCTTAACATAAATGAATATGCATGATCTATGTATATATATATATATATATATATTGCATATATAAGTTACGCTCACAGGCCGCCAAATATTTACTGTGTTGCGTTGAGACGTCAAATTGAAGAACATTTTGAATGTTAAACATTCTTTGCACGTAAAGGTAAAACTGTTAATAAAGGTAGAAGTAAACAAACGTGGTATGTGCGTATGTATATGTGTGCGTGTATGAATGTATGTATTTATGCATGCATATGTGTGTATATTAGTATGTATTATGTATGTGTGTATGTATTTATGTTGTATGTATGTATGTATTTATGTATGTATGTATTTATGTATGTGTGTATGTATGTGTATGATCATAAAGACATATATTGATGTTTATTAATAATAAAGTTATTGCGTTACAGGATGACTTCTTTCTCTTTGCGTTATCAAGTAATAATTTAATTAATTACGTTCGTAATAAGTGCTTTGGTGTAAAATTAGATTTTGAATTAAAATTTTTTTGTAATAACTTTCAGTTTTTAGATTATTTTTACGGTATTTTGATAACTTACTAGTGCCAGTTAATAAGATTTTACTAATTACTAATACTACTATATGTACACAGTAAATACTAAATAGCTAAAAATATATCAATTAAACAATCAATCAATTAATCAATCAATCAATGGTTGTACATATATTTTACTTCACATCAATATATTTGAAAAGTTTGTATGGCACTTTTGATGATGTTTTTTATTATTTGCGTGGTTTATTTATTTCAATTTTTATTGTGGATGAATTAACTACAGTAGATAATAATAATATTGTATGCTGATTAAACTTGTTGCATTGCATTCTTTATTTCCTTGGCAAGTCATATTTAACTTTTTTTTTAAAAAGTTTTCATGATATTCATCTTAACAAACTAAAATTAAACGTTTTAATTTTTAATAGAATATACAATATTATACCATAAGAGTTTATATTTAATATACTGCTTGGTGCACTTTAAAACTCTTGAGGACTCTCAAAGTGTCTAACTGGTTTGTTTTATTTTTTTTAATATCATAATCTGATTAATTTTGTAAAATTCGATGGAAGTTTACTGCTTATTATTTATTATATTATTAATTATTATTATTATTAACATCAAATTTATGGTCATCTCTGTCAGACACTTCATAAATCACACTTTAATAAGAAGTAACCAATGACTATTATTTCAGTTATAATAATAGTATTATTATTATTATTAACAATTGAGGATAAAACAGAAATCTTCATTGATATTTTGAAATAAGGGTGGGTGAGTTTCTCTACCCACCTCTGCTCCAGTTCAATGTTTTAGGTTTAGTTTCGTAGTCAATATCTCAATGAGAGTTGGTCTGTTTGCAGATTCAAATTTCAGATTCTCCCACGTATTATCTATGAATGTAATGTTAGATATTTTGCAGTATTTTTTCGTCTCTTTTATACATTCTTCGTAATGAAGAAATAAAAATATGACCAATATTGGATCACATGTAAAATGTAAGTAGTTGGTTTTGTAATAGACACTGTTCAGTTGCAGCTGAAGACTATTTATTCTTGTTTCCGTTTTTGAGTTAATTCACTTTCATGTAAGTAAGCGTTTTTTTGAAATAGCATAAAAGTTTGATTTAGTTTAATTCTGTCCTACCATCATTTGGAATGTTTGGGATTGTGGAACGTGTGCTTCTAGTTTACAGCTTGATTGAAGTTTCAGAATTTCTCGGTCAGAAACGTAGTAAATACTTCGTAAATATTACATGGAAGTTGCTACATCGCTGGAATTCAAACAATTTCAGAAGAAAATTATTTTAAAATTTTTCAGCCTCTACAAATATTTTGTTCTCATATTTTTTTAATATTTTTGTTCGTTTTTTCAAAAATTGAAAAAGCGAACTACAAACATATTAACGCCAAACATTCGGTAGAGTTTATAGAATATTGTAAAAATTATGGTCTATTACCAACATACACACACACACACACACACACACATATATATATATATATATATATATATATATATATATATATATATATATAATATTCATTTAACGTCTTCATGTAATTGTACACATATTGTATATACACTTCATTGCACACACAACTTGATATAAATTATATTATCATTAAATTATAACTGTCGTTGTATTTGACCTAGCTTGCGTTTGAACCAGGTCATGGTGCAATTGTAATGCAACTGCTCCAACTGCACTAAACCCGACACTACTACTAATCAAACTGTGTTATAAAAAATAAAAATTTTTTTAGTTGCATAGTTATAAATTTCAACAAGCTAGCACATGGTAAATAATTGGTGAAAAATTCTCCTTTTAGACAATTTATGCAACGTATTTTGATTTGTTTGACTTATACTATAAAGATATTAACAGTTTTAAGGTTTAAAATTAATATGCTTCGTTATGTTAACACAATATAATAAGTTTTGACGTCCTTACTTGGTATTTATTTTAGTAATTCAAGATTTTGAATAACGTTATTAAAATTCAGGGTTCAGAATCTTTTAATATTTATTCACAAATGTTTTCTGGTCTTTAATGATGTGATTCACTACGAGCAATTTTTGATATTATATTTAGAAAATAACTAGTCTAATTATTCAATATAATATTTATACAAAATATATATATATTAACTTTTCTAATTATAATGTGTCACTTTCTTACACATCACAGATATAACCGTTCAATATGAAAATAAGCGAGCGAGATTTGAAAGACCCCTCAAAATTACAGCAGTTGTTGTCAAATAACGCTAACAGATCACTGAGAGTTGGCACTGATGATCTGCAAGTTGCCTTGAGAGATGCATGTCTGCTGGGCCACCTTACTAAATCTGTTCAAATACTTCTAGATAATGGTGCTAACCCTAACAAGATTCCTAGCAGGATGTCTGGTTCGTACATTCCTTATGCTGACAGACATTCAACAGCAAGTTGCTCATGTTTCAACACACCTTTGCAACTTTGCGTTATTAATGATGATTGCGAAACTGCTGAAATTTTGTTGTCCAAAAATGCAGACCCCAATCTAATCAATGATAATCTAACTGATACCGACGTGGAGTTGAAACAAGATACAGACGTAAAAGATGAAAAATACGAAATGTACTGGTGTCGAGATTATCCTCCGTTACATCTTGCCACCAGACACGGTCATGCCGCAATAGTTAGTTTGTTATTGAGGTGGGGAGCGGAACAAACTCCTTTAATTCAAACTGGAGAGTTTCCCATTCACATAGCAGCACGCGAGGGACATGCTCATCTTATTGAACTTTTTTGTTCTTTAGATAACAAATGGGTGAATTGCAAGACTGAAAAACCAAAACTTCAGTCAAGAAAAGATCATGGCAACAGTGGTGAAACTCCATTACATATTGCATGCAAATTCGCTCACATTGACTGTGTTTCATTATTATTGGACCATTTAAAAGTTGACTATCAAGTTAAAGATGACAAGAATAACACGCCTCTTCATTCACTCGTTGATATCAGACCAGTTTCTGATATCTCCAGTTTCCAGAAAGATTCTGAAAACAGATTTGCTATAACCACCTTACTGGTAAGATGTCGCGATTTTGACATCAATGCAGTTAACACAAGCAAAATGACGGCTCTTAATTTAGCTGTCAAAAATCATTTCTCAAAAATATCCCAACTATTAAATGATATCGGAGCAAAGCCACTTGATGCCAACAACAATGAGTCATCTTATGTTATTGTCGAGGTATGTAGTAACGATGACGACGATGATGATCATACTAATTTGAACAAGAACATAAAGAACGAGGATGTGAAACAAAAAGAACAAGATAAATATCCGAAGGTTTCAACAATTCCTTCAGAAAAAACAGCAACAACTGCCTCAAATGTGACGTCAATTGTGATCACAGCTGCTATAACAACTGTACCTACGTTTGTTACCTCAAACATAACGACAACTTCACCTATTTCCGTTACTTCAAAAGTTACAACAGCACCCATGTTTGTAACTTCAAAAGTTACAACACCCATGTTTGTTACTTCAAACATTCCAATAACTTCACTTATTTCTGTTACTTCAAACATTTCTACGACTCCCATGCTTGTTACTTCAAACGTTAGTACCACTGCCAAAACAACGACATCCACAACTATGAGTGCGAATATAAACACTAATGCCATTTTTATCACAAATGTTGACATGAAAACAACTACTCATGTTACATTTGCAAGTGCTCTTAGCTCAAATGTTACTACGCCATCAACTTTTTCAAAAGCCAATAATGTTCCAATTGTCACCTCAATGTTTTCAGAAAAAAAACCTGACATTCAACCACAGAAATATTTTTTTCCTAATTTAGACAACGAGATCTCTTCTTTTAATTTATCCAACAAAGATAAAAGTGATCGTTTTTATGTATCGTTTGACAAACAAAAACTTCCAAATGTTCCGAATAACAGCGTAATCACAAACATAGATAAAAATAAAAAAGATGAAACAAAAGAAAACAAGCCAGCTATAATTTCCAATCCTCAGATAAATGCCAACAAAAAATCCGATCCCATTTTGATGAAAAAAGTTACGTTGAAAGATGTTTCCATTACAAAAACTACAATTTTTACTTCAACACTTGATGACAATTTGAATAATTCGAAATATTTACGTTATGATCATTACTCTCCAGTTTTTGATCCACATGCAAAAGTGTTAACAATTAAATGTCCTAGGAATTATTCTCCGTTAAGTTTTCTAAGTGAAGGGGGTCGATCAAAAGGCTTAAAACTAAAAGTGTTTGGTGAAGTTCCGAAGGCGTACAGTAGTAAGCAGAAGCAGTCAGCTCGTACTGATTTCATTCTTGCTGATCCAGTTGGTGTTGAATCAACCGAAGATTCCGCTGATGTAACGAGACTTTCAGTTTATAGTTTACCAGATTATTACTTTCGCGATAACTTGTTGCAAAGATCTGTTGAACGTAGGGAAGAATGGTCCAAGCCTTTAAACTCAGCAACAACAGTCGTCAATAAAAAATATAAACATGCAAGGGTGAAAAGCCCTCCAGTTTGTGATTCTAATTTGAACAGTGGTGGTGTGAGAGTTGCAGGGAAATTAATTGGATTCACAGCACGACCCTACAAAACATTTGGTCAAATAGATGCCAAAACCGATGCTCTTGAAGATGCTATGAAAGAGGAGGTGGATTTAAGTGATGAAGAAGATGAAAATGAGGATATTAGACATTCGGTAGAAACTTATGATTACAATAAATATCATGTAAAAGAATGGCTTTCTGGTGGACGTGGAAATAACGTTTATTGTCCGCTGGAATCCGAAGAAGAATTTTCCTCTCCAGATGAAAAATCGGTTTTGAGACCGAAGTACAACAATAAAAGTTATATCGATGAATCTGAACGTTTCAGTAGTTCCAGTGTTAAAATAGATGATATCAATTTTCGAATTATCCAAATGCCTGACATTGATAAAGATAAGGAAAATTCGCGAAAAGATCAACCATCTAAAAACGGTCATCAAATTTATTTAGAAGAAAATAACAAAGAGCTAGAGGACTATAAACCTTCAAAAAACTTCAGTGAAATTGTTATAAATGGAAATAGCAGTAAAATCGAAGAAAATGCAAAAGAACCACCTTCAAAAACACGCATACCTTCCTACAAAAAACAAGATTCATCGGGGTCTGGTACAATAACATCTACTGTTGTTTCTTCAATTCAGCCAGATAAACAAACTATTTTAATAGCAAAGTTGGAGAATGATGACGAGGATGATGAAGAAGAAACCAGTAGTGATTTGAATAAAACTGGTGCCGGTAAAAACCCAACAGTTCAACTGCCAATTTCTCCTGAAAAAATTCCTGAAAACAAAATTAAAATTGTAATCTCAACAGATGACAAAATAACTAACAAAAGAATCAATAAAAAAAATAAAGAAGAATCAGAAATTTCAAATAAAATTAGAGAGGAAACAGAAAGTAACAAACTCAAAACTAAAATTGATATTAATGAAACTGATATTAAAAAAGATGTCATTGACGAGAAAAGTGAATTATACATTAATACGCCAGATAGAAAATCGCGAAAATCAAAAATTCCAGTTTACAAACCACAGCTTTCAAATGATAAAAAATCTGGCAAAATAGATTCATCATCTGATTGGCCGAGTGAAAACAGAGAAAAAGAAGATGATAATTTATCACTCACAGGAAATGAAGAACATACAAATTCAGATTTAAAAAATATTCTAAAAATAAATGGTTCGACAGACAAAGTAATCACAGACTTGAGGGAGAACAAGTTTCCCAGCAAAACTACAGATGTATTTGTCATGTCAGAGTCCAAGTCTAAAAAGGTAAAGGGAGACGATAAAGAAACAAATAAACCTGTTTCAGATAATACAAATTTAACATCAGAAACTGAT
Source organism: Helobdella robusta (assembly GCF_000326865.2). Lineage (NCBI taxonomy): Eukaryota > Metazoa > Annelida > Clitellata > Rhynchobdellida > Glossiphoniidae > Helobdella > Helobdella robusta. The sequence goes on along the minus strand of NW_008705095.1, from coordinate 916,727 downwards.
GAAAACGGTAAGATTGAAAAGAACGACGATTTGTTGAAAGATAACACCGAAGTCGCATTACCACCAGCTAAAAATCATCAAAATCAGAATCCACATCAAAAGAGTCTTGCGCATGATACTCCTTGTGTAAGAATTAAGAAAAAATCAAGACCCAAGATTACTGACAATTTTGTAAATTCAATACAGAATCACATGAATGATGATCAGACTGCTAATGGCACTAAAAAAGTTATCGGTACAACGTTGATCACAAGTTATTGTAGAGATGAAACAGAAAAAAATGAATATGATAAAGAAATTCACAACTTAGATGAACAGATTGAAAAGTTTGCCGATAAAAACGAGAATAGATACCCAAATAAAACAAAAGATGTGAAACACACTGTACCAGTTGAAGATCAAAAAGCAATTAATAAGGGTGAAAAAGATAATAATGGGGAAATTGATGTTCTTAGCAAGACGCTTGATAAAGATGAAACCAACGTTGCATTAACAACTGATGATATTATATGTACTAAAAAGAAAACTAAGAAAAAAGTTAAAAAAGAAAAATCAGTCGATGGCCAAAAAGTACCACCTATCATTAACAGTGAAGCTGATTCCAAGAAAGTCACTGAGCTCCGTGATCAGGATGGGTCAAAAGTTTCAGATGATGATATGAGAGAAGATGATGAGAATAGCAAACGAGTTCTTAACAGAACATTTGATAAAGATGACGAAGAAACATTAATTGTTGATGTCAATAAGGATGAAACAACTAATAACATTAGAAATAAATTTAAAACTGAAAAAACTGATGTTGTTTTAAGCAATGTACCGGACTTAATTAGTGAAAATATTATGAACAAGAAACAAGATAAACCAAAGAAGAAAAAATCGAAAAATAAGTTACCTGACAAAAATTTTTCTTCTGGTTTTAAAAATTCTCTAAAAAATTTCGAAAAGCAAGAGGTTAGTAATGAAAACTTGAATGATGACGAAAATCAATTTGAAGAAAACTCAGTTATTGACAATGTTCCTACAAAAGATTCTGAAGAACAAGATGTTAATGTTGAAGCAGGTATTGACGTGAAAGAAACCGATGATAATATACCTAAAGAAGGTTCTGACAAGCGAAATGTTATTGAAAAAAACACACATGAAGATAAAACTCATGATGGCTCGATAGAACATGATGAAGGCAATGATGGTCTTTCTCAAGACGACACAAACAATCTTGATGTTCTCATTCCTGCTCATCCGTCAAGTAAGAAAGAAGCAAATCGGGATGATATGAACAGCAAAATTCGTCGAGATCACCTCATTCATTCAATTGAGCATGGTGAAAATGAACTTGATGAAAGTAATTTAAATCAAATAGTCCATGCACATTCTACCGACGATGATGCCAATAAGAATCACGTTTCCGATGTAACCAATGAAGGTATTAAAAAGATAAAAAGAAAAAAATCTAAAAAAAAATTAGTTTCAGAAACAGGTGACGAATATTCAAATAAAAAAATTGAGACTAATGTTGATGAAGACAATGACAGTTCAAAACAGCCAATCGCATCAACAGAAGATAAAGTACTCGAAGATGATGATGATGCAAAAACTGAGACTGATGTATTCAACGTAACAAATAAAAATGATTCCAACCGAGATCGCAAAGTTAACTTGAAAGATCGAAAAAAGAAATCGAAAAAGAAATCTACAAACGATGAACCAGTAAGTGACAACAGGAAACAGAGTGAAACGAGTGCTAATGACGAAAGAATTACAGACTATGAACATAAGATAAGCGATACAAGCCAAAAATTGAACAGGTCTAGAGAAACTAATGTTGATGATTTGTCTGCAGATGAAGCAGGTGAAGATGAAAAAAATAACAAACAGCCAATAAATACTTCAAATAATAACGAAACCCTAATTCCTGATTCAAAGGATAAAAACAGAGCTAGTGTGAAGGAACATGACAATGAAATTAATGATGAGGATGAACACGAATCTTTTCCCCCTCTTCCGCCAATTGTACTAGACAGTAAAACAAACAATGTGGCTGATAGTGATTCAAAAGTTAAGAAAACTAAGAAAAAAAATAATATTCTTCCCAAGCAAATTTTCAACGTTGATGACAGAAAAGTCACATCTGATACCAATTTAGTTGATGAAAAGTTGTCACCAGTTGAACCTAATAAAGATAGAATATTAGATGAAACGATAAACAGAGCATCATCGGACTCGGAAAATAATTCATCAGACCCCGATGCCTCTAATTACTTTGAGTATCATGTTGATATGGATCCACGTGTTCCAGACAAATCAAGAATTAGAAAGACCAAACATTTTTATAACGATGACGGTTATAATGAGGAGAAAATATTTAATGACAAAAATGAGGATACAGATAACGTGGAACACGATATTGAAGATAATAATAAGAAAGTTAAAAAGAAAGGCATAAATAAAAGAACAAGCAAAACAGATGCAACAAAGCTACCACCAGATGACTCAGAGCTCACTGAGACTACTACAACGACAACCACAATTGTTGTTGACGAAGAAACGATCGAAGAAGCAGGCAATGTTAAAAAGAAAAAGAAAAAAAAGATGAAAGAAAGAGGAAATAAAATTCCAAATAATGAGAAATATCTGGGTGATTCAAATAATTCAAGCAACGGTGCTGGTGTTCCTCAACCTATAGAAGATAACAAGAGAACTAAAATTGATTCAACTACTGTCGATGATAAAGAAAATGACGGTTACACAAGTGATGATGTAAACATTGTTGATGACTTTGATGATAATAAAACAAATGAAACAGATGAAGAATTGATGTTTGACAGAAATGGGAAAGATTCAAAAAGAAGCAAAGAAAAAAAAGAAAGTTATTTTATAAATGTAAATGATAAATCGGTTAAACTTCCTTACGACTTAGATAATAGTGGACAAAACAGTTATCCTATAGATAAAAAAGGCAAAAAGTCTTTTGAAATAATTTCTGATCACAATATTGACAAAAATTTAATAATTGGGAAAGAAACAATAGAAAAGCAGCCAGACCAAGATAACGCTGAAAAAAATATTTCAAAGAAGAAGAAAAAGAACGTTGCCAATAAACGTTATACCAATGAACCTGATATAAACGATCAACAGGCTACAGACAATAATCAAAATGAAAGAAACTTGAAAAAGGACGAAAATAAATCTAAATCAACAGATATTGATGCCATTAACGGTCACGATATTTCTTCTGAGTTTTCCACTACAGAAAGCACAATGAACAGTTATGAATTAAAAAAGAAAAGCGACAAACCAAGTAAAAAGAAATTAAGTTCTTTAACCACGGATGATTCCGGTGTACACACTAACGCCAGTTTAGATATGGGCTCAACTGACGACAATCCTAAAGACAAAAGTAAAAGAAAATCATCAAAAACTATTAAAGAAGAAGAAAATGTCCCATCAACCAATGCAACAGCCAAGAATGATATCTTTAAAAAACAATCTGAAATAAAAACCGAAATAGAATTTAATGAGAAGGGGGAAAAGATTCGAGTCAAAAGAAAAAACGGAAAGTATGCCGATGCCGATTTTCAAAACGAGGATCGAACAACATTGAAAACTAATGAATTTTTTGATGATAAAAAACGTATTCCCAATTCTAAAAAAAGAACAGACTCAGCCAAAAAACGGGAAAGCAGTTTTGATGATAACATAGAGGTTAAACAAGAAGATTCCAATAAAAATGATCCTTTTTTGTCTAACAACCAGGAAAATAAAAAATCTAAAAATAAAACTTCGAATGGAGATGACTACTTGACAGAAGAAACTACTACAAAAACAGAAATAACAACTTATGAGGAATGGTTAGAGATGCAACGTCGACTGAAGATCAAAAACAAAGTCAATTCGTCTGAAGAAAAAAATAAGGGATCAGATGGAAAAAACAACGAGAAAAAATCTTTTGAAACTAACTTTGATACCGATATTGACGACAATGTAACGGGTAAGGAAGGAGCCAATAAAAAAATAGCGTTGAATGATAAAGAATCTGCTTCCGATGAAGAAATTGTTACTGAGGTCCTCTCGCCAGGATCAAAGCCACCTCTTAAGAGAGATATCAAGCCGTTAATACATCCTACTAGGGACCCTAAAAGTGAACAAGCACATTTACTGAACGCTTCAGATCCTGAAATTATTTCACCCCCACATCCCTTAGCATCTGGCATCTCTAAAGACAGTCGTGAAAACAAATATAGAAACGATGATCAGTGGAAAAATGCAAACGGGGATAAAAACGGTAGAAATATTCAAAAAGGACACGTTCCAAGGCGATATTCAGAACACTCGAAATCTTATGAAGGTTGTTTTTCTTAATTGTTACATGAAATAACTATTTTTCGTTGTGCAAATACTAAAGAAAAATATTTTGTCAATTTACTTGCTTCACATTTAAAACATTTTATTTTATTTTAACTTATTTAGAATCTGACATTTTATAAACTTTTTTTAATTCTAATAATTTAAGTCTTGCTTTGTTTCATAATTGTTTATATAACATGATGTCATGCTTTTTAAACTATATTGCATACAAGACCAATATTTAAAGTGTTAAACATATTTTTGCAGAAAACATAAACACAACTACTACCGTTGTGGAGACTGTGATAACGGATCGTTGGAAGAGGAGATCAAGAAGAAGACCAAAATCAGTGAGTTTTGAGAATATACCTCGAAGACCTCAAATTCAAGATAGACCCTTGTCTGTGAAAGCACCTGATAAAACGTTAGAGCAAGCGGCGTTTGAAATGTTACAAAAAAACCAGGCCGACACATGGCGAAAGAACTGGAAAGCCAACCCAGTAGTTTACACGAGAGGTGTCTACCGACCTCAACAACCACTGTACAAACGTGATGGCGGAGTTGATGGAAACGCTTCGTTTAAACATGACGAAAGTCGCATTAGCCAAGCATTTCCTCCCTGGTCTGAGACAGCTCAAGATAAAGATGGGTCACACCAGGCAGGGATTAATGCTTTGTCAGATGATCACCATCAAGATGACGGGTTTCCAAACTCACATAATGTTGATAATGGAACAAGATACAATGAACATGTTGAAGAGTATGTTGCTGACGATCACGGTGAAGTTTATCACGACGATCAATTTGAGGATCACCAGTTCAATCAACCAAGCGGTAAAAATATCCCTCCTGTCATGTATGGCAAAGGTTATTCGCCCATTTTGTACAACTCAATAAGTAGAAAAGTGACGTACTTGAGACCAATCAAACGAAGAAGAGGTTATAACTCTCTCAGTTTGTACCATGTCAGAGGCACTATGAATCAATCCTCAAAAGATTTGGCTCCTAGAATTTCAGAACCAGTGCCCAGTGATTTGAACAAATATGGGTATCTTTCAAAACTTTGGATGGAACAAGTTGATAAGAAAACTTTACAAAGATGTGAAACTATGTACTTGTCTGTCCTTCCAAAAGGCATGCAACCTCTGGACAACATCGAAGATTCTTTATTCAAGCGTTACCTCAACAACAAACACGCATTTAACGACCCGAAATCGTCTGACGCTGACGGGAGCCAGTGGGTTATCGCTCGAGGTCGCAGCGTTCGACAAGCAAAAAGGAAATGGCTTGAGCAGAAAGAAAATAAACTTCTATCTGGTGGTGATTTTGGAAATTCAAGTTTCGCTGACGTAACTGGAAACGTAAGTCCGACAAGAAGCATGGCAAATAGATCATTTGCTGGAAATGTAACGAGTCCAGGTCACCCATCTGCAATGTTGTTTTTCAAAATTGGACAAGTTAATTGGCCTGATTTGGCTTGGGTTCTCTTTGATGGAATACAAAGTGATGCAGAAACTGTCAGAATGATTGCAGATGTTCGCTTGAAATATCCCGATGACTGTGGCGCTCAAATAAGAGACTTGATGGCTCGCTGGTGGACTAAAAAAGGTGAAGCTGCTACAATTGAAGAACTTCAAACAGCTCTTGAGTTTGTTCAGATACCTTTCATTCAAGAAGAAGATCAACAAGCCAATTTCTTTTTTCCGTCGAAAGAGGGAGAAGATGGTCATTTTGAAGAAGAAGAATATTCACCTGATGAGAGTAAATCGTACGCAAGAAAATCGTTGTTGATAAAAGAGGTGCCGGAAGATGATCCAGACGTGAGCCGCATGATGTACGAATATGAACACAGATCTCCCAACGCCAGTTTCGCGGCACTGGCCGACCAATCTCAACAACTCCGTCTACCACCAACAGGTTCATCAGGTAATTTATTGCAAGTGCCATCGTTCAAAACTAACAAGCAGTCCCCTCCGAAGCTAGATGAAGATCATTCCTTCGCCAACGTTTCATTTTCATCTACGTTAAAAGATAAATTGTTCAATCCAGTTAAAAGTAAAACGACAGCAAAGCAACATTCCCTACCGGCCAACATGTCTGAAAATTTGACCAACCTCGGCAGCACGTCGTCATTTCGAATTTTCTCATCAAATGTTTTCGGAAATAAAAATAGAAAATCGAAAAATGATTCGATGATGGATGCTTCGTTGGCAGAAGATGACAGGGTTGATAAGCCAGCTCAAAAATCTTACACGGCCAAAAGTGTTAGTGATGCGAGCTAAATTAATTTGAATTGGTTTATTAGTTTTTGTTTTATAATTTAAATTTTGTTTCATATGAAACATTTTCGATGTAATACAGAAATTTATCTTTCTTTCCACAGGTTGACTTGGAATCAAATATTTGAGAAACATGAAACTGAGATAAAACTTTCGATCGACTTTAAATGCAAAAAATTTTTTTTGGTGAATTAGCTTGTTTAATATTTTCTGAATTATATTTTTATTACGATTTCTATTTTCAAAATTCTTCTTCAACAGAATGTTACGAAACGTAATTACATGACAAAATAGTGGTTTATCTTCGTCGCTTGCAGATTTTAATATTTTAACCTAGTTCTTATCAATGATCAATGACTTTTTATTATTTTCTAATTATGCATTATTTGATGATTTTTATCTCTAACACGTTATAATGATTTCTAACTTTTAGCTCAGTGTGATTAAATTTTATTTTAATATCTGTAAAGCATACATTTTCGAACGAGACAATTGCTCATTAAGTTTTTTAATTATTCGTATTTATTTTATTAGAAGATAGTGTAACATCAATTTCAAATTTGTTAATAATGTTGATCTGTAATATAATTAATAATATTAACCAGTGTTCGAATTGTGAAAAAAGAAGTAGGGGGGTCATAAGGATTGGCGGGTGAAGTTTTGAATGTACGCGGGTCAAATTTTGACCCCCAACATTAAAATGAAATGAAAGGTGGAGGGTCTTATTATAGAGATAGGGGGGTAAACCCCCCCCCCAACCCCCCATCAATTCGAACCCTGATATTAACAATTGATAATAATTGAATGTTTTTTATCGTCCTGCATGAATTGTTCATTGAGACAACATTGTCACGCAGCAAACGAACGGAATTTTCAATTTATGGTTCGTTCGAATGTGTTCCGAGATTAAATTTTTAAAGAGGCACTTCAAATACGCGTTGGTGATTTTCGGAATTCCAAGTTTTCACGTAATCGACTTTTCGTGTAAGCCAAAAAGTGTTTTTCTGTCTGAAGTTGATTTAAATTTTGAAGTTTTAGCTACTTCGCCTATTCGCCACAATTATTATTTTTGAAATTATCAAAATGAAGTTCTTCATTGTTCTTTCATCAGAAAGTCGAAAAACCGTGCAATACGGGTTACAACTAAACAAACCTCTTTTTTTTCTACATATTTATTTAAATAATTTTTTGTCTATTACAACCTGCTTAATATATACACAGGACAAACCAGGTTGTTTAATTGAATAAGCTCATATTGAACTTCAAGAGACTAAAAAAATGACGGAAATACTTTATGATTGAAAGGTTTAATGAATGAAATGATATATTCGCCAGCCGTTTTAGACCAGATAAATAAAACGACAAGTAATAAATGCCTTTTAATAATTGTAATAGGTACCTACTCGTTTTAATGTTACTCATACTTACTCGTACTTCATCGCTCAGATACTGTGGTGATTCGTTATAGTAACAAGTTGTCAAGAACCATTCGATTGTCCGAACAAAAGATGAATTTAATTTATTGTGGTGATTCGTTATAGTAACAAGTTGTCAAGAATCATTCGATTGTCCGAACAAAAGATGAATTTAAAACAAACTTAGAGTAACAATTGCAATCAAACTCATGTTAGAATAATTGCTTATTTGCCATTGAAGCAAATATGCGTGCCTATACATACGTACATAAACAATGTTGAGAACATTTTGACAGAGGTCGGACTTCTTGATGAGAATTCCAGTTTATTTGCATTTCTTAAATCCCGTACTAAGCTCAGATGATTAGAAAATAATTTCATTCAATTGAGATTTGATTGATTTGCCTCCACGTTTTTATTTTTCGCGAGTGATCATAGTCATCCCATAAGATGCTGTACTAATTTAAAGATATGTTCCGTAATATAATAATAAATTATTTTATGTTAGGGCACTTAAATTTCATAACACCTTTATTAAACCTTATTCGGATTATTCAGTGATGCAGATTAATATTTAATTATTCAATTTGCTTTTTACATTTTTGAGGAAAAGCTCAATTGAAACGTTTTGTGTGTGTCGTTTTTATTCAAACACCAATGGAATGAGTAGATTTGTAAGATGGACCAAGTCACATACCAAAATATTTATTAAATCCGTCGAGACAAATTGACAACATTCGTTTAAATAAAATAAATGTTAAGCCAGGCATGTGACTCGTCTGTTGAAGAAACTTCACCCAGATTGTATTGACTGAAAAGTTATGACTAAATGTAATTCGTGACTTCATTCAACTAAGATAAACAATAAAATAATATTTATGAAATAGCAAAAAGAGAAAAAAACTCTTAAAAAATGTTAAAATTAACTTATGTAATTATACCAATAAAGCAGGTACATGCAAAATTAAATAAGCATTCTACAAACATACGTACATTACATACACAGATACACATATGCAATCTCATACATACACAATCACACACATATACACAAACAAACACACACACACCTACATGCAAAAACATGATACCTAATGTAGAAAAAATATTATGATACGATGATAACTCACATATTACAGTTCATAAACTTGCAACGGCAGACCAACCAAAATTCTAAATATAAAATAGATTCAAACAAGAATTGCAAAAGAGGAAAATTGTTTTTAAAAACTTTTATATGATATTTAAAATTTCAATATGAGATTAAAATAGTTGAACTTTCTTTTCAGAATTTGGCTCTTGTCAATATTTGGAAACAACTCAACAATTCGTCCGTTTCAACAAGGATTTCTTCAACTTAGTATTACACAATTACGATGTATGGTTAAAAAACGACATGAACTCAATAAACTAAAAAAAAATAAATAAAACAACATTAAATAAAACAACAGAATATATAACACACGAGAGTCTGACTGAATTTATGGACTCGCAAAATATCTACAACAGAATATGGAATGGGAAATGTTTGGAATGCTTGCACGCGAATGAATAGGCTCATTAAAGTGCGGTCTGTGATTGTATCAATGAATATTTACTGGTGGCTGAACGTTAAAAACAAGCTCATGCCTGACTCTGTGATCCATTAAAACGCTTCTTAGTAACCAAAATCGCAAGCATTTCAATATCAACAACCTACTTCTTAAAAAATGACTTATCTCATTTAAATCAGACTTGTTGGTGGATAATTAGCAAAGGTGAAGAACTCTTCTGAATAATAAGCCAATGAAATAAATAAATTATAAAGAACATCCAAGCCATGAACTTATTAATTATTAATAACTGAGAGGTTCATATTTCAAACAGCTCACAATTTTTAAACACGTTTCACGTGATAAAGTGAGCAAAACATAATAACGATGGTAATGCAAGGAACAAAATAAATCTCTAGAAGTGAAAATAATGTTTAAAATGAGCGTATGTAGAAGTAAATCCAAATTTTTTGAATGCAATTTGCCTGTATGTCATTCATTGTAACCTAGATGTTAGTCGAAAGGGGAAACATTTGAAATGAAAATTGAACTGGAATGCGTAAGATGTTATTGGAATGTTTTCATGGAAAAAGACAAAAGAGCAAGGTTGTTCATTTTTCTATGAAAAAGAAACTAACATCGATCGTAAGTTATGTAACCAACATGATATTTTAAAAGAAATGTTGATATTTAAGTCAATTACGTCAGGAACCTGCCCAGTACCTCCGACTACATACAAAATTCACAGCTCCTCAGACCATGACCAAACATCCGAAATCCTCGCTTCCAATCAATCAAAGTCGCAATGAGGGACAATTTTTATGGTGCAAAAATCACCAGAAAAACACACAGCACAATCACGAAAGTAATAAAAAAAATTATTTTTATTTTTCTACTAAATTTGAAAAAAAGACGAAATAAAAAGACGCCTGGTTTGAAAATCTGGCCAAGAATTTAGTGGTCTTTAAATTCCAAGATGGAAAAATGAGTAAATTTATGAAAACCAGAGTATGAAATAGTAGAATAAATAAATAAAAATAGTAATTGAATAAAAATAATAAATAAAAAAAATTAATAAATAAAAAAAAATAATAATTTAAAATATATAAATAAATATTTAAATAATAAATAAGAAAACTTGTAAGAAATGGGCAACGATGAAAAACAAAATGACACATTGGCTGATGGGATATTTGTCATTGGAAAGATTCAACAAAACAATTTTCTAACTTCATCACTTCCAAATGGTTGGTCTTTAAATTAAAATTAAAAAAAAATAATCCAAAATCTAATAAGAAAAGTTTAGGAATAAACAACAGTCAAAACACTCGTTCACTGATAAATTGAGATTTTAACGAAACATAACAAAAAAACCGTGTTATTAT
>NW_008705095.1:899944-905722 GCF_000326865.2 Helobdella robusta | reverse complement strand
ATGTCATCGTTGAACTGGCAAGATGGCGCAATTAGCTCTAATTGGGTGGCAAACCGAAGAATCTGAATAACAAAAACGTTCTTGCTGTTTTTTTTGCTTATCATTTTATTATTAAAAATAACATTATTGTTATTAGCGTCGTTAATTATTGTTATTTTTATTATTATTATTATTATTATTATTATTATTTATTATTATTATTATTATTATTATGCAAAAAATTGGTTACAAATCCAACCTGTGTCACCATTCATCATTAATGATGATGTTACTTCGAGTTCACTCCTCTCGAATTTACTCATTTTGTCACCATTATTATTACTGTTGTTGCTGATGTTGCTGTTGTTAATGTTGTTGTTGTTGTTATGGTGGTCATCAGTGCTATTATCAGTAAAATCGTGCTTGATGTTATGATTAGTTGTTGTTGTTGTATGTGATGATGTTGTTGCTGTTGATGTTGTTGTTGATGATGATGTTGTTGTTGATGATGTTGTTGTTGTTGTCAAGTTGATCAAGTTTTCGGACATCTTGAATGAGTTATTGGCTGAAGAAGTGTGATTGATGTAGTTGTTAATGCTGTTGTTGTTGTCGTGACAGTGGCCAAAAAAACAACTGACATCAACATTGTTGTCATTCATAACAATGTCATTACTGCTTTCATTATTGTAATTAATAGTATTAATGTCATTATCTGCTCTGTTGATGTAAGCGTTCACATTGTTGTGATTCAAAGAGAAGTTGCTATGACTAGAAATGTTGTTGTTGTCGTAATTGTTGTCATCTTTGTTGTTGTTATGACAATAAATGTCGTTGTTAAAAGCGATTTCAATGTTTCCATTCAGACAACTGCCAACATTCGTAACTTTTGCGACATACCCGACATTACAGAAATCATCAGAGGCAGATATTTTACAACCCGGCTCTTCATACTCCCTTCCAACTTTACCCACCAACCCGAGAAGAGATCTGAATTTTCGAAAATCAATTTTCTGCAACAACCTGCTGACGAGTTTGTCCCTGAAGCAGACAAATTGTTTGTTGGTCGCCAGATGTCTTGTCTGGATGGCTGAAATGTCCCCGCCCACTTGTACCATCTTCCCCTTCCAATCACCACACCCACCCTCCAGGTTTTTCATTTCTTTTTGCAAATCCATGATTTCCGATTTCAGTTTTGAGATTTCTGAATCCAGCTTCTGGACGTCTTTGTTGTTTTCTGATTGGATTGAGTTGGTGGTTGATAGTGCTGTGTTGCTGCTGTTGTTGTCTGCTGGATGATGATGCTGTGTTGTTGTGGGGTTTTGCGGTTTTGAGGTGTGTTTAGCTAAATATTATGTGTAGTTTTGTTTATTTTACGAGTTTTGTTTGATGGTGCGTTAATATTGCCGTGTAATTCTAGAGTGATGTAAAAGTTATGCTGCTGCTGTAAGGTTTTTATTAAATGGAATAGTTGAAACTGCAAATTTGGAAACAACGTACGAGCATTCGTTTTCGATACATTCAACAAAACAACAAAAAATTATTTCTTAACGACAAACAAGCCAAACCACCAACCAGCCAATCAAAATTAACAAAAGTCAGTCGGCCATCCAAACAACCAATCAGCCAACCAAAACTGGCAAATGTCAATCAGCCAGCCAAGCAATCAATCAGCCAACCAACATAATCATCAATCAACAGTCATCGAGCAAACCAAACTCAGAGCCCAGACTCACTAACCAGCTGCAGAATTTCTGAAATGTGCCAACACCTTGCTGCTCCCAAGTTGAGTCGCCAGTCCACAGCCGACTGATAACGATGATGATGATGATGATGATGATGATGATGAGGATGATGATGAAGATGATAATGATGTTTTTTGTCTCTTGGTGGCCCGTGGACAACCGGACAAACTTCGGTGCGTGAGGAAGGTCCCATTGGCGTGACCCGAACCATCGCAACCGGGCAGCGGGCAATGACCTGACGGGGCGATTTTATCATTTAAGAAAAAAATCAGAACAGACGCAGTAACTGTTACAACATGAAAAACATTATTATAAAATGATCATGCTGATGTGCTGATGTTGATGTTGATGATGAGGATGATGATAATAATGAAGAAGATGATGTTCATGTGTTGATGCTGTTGTTGATGATGATGTGTTGTTGTTGAGTTGTTGTTGTTGTTATAATTATAGTTGTTCTTAGACTAGTTATTCTCCAGTAGGTCTAGATTTATAATTTATAATAGATATAAAATTATATGTAGAAAGTTCTGCGTTTGGCGGAGCTTCATTATAAAGAATTAGAATAATGGTTCTTAATTAACCATTTATCGTCCTATGGCCGATGACTGGTTATCGAAGGACGAGTGTTTCAAAAGTTCAAATGTGGATTGTGGCGTAAGAAATAAAATGAATGAAAGAATTGGTGAATTATAATTTGTAATAAAAGAATCACAATAATGTAATAATAAATAAAATTAGTAAATAATATCAAATAAATTATACCTATACTGTTGTGAACTGTGTGTGCTGATGACTTGTGAGTGTTGTTGTTGTTGTTGTTGGTGTTAAGTTGAGGCCTGTTGAGAATGGTCGATGCAGGCTCCAACATTGAGCTGGATGTTTGGATGTTGTCGTTATTGTTGTATGTTGATGACAATAATGATGTTGTTGTTGAAGTTGTTGCTTGTAGAGCTAATTGCATTGTCGATGATGAAGTCGTTGCGGTTGTGGTGGTAGTGGTGGAGGAAGCTGCTGCAGTGACTTGCTGAAGTAACGATATTGGTAATGATAACGATGATGCCAGTGATGATAACGATGAGATTCCTGGCGACGTAGATGATGATAGTAGTAATGACGATGATGATAATGATGAGAAGTTTGTTATCGCTGCTGAAGATGACTCAACTACGACGGACAAGTTCTGTGAATAACTAGCATCCGAGTTGTTTGCGAGTGGTGTTGAAGCCGTCGTTGTTGATGTTGATGAAGATGTTGATGATGGTGTTGTTGTTGATGTTGTTGTTGATGATAATGCCGGTGCTGTAAAACTTGGCTGTTTGCACAATCGGTGGGTTATGGGACAACCTGAGATACTGATTGGTCATTATTTAAGTGAGAAGTTATTTATTTAGTTCGTTGGGAAATCTTTTCGAAAAATTTTATCAATTATTCAATCAATCAACTATTCGATCGATCAATTAACTATTCAATCAATCAATTATTCAATCAAACATTTAGTCAATCAGTCCTTCAATCAATCAGCCAGGCACCTTCTATGAGTCAGGTATTTTCCAGTCACATGTCCAGAGCCATCACAGCCAACCACGGGACATCTGTTTGTTTATTTGTTCGTTCGTTCGTTCGTTCGTTTGTTTTGTTTGCTTTGTTTATTAGTTAGTTTGTTTGTTTGTTCGTTTCAATTAAACCCAATTAAACACAAACTTAATCCAATACATCACATCAATCAAAGATCATCTCAACTGACTATTTGGTTGTTATCAACATTCATCAGCTAGTTTATTAATGGACCAGATAATTTTGACATGTCAACTGGTCAAAAGCCACTCAGTTGAGAAATGTAAAATATGTACCAGATCAGTCATTTTATTTAGCCATTTAATTATAGTTCATCATCAATCAAATCGACCAATCATAATTTATCATTATTCCAGTCAAACAATCAAGACCCATCATCAATCAAAGCGACCAATCAAATATCATCACCAATCACAATTTATTATATCAATCAAATTAACCAGACAAAAGGTATTTATTCAGTCGTTCACTTATTAAATCATCCACTCATTTCAATCATTCACTCATTTCAATCATTCACTCATTTATTTATTCACTCATTTAATCATTTAAATATTCATTCGTTTACTCAATCACTCATTCAATCATTCACTCATTTAATTATTCACTCATCCAATCATTTAATTATTCACTCGTTTACTTAATCACTCGTTTGAGCATTCATTCACTCTATCATTCACTCATATCATTCACTCATTAAATCATTAACTCATTCAATCAATCAATCAATAATTCACTCAATCACTCAATCATTTACTCAATCATTCACTCAATCATTCACAGGAGGAATACACACTTGAGATTGTCCTGTGAGTCGATGACTTCACTCTTCATCATCATCACCATCTTCCTCATCTTTCCCGCTCTCGGACAGCCGGACAAACTTCGGTGGGATGCGTAGTTGCCTGGAGGGGGGAGGGGGGAAATAGCACGTGATGACGTCATTCTGTTTGCAATGTCTTTGTTATCATCGTCATTGTCGCCATCGTCGTCATCTTAGTCTATATTATCACCATCATTCTCTTTTGTAAATTTGTCATCATCATCTTAGTCATCACCATCATCATCGTCATACTTCAAATCATTGTTGTTGCTCGATCTCGAGTCATCATCGTCACCATCGCCATCATCAGCAGGAATGACGTCATCCTTTCGAGAACATGCTGGAATTTCCATCATTTTGAACGTGCTGGATCTGGCAGTTTCACTTTCGTTTCTGATAAAAAAAAATTAAATTGGAAAAATAAATGAATAAATAATCAATTAAACAACCATCGTCGACCAGTGAAATTTGCATGTGGCGTGGTTTGAATAACTTAGAACATGATTACGTAATAATAAAAATAATAATAATAATAATAAGAAGAAGAAGAAGAAGAAGAAGAACAACAACAACAACAACAACAGCAACAACAACAACATGAAGGAAAGAATTTTTTTGTAAATAATTAGTCTAAAAAATTGTTTGACGTCAGTTAAATGTAACATTAATTAACACATCGAAAGGTAAATTTTTATAAAATTTCAGATTGGAAAAACATTTTGATCAATTAAATTTTAATTATATTTTAATCCGTAAAACTTTTTATCCGTATAAATTGCTCACAAGTTCCAGTATCTTTATTTTAAGAATTTTTTTTTAATTTTTCGTTTATTATGTTTTGAAAAAAATTAATTCAGGCCAACATGATGAAAATTTTGGCTTGCACATCCTCATCTCCGTATAATACATCAGCAGCTTCACACTTCCCAGCAATTACTGATGACGATGAGAATGACGAGTTCAAGTTCTGGCAATGATCTGTGTTCATTTCTGTATATTCACTGTTGTTGTTGATGTTGTTGTTGATGCTGTTGTTGTTGTTGATGTTGTTGTCAGAAGAAACGACTACTTCTTCCTTAGCAACTGTGAGTGAGTGGGGTGATGAAATTGATGTCATCATGCTGGCATCTGTTATGTTGGTTGATGTATCCATCATATTGATGATGTTGTTGTTGTGGTTGTTGTAGTTTGGTTGTTGTGTTGAGTACTTGTCTAGAGTTTTCATTGAAAAATCAAAAGGTTCTGTTTGTATGAACTGAATGTCTGTTTCGTTGTTGTTGTTGTTGTTTTTGATGGGGCTGTTGTTGTTGTTGTTGTTGTTGTTGTTTTTGTTTTTCATACTCAAATCTAGTGTTTCGCATTCTTCCTCCATTTCAATGTCGTTTGCTGTGTTGCTGTTGTTAGTTCTTATGGAAAGATTCAAAGGATCGATATTGTTAACGTTGTTGTTGTTGCTGTCATAATTGTTTGACACTATTCTGGTTTGCTCTGTTGGTTGTTGAATGAACATTGTTGCGGGTGTTGTTATTGTTGTTGTTGATGTTGTTGTTACTGATGACGTTGTTTGAAGATTGAGTACATCCAATAAATGTTGCGGCAATGAAAAACGTTGCTGTTGTTGCGAATCAACATTTCCAGAAGTTGTTGTGTGTGTGT
>NW_008705095.1:875771-899007 GCF_000326865.2 Helobdella robusta | reverse complement strand
TCTGAGGATCCCCGTGGGTTGTTGAGGTCAGCGTGCTGTCTAGGAGCTGCTTGGCGATGATGACCGGCTTCAGAAGGCGATCCGACGACTTCACCGCTGGCAGGACTGCGTTCGGTGGTGTGGTTAACGGCGTTGGTAATAATAATTATAATTATAATAATAATTATAATAATAATAACAATAACAATAACAACAATAAGAATAAGAAGAAAAAGAAGAAGAAGAAGAAAATAATAATAATAATAATAATGTTGACGATAATGATTAACGGTAATGTTGATGATGATGATGATGGAAAGTTATGGTAATGATGTGAGATAGTGATAGCGATGATAGTTAATGACAATGATGATGATGAAAATGATGATTGCAAAGTATGATAAGAAAGACAGACTGACCAGGTGGTATCACAGCTATGGCGTTTGAGTCCTCTGTACAATTTATCAATAACAAGAAGTTCATTAGTTTTCATTATCTCTGAGAAATCAACTCATTATTATTATCATAACAAATGTGAGTACGTTAACTTTATTAGATCATCACCACACTCTACTCAAGACCTATTCAATATGGACACTTAAATGTTATGATCCCATGACATACATGTGTGTGATTAAAAATAGGCCATTCAAGTTTGACTCATTCCTGGATTCTCAACAAAACAAATTTGCCTACATGCAACTCTTGTAACGAAAAACTAACTATCCATCACATTTTGGTCAAATGTAATAGTCACAATAATAGTAGGAAACGACATGACATTCCTTCAGAAATAGAAAAATTTTTTTCCAGAGATAAAATCAATAATCTAATATCATTCCTTCAGGAAATACAAATTTTTAATAGAATTTAAAAATAATTTCTCAAAAGTTTTAAAACAACAAAACGCATTTATAGAAAAGGAACAAAGGGCGTAAAAATAGCCAGTTGTGCTGAAACGCCGTTAAACTGTACAAACAAACAAACAAACATTATGTAATGACATCATCCCATCACATCATCACATCACATAACATCATTTGTTATTAGATAATATATCTGTAACATTGTAAGTGGTTCTGCGTATGTCAGAGCTGCAATAACTAAGACTAAAAAAAAAAAAAAAAAATATTACATCACATCACAAACCTCCAATAATGCTCAGATTGGCTTTCTTGAGTTGTGTACCGCTAGATAGCTTTCCGTGGGCCGCTATTGGGCAGCCGGATAGACTGAATAGATGGGAAAACGAATGAATAATTTATTGAGTGGATGAATAAACGAACAAACGAACAAAACGAATGAACGAATGAAGGAACGAACGAACAAACGAACGACCGAACGAACGAACGAACGAATGAGTGAATGAACAAACGAAAGAATTAATTTATTTACTAACGGATATATTAATTAATAAATGAAAAAATTAATAAACGAATGAATGAATGAATTAAGACGCTACAAAAAATTATTTCAGAACCGGTCTATAAAGGTGGTAAAAGGTTGGCAAGTTAATTTCATTTCAGCAATAAAGAATGCATGGTTGGCAATAAAAAAAGACATTTTTACCATTATAACCTTTAACTAAATTTTTGAATTGTTAGCGAACAAGTGAAACAAATCAACATAATTACTAATCAAGGAAATCTGACCACTTCAGGTTGTAAATGTGATGTAGTTGTGGAATTAAGAATTGTTACGACAATAATTCCTATTCTAAAATGAGAAACATCCTCACCGATAGCCCAATACGGATGCCTACAAAATTAAAACTTGTAGAGTTTAAAGATTTTGTTCTGTTCACTAACAGTCCCAAACACAAGACAATCACTGAAGTAATAGGGCAAAGAGTTGATGCTACTGAGATGTGGAAGTTTGTTAGAAATCTGAACTGGCAGGTGTATTAACACAATCTGGCAAGTGAAATAGAAGACTAAATAATCAGACGAGGACAGCTGAAGATTGTTGGCTGCATTGTAAAAAAGAAGGAATGGAAGATTCAAGAGCTACTAGAATGAATGCCTGGAGAAGACAATGGCTTACATTTGTGAAAAACGTTTGTCATTTTTAATTCCCACACTTCAACTGCTGCAATGTCCAAGATTTGTAAAAGTCGATGAACGCCAATGTTCTGAGAGGATAAGACACAAAAATGAAAAAAGTTATTTCAATAAATTAAAAAATTAATTAATTAAAAAAAAATAAAATTTAGAAATGTTTAAATCTGTTCACCTCCTATGTGAACTCCTGTTACTGTTAACATGTCCCCTGCCTGTACAACCTGGTGTTGGACATCTGTGTCATTTGTTTGTTTGTTTGTTTTTTCATATGTTTGTTTGTTTGTTTGTTAATAGTTCTATTTTTATTTGTTTGTTTTTAGTTCATTCACTGCGGCGAACACAAGCCTCCTTACAAAACACTCCCTTGTTTGCACATTCCAAATTAGTGCGGTAGTACGTGCATGTGCCTTTTCAAAAAGTTGGCAGCAGGTCCGCAAAATAATCCAAATTTCGAATGTTTGGATGCTTATATTTCTTCTTTTGAACAAAAAAAACCTCATTTCATTTACAAAATTAACATTTTATTCGCAACAATAGTTAAACACAATAATTAATAAACAAAAATAAATTAATAAATAAAATTATAGATAGAAAGTTTCAAGAAGAGTAACACGGCGAACAAGCCAACCTGAGCACTGTATCATGCTGAGCCAGAACTGTTGGAAGGTTGGAAAATTCACAGGTATAATTTATATATATATATATATATATATATATATATATATATACTTATCTATCTATTTCTGGATTGAAATGCGTTCTTTTATATGTTAACAAACATTTTACCATAGAGATGACTTATTTGTTGATATGTTAATGGTCGAGATGGTTATCTGTTGTTATGTTAATGATGGATAAAATATAAAGTCTCCATTAAATAGACCCAACAAGCTTGTAAGAATGAACGCGTGGAAGTGCATAGTTGCACCAGTATTATCGCAATTTCCTACATAAAAACTAATAACAAAAAAACTTCAGCAACCTTCAGGAGTAACACGATCTTTCCTCGGACAGCCAGACAAACTGCAAATTTGAAAAAAGGTTGAATATTTAATCCGACCTACCAATCAACCAGCAAATGACCACGTAATGCTAGTGACCAGCACAGCACTGACCTTCGATGATGTGAGTAGAGGCCAGTAGCATGCCCGGTGCCATCGCAATTTGGGGTAGGACACTTGCTCTCACCTACGTCAAATTTATATATTTTTATTTATTAACTAAATTACTAATTAATTAATTAGTAATTAGTATCTATTACTAATTAACGCGTTGTTCTCAAAGTTCTTATTTGTTAATTGTTTACCGGGGTTATATGATATAAAAGTTTACACATAATTTAAAGGGTGTAAGCAGAAAGTTTACAGTAACAAATGTTCATCAGTTTCAAAGTTGAAGGCGATCATTAATTCAGACAAATACAAATACGACTCTTGATTCATACGAGAGGAACCATAAAATAAAGATAGGCAATCAAAGATGCGACTAAACAAATACCAAGCAAGGTAAGAAATTTAAAGTTCAGTTCACTAATTTCAGTATGAACATTGATATAAGCCACTGGACACCACAGACCTTTCATTGCACTGTCTTTTGGAGAGAGCATTGGGATGTTGCTGTTGTTGACACTGTTGATGATATTGTTGCAGCTGCTGTTGCTGCTGCTGCTGACTTGGCTGCTGATGACGATGTTGTTGCTTGCAGCGGCTCCATTGACGGAGAGGTCAGCCAGCAAATTTAAGTTGTTTTCCTTGAAGGACATAAGCTGTTTGAGAGTGGTCATGAGGTTGTTGGTGTGGGAGGTGGGTGCGATGAAACGTAGGGGGGGTCGTACGTTGGGGAGGTGGGGGGAGTTGATGGTGGGCAGCGAAGGGGCGGGAGATGTGGCTGACGATGACGAAGAGGATGATGATGATGATGATGCCGATGATGATGCTGTTGACAAAAAGCTGCTTGCCGCATTGCTCTGGTAAGTTCAATTTAATTAGTTAATTAATGAATTAATTAAATAATAATTTAATTAATTTATCTGAGTGTTGTTGGTTCTTGATAAAAACATTAGTTATTTAATCAATTAGTCAATTAATTAAATGATGGATTGATAAATTTTATCAATATCTGTTAATCTATTTATTAATTGATCATTGTTAACAAATAAATAGTAAACATTATCAACTAAAAAATTCTAAAAAAAACTACCTTGTTTTGAAAAAATAAGCAAGTAGCGAAATGAATCTTTTACCTGAGTGTTGTTGGTAGCTGAAGAAACATTTGTTTGCTGCTGCTGTTGTTGCTGCTGTTGCATTTGCTGCTGCAGTATCTGTCTGAAAAGTTGTTGCACGACAGTCGGTGAGGCAGCAATCGCATTCTGATTGCTGCCATTTTGTGCTCCCGCCATTTTTATGACCTGTTGAACTCCGGTCAGCAGCTTGAGTTGTTGAGGGAGATTCGTTGAAAGGACCAAGTTTGACGGCAGATTGGAGGACGTTGTCTTGGCGGGTGCAAGTGGAATGACAACTGGGCAGCAGGTGGTTATGGAAATGGAAATCGTTGGCACATCAAAATTTAATGATCCAGCTGACGAAATGGACGATAACGATAGAGATGATGGCACGGAGGACAACGACAATGAAGACGTCACTAGGAAAGTTGACGTGGAAGAGGGTGATGGCGACAGCAAAAATGTCGACTGAGGTGACGTTTGAGGTGAATTTAACGTTGCTGGAACGTTAACTGGTAGTTTGGCTTGTTCCTGAGCAACTGCTGCTAAGCCACTGAGACTGGAGGCCGAGTTGAAATGTTGCTGGAGTTGTTGGACCAGCTGCTGAGAAAGTGTGGTCCTCACCAATGTTGGAGCTGCTGTTGAAGAGGCTGCGGCAGAAAGTAGTTGAGTCTGTTGCGGAAGGTTTGCTGCTAACAATCCTGATAACGTGCTGTTCATGTTGGAGGCCTGCAGCGGTCGCACGCCGCCAAGTATCGGAGTTGATTTCGTTGCAGAGTTCAACGCAATTTGTTGTTGCTGCTGTTGCTGTTGTTGTTGAGCAGCTGAAACTACTAATGCAAGTTTTTGAGATATTTGTGAAATTAGTAGCTGCTGTTGCTGCTGCTGCATTTGTTGAGACTGTTGAGATGTTGATTTCATTTGTTGAGCGGCTAAGGCCAATTGTTGAAGTGTTGACGAAATTTGTTGTTGTGGTATTACAGACACACGTTGGGATGAGTTGTTGTTGTTGTTGCTGCTGTTGTTGTTAACGAACGCCTTCGGTTGGGGTGAGATGACAATTGGTTGGATGGTGTTGATGTTGGCGGGCAAAGAAGTTGAAACATTTAATGAGGACACAATATTTTGAAGTTGTTGCTGCAAATGCTGTAACTGAATTGATTTTACATGACTTTGTTGCTGGAGTTGAATTTGTTGTTGTTGAAGTTGTTGTTGTTGCAACTGTTGTTGCTGTTGTTTTTGTTGCAACTGTTGCTGCTGCTGCTGCTGTTGCAAAGCTTTCATTACACCCAGTTGCAAGAGTAAATTATTTGCATTATTATTCTTGAGTAAATTTGCTAACAAAACGTTAGAATCCAAAACACTGTCAACATTAGATTCACTGCTTGTGGGACTGTTCTCAATAACTTGAATTTGTTGGGGCTGTTGGGGTTTGATTTCTAGTTTGATTGGCATTCCAGCCTTTTGGTGGTTTAAATAATCAGAGCTGCTTGCATCACTGGATAAAGTTTCCACTTTCATTAACAACTCCCCAACGCATGTTGCTTTTAATTTATCTTCAATTTCCAAATCTTCAGAGCACAACGCTGAGTTGAAATTATCGTTTTTATTGCAGTTTTTTACACAGGCAACGCTTGCAAAAATAGTATTGACCATCTCGCCACCATTTACAAAATTTTTACTGTTATCACCGAGGCTGTTGTTATTTGAAGAAATTTCTTCATCTTCGTCCTCTCCATCCTCAACATTCTGGTTTGACTTACAAAGTGTTTCCGAGCTCTCCAGATCGATTTCTAGCTTTCCCATCCCTGGCAGGTTGTCATCCTCATCTTCTTCGTTGCTCTTTGACTCAACGTCGTTGTCCTCCCCAATGGCCGGATCATAACTGCAAAGTACGTTGCTGGCAGTGAACATCTTGCTGATTAGGACCTCGCTAGATACCCCTTCGTGGTTTGAATGGAGATCGTCGTCGAGTTCGTTGCTCCTACCACAAACTACTTTTGTACTGTTGTTGGAACTGTTAATTCCGAAAGAGCTGAATGAATGAGTTTTGTGGGGATCGTGAGGTTTTTCATAGAATTCATTGTTATCGCTCGTATCGTCGTCGTCGCCATCCTTCTTAGGGTTGCGTGTTTCTTGGCTGTTCAGTTCAGTGCCAGGGCCTGTTAACTTGACGTCGATCACTTCACTTTCGTTATCTTCATCATTATCATTGACGTTCTCGTAGACGTTATCTTCATGGCAATCGAGAACTTCCTCGGAACCTCCCACCTCCAGAATGAAAGCGTTCTGATCTGCCGAGATGCAGTTGTCGTTGTTGTAGCTGTCGTCGTTGTTGCTGTAGTTGTTTGAATTGTTGCCGCTGGTGAATCCACTGTTGTAAAAAATATTACTGTCGGTGTTGCTGCTGCTGTTGTTATCGTTAAGAATGTTCAGATTATTAATTTCATCACAATTATTCTCATGGCTGTTAGACGTCACATCCATGTTTGCCGTTAAGAGGGTCAATTGGCGATGGAAACCATTCAGCTGGCTGCTCGCTAATTCAATCTTGTCGACATTGTTCATTGAAAGTTCAATGTTGTTCAGGCCATCAATGCCCGAAAGAGTAGCGTCGTCATCTTCTTTATCTTTGCTGGAATTCATTTCATTTCTGTTTAAATTTTCATCTGCACTGATGTTTACAGTATTTTCACGAGATGCAACGACTGAATGTTGGCTACTTGATATCTTAGGCTTTTCTGAATTTTTTAAACTCCTCGTTTTGATTCTTTTGTTTAGAATTTCTAGAGCGGATAGTTGTCGGACGTTTCTTTTGAAACGTGTGATGATGCTGCTGTTTTTGGTTTTGTCTCTTTCCGCTCTGTTTTCGTGCGTGACACTTTCTGAAGTTGCGTTGTTATGGCATTTAACTTTCTTTATCGGTGCGAAGTTGTTGGTATGTTGATCTGGTTGGCAGGACTTAAGCGTGTTCTCTTCAGACTTTCGTTTTCTGTCGGCGTTAGGACAGCCTTGTTTACTGTTGGATCATTTAAAAGAACAGTTGAAACAATTATTTTTAATACAAATTTTAGTTTTAAACTTCAGGGATAGCAAGCATATTTGTTGCATGCTTAAGTTGAATAGTACCTGTCTTGTTTGAGCATATCGTATCGCAATATCGTATCGTATCTTAGATTTACATAATTTATTTTGTTTGTTGTTTTTTAGATTTATATAGGTTAATTTTTAGTGATTTTCGGCGGGAACCGTGTGAGTTTTCAGTAGTAAACATGTTGTTTGATTTCTTTTCGGCATTTGTAGAAAAATGATTTTAAAATTTACAGAAAATTATAACTAAAACTGCAGTAGTTGTAGACTTTTTCCTGTAAACAGTAAGAGGTAGGTTGGTTGGTTGGTTGGAATGGTCTTAGTTAGCCAGATAGATAGGTTGAAATGATTTTCAAACTGGATAAGTAGGTTGAAAAAAATAGCTTCAAGTAATCAAGTTGGCATGGTTTAGCTGCTTGGTATAGCTTTCAGGAGGTGAATATGTTAGGTAGGTTTTTGAGCTGCGATCGTAAAATGCAAGATGATAAATTAAATAATTTCATCATATTTTAGTTCTGAATATTGTTCTTTGAACTTAATTTACCAGATGCATATTATTTTCTAAATTTATTTTGCTCGTTTTGAATACTTGAGTAGATTGTACGTTATCTGGCTATTTAGTGTAAAAAGAAATCGTGTGAAAAATTTAGTCTAGAAATAACAAACAGTTTTCAATGATGTGTTTGAAACGGTCTATAGAGGACGTTACTTAGTAGGCCAGTGTAAGCTAACTCTCTGCCAAACAATGTTGCTCTTCGACATCCAATAACTCAGTCAATCAGCCAAGCAGTTAAATAATGATATCCCAATCGCAAAATAGAACCTGGAAACTGACAACCAGCACTACACAAGAACGATCCAAGACAGAGACGATGTGATGCGCTAAATTTTGAAAAACTGCTATGTTCGTTGTTTTCTTTTTTGGCGATAATTTATCTCTAAACAAGTTTGAAAGCTGTCTCTCCGAAACCCTAAAATTATTATTATATGATTTTGCATTTGCATCATGTGGCAAAACGGTATATTCGAACTAAGTTATCCTATCCAGGAACAATTTTTAAAAGGCTCAGCGTCTGTCAAAACTGTGTAGCGAAAAAAAAAATCAAATCAACTATGCAAGAACGCACGTTCGATGTCTGTTGAACTTTTGGTTGATGTGTCCCTCTCCGTTGCAGCCCTTCGTCGGACATCTGTGAACATTTTTTGCTCTTTTTTTATAAAAACAGAGGAAAAACTTGTTTTTATATTAATATTATTTTATATTAATATTATTTTATATTAATATTATTATTAATCTAAGCTAAGTTTGCAGACATTTAATTTAAATCCATTTATAATTTTAAGAGCAAATTTATTAAATAAAAACCATTCTTCATTGAC
Organism: Helobdella robusta; assembly: GCF_000326865.2. Taxonomy (NCBI): domain Eukaryota; kingdom Metazoa; phylum Annelida; class Clitellata; order Rhynchobdellida; family Glossiphoniidae; genus Helobdella; species Helobdella robusta. The sequence goes on along the minus strand of NW_008705095.1, from coordinate 890,277 downwards.
TTACCCTCCTGCATCTTTATCAGCGATACCTGTTGAAAAGTTTTAGGCATTTAGTTTAAACCGAGAAAATAAAAATTAAATATTTTGCAAAGAATGGTAATCTATCAAAGGTAACAAATAACTGCAACACAACCGCACAATAAGTTTCTTCTGAATCAGAAAAATTAACTTCCAATGTTCACTTTTTAATTAGTTGGGATTTTTACTGCTGTTGTTATTTCTTACTTTTGCCAAAAATGTTGGATTGGTTTAATAAAAATTGTCAGTTTAATAAAAGTCTTTATTTGCTTTAGAACTTTAACTTTTATTCATTTTCTTCTTTACTATGTTCAACTTAGTAAAGAGGTTTTTTTTAATGATTAGAGTGATTTTTTAGAGTGATTAGTTTTTTTAATCCATTTTATTTTGTGAATTTAATGAATTAAAAAAAACTTTCGCTAAAACTAATCAATGTTTCCAAATTACTTTTTTGGCGGGGTTAGCAGAAGTGGTGACAGTGTTAATGGTACCCTACTATAATATAATATAAATGTTAATGTACCATGATAAGTAATTTTGGCAAACGTTCACAATATTAGGTCTTAATTCACATTTACAGATAGTTAAATTTCGTAGAATCAAAATAACTGGACAACATAATCATTATACGCAATGAAATACACTTACATTTATTAAGAACCAAGAAAAATTGCGAAAAATCAATTGAGAAATAGTATTGAACGGGATGAACAGATAAATTTTAATCAAGGGGCAATATGTCAAGAAGGGTTTCCGATGGCCTAATAGCACATGTAAGTGTAAAGCATTAATAACCTTTTAACAGCACATATGCTAATGATTCTCTAGCAGAAAAGCACAGATATTAAGAACCCTCTGACGCAATATACTATTTTATAACGAAAAAATAATGTGAGAAAAAGTGACTGACTTGACGTACCGTTGATATTTTTGGAGTTCTTCATAGTGGCGATTGTTGCTGTGAGGCTGGTGTCGTGCGGGCCTAAGTTATCCCTCGTTAGAATGTTGTTGTGTGCTGTTGGTGTTTTTCTGGTGAATTTGTTATCCCGATGTTACAAAGTTGGTTCTTTCACGTGGGTGTTTTAAAGTTTTGAATTTTTTTTCTTGACCGGTTTTGAAATTTCTGCCAACATTTTAAAGAGTTTTTTTTATATTAATGAATATTTATTTAAAATTTTAAAATGTTCACTACACGAATAATAATTCAAATTATTTAGATGAAATATAATATAAAATCAAGCTTCAAGTCTAGTTTAGTTGAAAATAATTTTAAAATTTTATTCATTTTTCAAAACATTTGCTGTATGCAGTCACCAACTATCACCTATGAGAACTGATGTATAAATTTTGTTTGCAGTCCAACAAATTGTTTTTCTTTCATGTTTAGACGAAATGTGGAAAATACATCCACGAGAAAACTTTATGATAGGCTCAGTTTGTTGACCGTCCCGCAAGATTGACAAAATAAATAACCAAGCACGTGCATGAGTCTGTTGTTGTTGGTTATAGTTATTGATGACTACTTTCAAAATTAACACAGCCGAAGTCGTTAGTGTTGAATACTATTTAAAATTTTCTAGTTAATTGTTATAATTTAAGTTATTATAGTTAATTATAATTATTTTGTAATTAATTAACAGTGTCATCATTGAAATCCTTTTTTGAAACGAGCGTTATCCAGTCAGCCCAGTGTTCTTGCGACAACTGAACTGAACATATATATATATAAATATATATATATTTTTATAAGCAATGCAATAGTGCCATTCTGCGCATTGTAAGCAATGTGACAACAAGAACTATCAACTGCACATGCAAGCCGAGCAACAAGCCAGCCAACAGCAGCAACAATCGAACAACAGCCAGCAATGAATTAACGTTCAACTTTAAAAAACTTGTTCCTTGTGGCTCAACAAAAACGCGAAGAACATTTGTGTCGATTTTTTAAGCTGGTGAACATATGGCCCCACGTATGTAGAACATGCATGCAGTCATACGGACTGCTAGTTATATATTGTCATAATAATATGCCTATACATGCGCAGAAGTTTACTGTTAAACTTATTTACTGTTTAACTCGATTATTATTATTAATTCTAATTTCGCATTATGCATTTTTTCATTGTTAACCTAAAAATTTCTATAAAAAATAATCCTTAAATCCAAATAAAAATGTTGTATTGTAGATAACACCAACTGACTCCTCACAGTAATTAACATTGTATGATGTTCCATAATGACAGGCAGCGTTTGTTAGAGTTCATCAAGGCAGCCCATCCACACACTAACAAACTTTTCCTCGTGCATTACTTTATACAACTCAAGTTATTATCGATCAACTTTGTCATTAATTCATTCAAATGATCTACAAATGCTATTGACGCTGCTGCTGGCGAACTTGAGTGTGTACAATAATTGCACGAGTTCAACCCTTCATGTTCACTATTTCATGTTAATATTCACTAGGGCGCTTACATGCTTCGAAGTTTCAGTCACCAAATCATTTATCATCATATCATCAGTTCCACGCCTTCATTACATTATCATCATGTTATCGTGACATCAGTATAATGAGATAATTATAATATCTCATGACAACATCACCCTCACATCTTCATCTACTTCTCTTCAATACACGCGCACACACACACACACACAGCCGATTACACTTTTTTTACACAAGTTCTCGTGAGACAGTAAGGTACGTGTCGTTTGGCAGTTGAGCAGCTTGATCAAGCAAGTATGCTGAGTTATGCTTAAAGGCCTGCTTGCTTCTATCTACACAACTACTTAAACACCTGTTCATTTTTCTTATTTGTTTGTTTGTATGAGTGTGGGTATTGCTGGGTATATATATACATATATATATATATATATATATATATATATATATATATATATATATGTTGTGTGTGTGCGTGCGTGTGTTTGTTCACTACCTTTTGTACGTGAATGATCATGTAAATTCAGCTCACAAATAAATAATTATAGATACCGAAAGTTACAAACGAAAAACCATTTATGGATTTTTGTATTGGAGGTACTAAATGTGTGCTAGTATTAGGCTGAGCGCACAACGCATCAAACGCTAGCAAGTTTGCTACTCGCGAGAAGAAGAGCAGATGGTTTGTGGGCTGGCGGGCTGAAACTTTTGAATAATGGTTACGTGTGCTTTCTATGTTGATATATACAAATAGAGACACATTTGTTGTATGTGCGTATAAATACACACTAATGTACATATACACATGCTAAATAAATTGCCGTTAGGATGGCCACTATTTGGCTCTGAATGTATGTAACCAACCAAGTCTGCTGAATGTTAGTGCCAAATAATTTGAAGTTGAATGGTGGTGTGTAGAAAATTATGATAGAAAAATTAGTTCTCCCAAACTGAAAAATGGTTAGCATAACACGACTGATCACAACAACACATTGAACAGCACAACAACACAAAAAACTTACTCACTCAGAGTACTAATGATGTTTGTAATTGAAAATCTCTAATTAATCATGTGACCTCATAGCATCAATCGATAAGATACTCAACGAGCAAAATTTAAAGTGTGTGCATCAACTTTGGTTATACGCACCACACGTACACTCGCACTTGTTTTCACATACACACACTCATAAGCACACATAACTCTCTCAGAAAGATCATCACGTACGCTAAGTAACACGTACACACGCAACATTTATTATGCCCTCACGTACACAAACAAACAACACACAACACAACAAGAAGCATCAAGTAACGCAAAGTTAAATACCTCATTATAAACAAACTCCATTGTCGACTGCTTAAATAAAACTTTAACAGTTTAACAAATTAGTTATCAAACAAACTAATTGACAGCAACGTACTAGTTATGCGTTTCTTTTCTTTCCCATCTTCCACCCCCCCCCCTTCTCTCTCTCTCTCTCTCTCTCTCTCTCTCTTTCTTTCTCTCATTTTTTATGATCTCAAAATGTCGAATGGAAAGGAATCTGGTAACCGGCTTGTGCCTTCCATATAAGTGTTTAAAACAACTTCATCGTTGACAATGCATCATGTCTTCCATGTTCACTGGAATAATTTTTCTCGGAATTATTTCGAATAATTGAAATAATTATTTTTTTTAACGTTTTAGATGCAAAATGTCAGCTGAGATGATAGTTCGAAAAATATTATCAACTTTTTAACTGACATGTCAGTCTTACCGGCCGACTTCAGCTAGTTATCCATCTATATATATATCCATCCATCCATCCATCCATCAATCTATTCATCCATCCATTCATCATTCAATCAATCAGCCAACTACTAATCATCACCAGTCAAGTCATTCTCGTCAAAGTCCGCATTTTATTTTTCGACAGCTTCACACACTTGGTGCTCCCATACAAATTCCGTCGCTAGAGTAAAAGTTTTCCATTTATGGAGCGGACGATAATGCAGAGAGCGCAGAACAAAAATAATGGAACGCCATGCATGCCTGGCCATGAATAAATTATCCATCCTCTTGTAACTCCCTCCTTTTGTTTACAATTCCTCATTAAGTATGCACGTGAATGAAACAGAATTGTGCTGGAACATGAGCAAATAAATGAACAAATTCAAACGAACGAGTGAATGGGTGAATTAATTAACTAATTATGAATGAATGAATGGATAGATGAATGATTGAATGAACGGATGGATGGATAAATAAGAAAACGAAGTATTACGAGCAAATGATTAAATGATGAAATGAAATAGTGAGTAAAGAAGATACAACTAATGATCGCATTCATTTGCTAGTGAACAAAGCAGAGCAGAACAGCTAGGAAGCGCACATGTGTGTGTGAAGTGGAACTTGTAGGAGACAACAAACAAACTAACAAACAAACAACGCAACACACAAACACGCAAACGAACAAACAAACGCGCGAACGACACGCAAACAAACACACGAACAAATAAAGAAACGAACAAACGACGTGCGAACGACACACGAATAAACAAACGAACAAACAACAACGCGCGAACGACAAACGAACAGACAACAACGCATGCACACACGAACTAGAACGTTCATTTACTACTCAGCCAGCCAGCCACAGCCAGTGACAAACAAAGCGAAGAAGTTTTTCTTTGTTTAGCTCAAACCATCCCACCGACACTTCTTCACCACCGAAATCATCATTGTACTATTAGATCAACATCACCATCATCATCATAACACCATTAGATCATCATTATCATAACGTTATTGTCATCATCATCATAGCACCATTTGATTATTATTATGTTATTATTATTATTATTATTATATTTCAAAATGTATGGCGAGCATTGTAGAATAACTATATAATTTACATTATAAGTTTATTATTTTAACTTTATAATTACAACGTATGTTTCAGAATGAAAGGATGTTCTCATAATTATCAGTACTATTATTATTATTATTATAATTATTATTATTATACCATTAGATCATCATCATTATAATATCATCACCATTATCTCCAGTACGTCCATCATGGTCGTCAATGAACAATGGTTCTTCATCATCTTCATCATCTTAATCATCTTAATCTAATCAGTGGTTGTTACATCTTCGTACCTCATTACATTTAACTACTTCGTCATCATACGGTATCTTGTACTAATTCACTTATCTAGAAATAAGTCACTGGTGCTAGCTCGAAAATAGATTCTTTTTATTTCTTGAATGTTTAAGTTGGACCTGCTTGCAACAGAATGTTAAGAGACAGATCAAATCACTTTCTACTTAGTGGGATTTTTTAATAAGTTGACAATTTATGAATATTGAAATAAATGAAATTATGTTTTTTTTTATTATTAATAATTTGAAAGTTTTATATTAAATTTAGCCGTGGTGCTTGAACGGAATACAAGCGATGATTGATTGACGAGAAAGTTGATGCGAAGTGTGATTCATTTTCATGAATGCTATGTGTTGGATGGTTAGGTCATTTTGGGTGGCTGGAGTTTGTAAAAGTTGAGCTGGTTGGTGTTAACGTAGTTGTTAATATATTGTTTGGTGTCATCGTTAATGATTTTGTTGACATTACAATTCAATTGTTTCCCGTGTTTAGCTGTGTTGATTGGTGTTGGTTTTTTATCTCTTGACAATTATTGTTGGTGTAAGATTTCCAAAATTTTGTCTCCTGTTGATTCTTCAAAGTGTCAACATTAACTAGTAAGTCAAAATTCACATATGAATGTGTTTTGTAATGTCTGTGACTATATTGTGGTATGTTTAGCATGTTCATCAAGCTTTATTGTAAATGAAAAAATGAATGTTTCAATTTAAAGTCGATGTTAACCCATGCGACGAAGGAATGAGATTTTTGATGTAGAAATAATATTTATTAATAAAATGGTTGCCTGTTGATGAAAAAAATACATCCCACTCACCTCCAATGACCACATCGGCACTCACCTCCACAGCCAACTCACAAGCATCTATTAACAATCCGAAATGGGACTATTTGAAACTTGAGACGCCGTCAAAAAACTACAGCACAGTTAACAATTATATTAAAGCAGAAGCAAAATTAAATGAAACGAAAGACTGGAGAGTATGCGGTGAATGGCGATAAAAGTTCTGAAATAAACTACACGCGGATCGATCGCCACTCTTCCTATCCTATCTTCTGTCAGGCGAGCAGCATGGCACCAGCGCGTTGAAAGAGAAGCAAGAAAAAGAGGAAGAAGAGGATGAGGAAGAAGAATAAGAAAGCAGCAGCAACCGCAAGAAGACGCAGGCATAGTATAGCGCCGCACACCTACCTACCTCAGTTCAATAGTACTGCATTGACTCGTAAGCGCCGCCCATGTGGCTCTCACGACAACAGAACACGAGCTTGCACTGCCGTGAGTACGTTCGTAAACTAGACACTTGTGGCGAGTGAGGCGAACGTCGTAGCCATCGTTGCGTTCGTGAATGTGTGTGTGTGTGTGTTATTAAACGCATGTGTCTACATGGAAGTATAAATAATCATGTTTACGTTCACACACACGCACACAATAAAATAGATGGATGACATGACACACAGCTTTTGAATGCAGCAGCGTAACTATAATGAGATCAAGAAAGAGTACAGTCTGCAACAGCATTAAGTCATGGAAAAGGACAACTCACAGGAATATGCCGTTACTACTGCTACTACTGCTGCTGCTGCTACTACTGCTGCTACTGCTGCTACTGCTGCTACTGCAACTGCTACTGGTGATGCTGTTGTTTTTGATGTTTTCAGTGCAGTCGTTCACGTCTTTGTAGCTAATTGTGTTGATTGCAGTCTGGATCATGTTGTTAGTATTTGTTGAGGACGGGGATGTTGTTGTTGTGGCAGCAAGTAAGCAGACATCTGAAGATTTCCTGCTCTCTCTTTCTCTCTCTCTCTCTCTCTCTCTTTCTCTCTCTTTCTCTATCTATCTATCTCTCTATAACTCAACAAATGGAAAAGAATGCAGTGATGTGTGTTATTATCATTATTGTATGTTGTGACATTCGGCGTTCACAAAGTGAAAAACTCTTGTATAAATGCACAATAAAGTATGTATATATGTATTTATGTATGTTTGTATGTATGTATGTATGTATGTATGTATGTATGTATGTATGTATGTATGTATGTTTGTTTGTTTGTTTGTTTGATGTATGTTTGTATGTATAGAATATGTATGTATGTAATAAATATGTATGTATGTATGTATGTATGTATGTATGTATGTATGTATGTATGTATGTATGATGTATGTATGTATGTATGTATGTATGTATGTATGTATGTATGTATGTATGTATGTATGTATGTATGTATGTATGTATGTATGTATGATGTATGTATGTATGTATGTATGAATGTATGTTTTATATATGTATAGATTAATAGATTGGTATCTATGGAGGTAGACAGAGGTAGGTGTATGCACGTCTCCACATGTAAGAATTAATGAGGATGTTGTATGAAATATGAATGAATGAATGAATGAATGAACGAAAGAATGAATGAATAAATGAACGAATGAATGAATAAATGAACGAATGAACGAACGAATGAATAAATGCAATTATGAATAAACAAATGCAATGATGATTTTATTGTTTCATTAAATTTCTTATAAAACTTATTCAGTGCAACATTTGAGCTACTTAACGTTTGTACATTACACATAACTACATCATCTCACACATCAACCATTGCAGTTCTTTCCTGGTCTAGCTTTGCCACACCACAGCAACTTCAGCATCTACAATCTCTACCAAAAAACTAATTCGCCCCAATCTGCATCTTATCACACCGCCACTCAAACATTCAGCAGACTCCATTGCCATTGCAGATTATTTAAGAGAATAAAACTAATAGAAATAAAAGAATAAAGTAGAATTTGAAATTTTTATTCTCTCCTCCATTAAAGATAGAATGATTGAAAAAAAACAGGATGATCATGATAGATTTTGTAGGCAAATGTTCGTTGCTGAGTCTCGAGTTGAAACAATTTTTGTCGCTGAGTGTTAAGTTTAGACAAAGTTTGTCGTCGAGTCGTTAGTCTTTTCAAAAAAAAAGACTATAGATTGATCCTTTGAATGCAGCATGTAGCCTTCGTCATTATCCCGAAGTATTTTGATTTTATTTTGAATTTTTCGGCCAATAAAAGAGATCTTTCTTTTCTTATTATTCTTCTTATAATTATTAAAAAAATCATCACTATCAACCGAAATGTTATATTATTATTGGTAATATTTTTGGACTTGATGTGATATTAAAAAAATAATTTTTATAATCGCTCAAATTAATTTTTGTTCTATCACTCACTCACTTACTCAATCACTCAATCAATCAATCAATCAGTCAATCAATCAATGGACCAGCTGTGAATCTTACTGTCATTCTTCACTTGGGTCTCTTCATGGAAAACTACGTAGAACGCCTCTGTCAAGGACAAGATGGAGACAATTCAAACTTGTCTTACGGTAAAATTGTCAAAAACTTCTGTGATTAGCTTTCTTTGCCTAAAAGTTGATTTTTGCAACTCTGTCCAGTGTGGATTGAACGAGTATCAACTGACATCTTTCCTTAAATTCGTGAATAGATTGATTGCTTGAGTCAAGTAGATAGCGTTATAAGTGCACGGAAAATGAATTTCAGTTGTTATTGGAAGAGGACAGAATTAAGTTGAAAATAATACTGATGGTAAGAAATTGTTTTCCAACTAAAAACGAACAAATTTATTTGAAAACAACTCTGACAGGGGGGCAAAAATTTGAAAATGTTTAAATTTTTACAGGGGAGCCAATTTTCACGGGGAGCAAAATTTGTGGCAGTGTAGCTGACGACCTTATTACGTTCAACTTTTAGTCGATTTTACACATAAAACGGTCCTTTTTTCTGACTTTTTTTAAAAAGCTGCACCCAACGAGTGGGCAGTGCCCTCTGCCCTGCCCTCTAGATCCGCCACTGCTTAAAAGGTATGGTAAAAATTAGTTTCAAGTGTCTTCTAAACAAATTTAATTAAAATCAGAAATCACAAGGAAATATTTTTCATGTCATTTGTTCAAAGCATTTCATTTTGAGGCGAAAATGTTTCCAGTTGTTTCTTTAAAAGTTTGGAACTCATTGCCGGTTGATTTAAAAATTAATCCAGACATCTGTCAAAAAGTGTTTAACAGCCTTTTAAAACAGCATTTTTTCGGTTAGACAATCCTCCATTAGCGTCTTTAAAAAGAACTTATTAGCCAAATTTACAGCCAAAAGCACACAACCCCATAAGAGGTTGTATAGGATTGCGCACGTTGGTTTCTTATTTGTACACACATTGGTGTGATTTACAAAAACTTAGAAAACCTCTTAAATTGTGAGCCTCACTGTCCTATCAAAGATTTTCTTATGTCATCCAATTTGTAGAATAATGGAATACACACCAAGCGCACAAAATCAAAATTTTTCTAGAATTTTGATTAGAAATTTTATAAAAATTAATTTTTCAAAAACTATAGCTAAGACGAACAACTTTTAAATATGTTTCTAATTTCAGGCAGCTTTTGGTTACGCAAGTTTTTGCTTGCCGAAATCGATCAACAGCGTCAAAATTATTCTTTTTGTATTTTGTCCAGAGGTAAATTTCAAGTGTGTTGTGGTGTGATTGTAAGTTGTTTATAACAGCTACATACATCTCTACATTACATTACATTCATCCCGACATTACATCCATCCCTACATTACATTCATCCCTTCATTACATCCATCCCTACATTACATTCATCCCGACATTACATTACATCCATCCCACAAGAACAACGAGCACCCACGGCGATCAAATTGTGTTCTTTTAAACAATGCGGGTGTACTTCAAATTTTTTTACCAAAACATTGAATTGAGACATCGACTTGAAATAATTTAGGTGCAAGTAATCGGAAGGTAGCCAACGCAATGAACGCAAATTCATCAACATCAGCAGTTAACAACACCAGTTAACAACGATATGAAATAACGAAACAACGGGGACACACAGTCACAATGGACCAAGTGAAACAAACGAGCAACAGCAACAGCAGCAGGCGTGTGAACGTTCTGTGCATAGCAGGCTGCAGCAAACTTGTCGTTCGTTCGAGCAGCACTAGTTGACAAAGTATTGATCTCATCCGAGGCGCCTACATCGCACAGCTGAACAAAAAGAAACAACAGCGGAATAGAAATTAACACTGTTTCTTATGCCACGTTTTTGGCAGTAATTTTCTGCAGTAATTTTACTTTATAATCTAACATTTTTACACCGTTATCAAATAATGCGTTTTTTCCTCGGATGGCTTTGATTATTTCTTCATCAACTTGTTCATACTTCAGAAAGCATTCAAAGAAACGAGAGTAGGTGACAAAGGAACATATCTTCAAAAGACATTCACGTGACAGAAAACTCTGCTGTGGCTGAGCTTGTAAATTAGCGACCTAAGCTAGACGAATAAATTATGATAATGAGCTTCGAAAGAGTATTTCTATTCTACAGCATAAGCTTCCACTACCTATCGAATATCGATCTGCTGAAGGTGTTTTAAGGAATGAAACAATAATGCAACAACCAAGACAATAGCTGGAAGAACATGAAGATCAAGTCAAACAACGACATATCGTAACTAATTTTTTGTTTTACAATTTATAACTTATTCAATTTTAATGCAAGATTTTACCAGTTTCGGTCGAAATATTCATCTTCGCATCAAAAGAAACAAATTCGTCTTCATAAGTGTGCAGTGCATGTGCCCGTGTGTATGTGAATGCAAGCCGACACAAACGAATGGCTTTTCAGCTTACATTCACTATGCATTCATCTTACATTCATCATACAATCGTCATACATTCATCATACAATCGTCATACATTCTTCATACAATCGTCATACATTCACCATACATTCATTATACGTTCAATACATTCATCATACATTATGTCACCATACGTTCATCATATATTACCCTTTTCTTCATGATTGCATTCCAAAACGTTCATCATACATTCACCATTCATTCACCAAACATTCAATTCACCATACATTTATTATAGATTCATCATACCATGTACAATTCACACATCTATCTAGTTTTAGAGCTTAACCTCATGTTGGCTTACAATATATCGTTGCAACTGCAACGCGAACTTCTGTACCCTCTTTCCAGTACTTCTGCGATCTACCTCCGGTTAATTGTACATCGCATACCTCATACTCTTTCACTGAAGACTTCTTCAATAAACCACATCGTTCAACATAATATAATATTAAATCATAATATAACTTATTAGTTCATAATATAATACAATAATAATTCGATACTAACAATCATGTGGGTCTATATGCACGAAGTTTCGACATTTAAACACCTAAATGGTCCTAGAACCAATCGGAACGTTTTGATACAATTATAAAAATAAAATTAATTTAAAAACTCCAGCATTTATAGAAACTTTTGGCAAAATCTTGAAAACAAAGAAACACACACACACACAAACAAACAGACAAACAAACTAGACCATGTCGTTCATTGTATTCGATGCCTCATTCGAAATATTTTATTCTCTTTTTTTATGAAATAAATCAAACAATACAATCGAATAAATTTTGTCAAAAGTTAAGGTCAATCCAAATTATGCATTAATAAATGGACATCGATGATGATAGCCAATGTTAGCAGAAGTATTTCTCAAACGTTTAAATCAACTGGACGATAAAAAAATTCATTGGGGTAATGTAACATTAACTGTATTAACTAATTAATTGCTCAATTAATTGTTTAATTAATTGATAAAATTGGGGTAATGTAAGATTAACTGTATTAACTAATTAATTGCTTAATTAATTGATAAAATTGGGGCAATATAAAATTAACTGTTAATTATTTAATTAATTAATTGCTTAATTAATTGTTTAATTGAATAATTAATTAGTTAGTAAATTGCGAAAGCTATAAAAACACTATAAAATGCAATGAAACCTGTCCAAGATATTTTAACAACATATGTACAAGAAAAGTAGAGTGTGGAGTTAGCAGTGCTCGACAGGCTGGCGTAGATCAAACATATTTATTTCCAAAGTACATTAAATTGTTTAAATCAATTATAGAAAATATGTCCTAAAAAAGATCAATCAATCAACTAATCTATCAACCAATCGATCGATCAACCAATCAGCCAACCAATAAGCCAACCAATCAGCCAATGAATCAGCCAATCAATCAATCAATCAACCAACCAATCAATAAATCAGCCAATAAATCAGCCAATCAATCAATTAATCAATCAGTCAATCAGCTAAACAATCATTCAGACACGATCTGATGGGGTGTTAATAAAAAATCTAAAAGAAGACACCGACATAACAAGCTAAATTCATCAACGACGAAATTAAACTTCAAAAAAGTCACCTAAATAATATAATGACACCTGGTCAGCAACGTACGTTCAATCATTCAGCCAATCAAACTGTCAATCATTTATTGCATCACCAAAAATCAATCAATCAATCAACAAAAAAATCAGTCATTTAATTATCTATTTTTTTAATCAATCGCTCGTTCATTTATTTATTCAATTATTCTTTTTTACCTATACAACCATTCAACCAATCAATCAACCAATCAATCAATCAATCAATCAATCAATCAATCAATCAATCAATCAATCAATCAATCAATCAATCAATCAACCATTCATTCATTCAACCATTAATCAATCGATCAACCAACCAACCAACCAACCAACCGATCAATCAATCAACAAACATAACATAAACTTCAATACACAACAGAAAAAGCTCATGATAAAAAAATTGAATTGTTTACAAAACGCCAACAAGGCCCAACATTAACTTAACTCAAACGCTAGCATGACACTAGTGTATCATTAACATTAATAACGTAACATATCATTAAAAAACACTAACCAGGCATTAAATTAACATAAAATTACATTAACATAAAATTAACATTACATTAACATTACATTAATGTAACGGTAATGATAATTATGATGTGTGATGACTTTCGACACCAACAAAGACCTTATAACAACTGAACCAAACATCAAATATTAATATTAATCTGAAAAATATTTACACACATTTCCTAAATCAAGAATATAAAGACCGTTAATTAATTAATTAACTAATTAATTAATTAATTAACGGACGATTGAATCATTGTCTGAATGAATGAACAAGTGAATCAATGGATGAATCGGCGGTGAATGAATCAAAGAGTGAATGACGGAATTAAACAATCAATCAACCGATGAGTGGATTAATGACTGAGTTATATAACCAGCCAATCAATCAAATTCTCAAATATTGACCAAAAAAATGCGTTGGGATGAAAATTAGTTAGATGGGTAAAAATGATTAAATGAATGATTGAATGAATAACTGAATGAACGAACGAATGAATGAATGAATGAATGAACGAACGAATGAATGAACGAACAGCATGAACGATTGAATGAATCATTGATAAGTGAATGAATGAATGAATGACGAATGAACGACTCACTCATTAATAGACGAGTAACGGATTAACAATTAATTAAAAATAATAATAATAATAGTAATAATAAACAAATAAGAATAATAATAATAACAAGAAGTAATTTGAAAGCAAAAGTCACCGGATCAATGCATTGGAAAGACGATTGTTCAAAACAACAACAGCAATAACAATAACACACTATTATTCAACAAGCGCTATATAAATAGTCCATAATAATAACAACAATAATAATAATAATAATAATAATAAATGAGTGAATGAAGTAATGAATGAATGAAAAAACTAAATCGTGCAGTAGCAATATAGCAATCAGAGAGAAATATAACAGCTGACGACAACAAAATATGTGTGCCAATTAAAAAAATTAACAAAAATCCAACATTAATATTCATCATCATCAACATCATCGTCATTATCATCAACAACAACAACATCATCACCATCATCATCATCTACACCA
>NW_008705095.1:852859-875721 GCF_000326865.2 Helobdella robusta | reverse complement strand
CAACAACAACAACAACACGAAATAATTAACTGCAGTGACGTATAATAGTCAAAATGACGTCACGAAATAAAGAGAAACGAAAGTGCTGCGCAACAATTGAAAATACGAACAACGGGATATAATGAATAAAGAAAATCGTCTGAAAAGCCGCTGGGAGAACAGGAAATACAAAAAAATACCCAAAATACCTACCAACACCACAAACAGACATACAGTCAGTCACGCTCCAAAAACACACATACACGCATTCAAATACGTTCCCAATACATTCAAAAACATACATTAACATAGACGCTACAACACACATAATATTCCCACACTTATGTTCAAATAGAATGCATAAATACATACACATACATACATGCACACACACATACGTACATATATATACATATACAATACATACATACATGCATGCATGCATGCATGCATACATACATGCATACATACATAAATACATCCTACAAGCAAACAAATACCAATGATACAACGTCCTAATATACACACATTCTAAAATCAAATTCAAAAGACAAATATTTTTACCCCTTCTCAAAATTAATATACGTATAAAAATAATAAGCAAAAAATATTTATTGCACACACATATACAAATATACATACACACACATACATATAAACATACACACACACACACACATACATATAAACATACATACACAAACAATCATACATACACACACCATACATACCCACACACAAATCATAAATACATACACACACCCATACATACACACATATACATGTACATACATACATACATACATATAAACACACACATACATATAAACATACATACACACAAAATCACACACACACATACATACACACATATTGTCAAAGATATTTTAGACAGCAGACAGACAGACAGACACGACAGACGCGTGTGCAGTTAGCAAAGTAGCAAGGCATAGGAAGTGGTGAGTTGGGTTGGGTTGGTAGCTGAATGTCTGGAGATGAAGTGTGTGTGTGTGTGTTTATTGATGATGAAGATGTTGGTGATGTAGATGATGATGGTGACGAAGATGGTTGGGATGATGATGTAGGTGGATAAAGATGTAGATGATGGTGAAAATGAGTAATAATAATGAGACGCTAATTTTTTTAACAAACAAACAAACATACAAACAAACAAACAAACATTCATACATACATACAAACCAACAAACATATAAACAATCAAACAAACAAACAAACATACATACAAACAAACAATCAAACAAACAAACCCATCTACGTTGCGCTTATATGTCTCTGTGTGTGTACATGTGGTGTACATTAGACGGAGACACATAAACGTGCAGATCACTTGTATAAAATCAAGTAGAAATAGAAACAGCACAAATAAAGAGGAACGCAACAAAATTTCACAGTTTTCACTCCACAAAACAAAGTTGCGGGTCTTCAAACATCAATATGAAAGCTAAAAGAGAACAAGACAATCACACTCGTACCAAGACGACGAAAACAATCCGAAAGAAGATTCTTAAGTTTCATTCAAGTGCTCAGATTACCACAAAACTCCACCAAAGATAAATAAATAAATATTAACAACAACTTCGTCAACAACAGCCACAACAACACACACACACACACAAACGCACCACACCATCTCCATTAACAACGTCACCATCCTCACACTGACTGAAGCCAGATAACCACCACAAAGCCTGCAGGACTGCTACAAAACCCCAAATATACAACATCACTCACAAAACCATACAGCAGAGCAGAGCAGCAGATACAAATTAAACTCCACCCAACTCATCAACACCGCAACCAAGCCACCCGACCAACCAACCAGCCACCATCTAAACAAGCACTCCATCCGAACATGCACTCACTCAACTCATCATCTCAATAACCAAGTCATCCATCTGAACATGCCCCTCCAGAGTGCACTTCACAAACTGCTTCAGAATTCCGGAACTGGTCGACCGGATGCTGACCAATCTCATGATGATCCTTCCGGGACGGTTCCTATCCCCACGGAAGCGGCAGTTGTTGTAGTGCTGAAGACAGGCGATCAAGTTGTTCTGCGCAACCAGAACTTGCTGGCGGTTTATTAAGTTCGGTACATCTGTTCGCGAGGTTGTCGTTGTTGTTGATATTTGTATTGTTGTTGTTGTTAGCCTTCCAACCATCCAACCAACCATCCAACCAACCAATCAACCATCCAACCAACCAATCAACCATCCAACCAACCAATCAACCATCAAACCAACCAATCAACCATCCAACCAACCAATCAACCATCCAACCATCCATCTAACCAACCATCCAATCCACCAATCATCCAACCAATCAACCATCCAACCATCCATCTAACCAACCATCCAACCAATCAACCATCCAATCAACCATCCAACCAACCAATCAACCATCCAACCAACCAATCAATTATCCAACCAACCAATCAACCATCCAACCGACCAGGGTAGAAAAGGACAATAGCACAAAGAACAGCAAACTCATTCTTGTCTATGTTCAACTTCTTAAACTGGTCCACCAATGAGAGGGAAGATCTAATGACGTCATCGTTCCAGCCCAGCGACAGACATTCGTCTGACGTCAGGAGTATTGAATCGCTGAACATCAATCTGTTCTCCGACGCCATGGACCTGTTGCGGTTTGACGTCACGTTGCACGTAATTAAGATGGTTAACACGATGATGAAGATGTGATGATGATGAAGATGATGATGATGAAGATGATGAAGATGTGATGATGATGAAGATGATGATGATGAAGATGTGATGATGATGACGATGATGAAGATGTGATGACGGTTAACACAATGATGACGATGATGAAGATGACGATGATGAAGATGACGATGATGAAAGATGTGATGGTGATGACGAAAAATGATGATAACAAGTTGCAGCATGGGAACAAGATCGAATGAAGCGCTGGTGGAGCGTAAAATTTTGCTAGCGTCATATTTATTCCCCAGGCGTCATCGTCACGTAAACAAACATTCTTCACATCCAATGCAAACAACACCAAATGTGCGAAATGCTGTCTGGGTTCGTAACAGGTCTTCAAATCTGACGGTCAAAAACTTCAATTCAATTCAATCCCATGCTGTGAGAGCTGTCACAGTGTGCTCACTCTTTAAACGTGACCTTTAACCTAACCTTAACGTGACCTTGAAAGGTTAACCTTTAACCTTTTTAACCTTTAAACGTGACTTTCAACACTTTCAGATTTCACCAACCTCATCAGTGGAAATAAATAAATTATATGTCGCAGCAAACAGGCAGTGACACTGAACTGGACTCAAAGTCTATTTATAGCAGCTTCCATAAAGTCTATTTATAGCTTCCATAAAGTCTATTAATAAAAAAAAACACTGCCTCACCAAATCACATTCAGTCATACAAATTCGACCCATCAACAACAGCCAATTGCGACAAGCAATAATCTCAAAACAACCAATCACAAATCATCAACCGAATTTCATAATAAGCAGTCATCCAATCACAGCCACCCAGCCAACCAACCGGAAGATTAGCCTTAGGAGGTACAAATCAACGAACGACCTCTTCAACATCGAAACTCGGTCACCCATCTGCAAACTGGCGAACCCTGGTGGTGGTGATGGTGGTGATGATGATGGTGGTGACGATGGTAATGATGGTGATGTAAGGATAACGATGACGATAGTGATGATGACGATGTGGTGGTCATGATAATAATTATAACCCAATCTTTTATTCATCAGCCAATCAATTTATAACTCAATCAATTCATCTGAATTTTGAATATCAAACACTTTATTTAGACATCAACCAACCAACCAACCAACCAACCAACCAGTCAATCAACTAATCAACCAACCAGTCAGCCAATCAATTAATCAACCAACCAATCGGCCAATCAACCGACCAATCAACCAATATATCAGTCAACCAGTCAACCAACCAGTCAGCCAATCAATTAATCAACCAACCAGTCAGCCAATCAATCAACCAACCCCTCTCACTCACTGGGAACCTTTCTAGCCCATTCAACAATCATCCTCAATTCAGAGAACGCCGCATGCATCAAATCATTCATCATGAGATGGTGTTGTTGATGGTGCCGTGAATGTTGTTGTTGTTGTTGCGGATGTTGTTGATGATAGAGGAATTGCTGCTGTGGTTGTTGTTGTTGTTGAGACAGTTGATGTTGTTGCTCTATTGAGATTTGTTGCTGTTCATTATGATGTTGTTGCTGTTGTTGTGGATGTTGTTGATGTTGTGGTTGTTGCTGAGTGACACTGTCAAGAAGCAATAAATGATGCGGTGAAGAGTCTGGAGCTAAAAAATTGTTGAAATTTTTGCAAATCATATGAGAATGAATTACTCTACATTGAAATAATATTAATGATCATAATAATATTATTATTATTTATTATAATATTATTATTAAAAATAATAATAATATTATTATTATTAATCATTATGATTAACTACACCAATCAGAACATTGAAACATAATTTGGCACTTAAACCAACAAAGGTACTCGAAGCTTTGTTGACTGCGACTCAGTTGTGTGCCGAATAAAGATGCCTAATACGCAACTGTACAGACGATTACATAATGCACCAACACACATACACGTATACAAAACAAAACTTCAACAATATAAACATAATGATTAATGGCAATACAAACAGCAAAGTTTAAAGTCAGCGCTATGAAACAAACAAAGAAATAAAAACATAAAAAGTATAATTGTAAATAATGTTTTTTTTTAAACCGTAAACAACACAGACAAATTGAAGACGCAGGACAATTAGAGTAGACTACGATACGACAAACTATAAACACAAACAACATAGATATATCAAAGACAAACAACGTAAACAACATAGACATAATAAACATAAACAGCTCAAGCAACATAGACATAATAAACTTAACCAGCGTGAAAACATAGATATCATAAAAACCTAAACATAGATATAATGAAAATCGAAAAATATTAAACATAGATAAAATAAACACGGACAACGTAAACAACGCAAGAGACATACAAAAATGGCTCCAATTAATTAAGTAGAACATATGCCTGGAGATAATGGGATGAGCATGTGTGTATGTATGTATATGCATTGTCCTATGTGCAGTGTGTCCTATGTGCAGTGCACCAACACAATCAATACAACATTCGTTTAACTTTCTGTCAATACGATTTTGTTGCACCATTTTTTAATGCAGACCAATCAAACGACATAAATAACTAAAAAATAATAACTTTTATTTTATAAAAATTTAATAAAAAAATATTAACAGAAAACACTTTAGTCAGCTGTATAATTGCGTGGTACATTAAATAGGGGTGATAATAATGAAATGAGGACGATGATGGCTGATGATAATTAAGATGACAATAATATTACCTAGGATGCTAATGACGAGATCAATAATAACGATCGTTATTGGTGATAATAATGATAATAAGAACCGTGCAATGTGATTATAGTGATAATTGGATTACTTAGTTTCGAACGCAAAGAAGTCCACGAGTGTCATAGGCAAAAGTGCAAAAGGCGTTAATTTGCAAGTATGCCTTCAAGGACCTTGTACAATGTAGGTTTATACCAGGGTGTATGCCCCCAAGAACCTTGTATAATGTAAGTTTATACCAAGGGGTGCATGTCTATCAATGTGTTCATGTGTATCAAAGGGTAAAATATCGCCACATAAAAAACAAAGATTGATTCGATGAAAAACGAAAATGATGACGACACGTAAGGCGTACGAACTGGGAGTTGTCGGGATGAGATCGGGCCTGGTGGACATCAACTCGGAAAGGAAGGCATCATACTCCTCAACTGTTGTGGCTGGTGCCGTTGCTGCATCATCGTGCAAGCCGCTCGCTTCTGTTTCAGATTTTTTTTATAATTTTTTTAATGTTATTTCATGCTAGAGTTTGTAACAAAATTATTTATAATTACAACTGTATAACTTTTAAAATTTGTTTTAATACTGTATGTAAGGTCCAGTTTGATTATGACTGTATTAGGCTGTTAGTGTTTGTCAGTGGTCTCAAAATTATTTCTCAAACTTTTACATATTTTCAGTTTAGGACTCCAAATTAACTAAAAGATCACATCGATACTTCCATATCAATATCAACTAAAAGTATCACATTGATTAGTTAATAGCCAGCCTAAGCCAGAAATATGCCACTAAATAATCTCTTCCATTAGAACCATCAGGATTGATAATATTTAATTTAACTTCAATAACTTATATACATTCATGCAAACAATTTTTTTATTCCTGACTCAATAACATGATGCACAAACACAAATCTTGAGTAAAAAATGGCCTTAGACCTCTGAACTATCTACTGCAGAATCTAACATAAATAGACACATTTTTTTTGTTAAATAAGTAACACATGAATAATATAACAACTTTAAAGTACTTCCTTTACAAATTTCAATTGCAAACTGTTCTTAACACTTAAATTTTTTTTTGTGCAATTTTCAACATCATAGTATACAGTTAATTATGATAATTTTATCCAGAATTATCTATTAAATAAAAATGAAACAAAAACTGTAATGCGAGTAACAATAACAATAAAACATGCAAAATGAAGGTAAACTGGGAAATTAGACATATACCACACCTGACATGTTGGAAAACCAAAAGGTTTCAAAGTTAATAATTCTTGCTGACATAAAAGATGGCAAATGGTTGAAATACTATTAAGTAACATTCGATTCCATGAAATCCAGGTTTGAAAATGAATGAAGTGATGTTTGATTTCGTTGTGCAACTTTCAATATCTTTGTCTTTTAAGGTTTACTAATCATCAACTTTTTAATTTTTCAAAGATTATTGTTAATGTTATGTTATTGGATTTTATTTTTTGTTACAAATATATCAACAAAATGCTTTATTAATATTTATTCATTCAAATTTTATTAAATTGTATTGAATCATTTGAAAATAAAAAGCATGATTGATTAGTAGTTGTATTTTGTGCAACAATCATCCTCATTAAAATATAATTATATAATATAATCATAATAAAATTAAAATATATCTAATTAAAATTAATTATTAAAACATGCCCTCCAACTTGAAATCTTTTGTTCAATTAATTCAATTAATTTACTCACACATTTATTTCAATATAATATAAAAATTTTATTAATTAAAAAACAATTAAATCATAATTATTATAACTCAATGATAATTTAAATAAATCTATTAAAAAATTAATTGAAATTTTTAAAAATATTGAACTAACTAATACAATCCAGACAAAAAATAAATATAAAAGGATAAGATAATAATAATTGATAAATAATTAAATTAAATTAATTTAATAATCTCTACCTTTATCAGTTTTTGACAATTGAAAATATGAAAAAAATAAAATTTGTTCGAATAACGCGTACCATATAATTATAATAAAATAATTTTTAAAATATAATAATAAAACGCTGGCTGAAACAAACATACGTACGTAAGAAAACCTCACGAACGCTTCTTCATCCAAGGACAATTAAAACACTCAATAGCAAGCACAGTGCAACATGGCACAATGATAATACATTTAACATTGGGTATATGATACCAGACATACAATTCTTAACATACACATACAAATTCATATATTTTTACAAAGGTATATATGTATATTATATATAAAATACATTACATAATGTACATGAGATAGTTCATATGTACTTAAATATGAAGATAGACTGTATGTAATTGAAAACTGTGGCTCTGAGTCTGCAGCCTGTGTGTGTATGTGTGTATAAATAAATGTAAGTAAACATTGGCATCCTTGAATACATGTCTTGCTATACATGTACAACTGCAATGTATACATGTCTAATCCGTTGTACAATGTATAATGCTCTACGGCATGAGCTATTGCACGTCTTGTGTATGCTATACAAAGTATATTACACATTACAGACAATACAGTGTTAAGTTCGTGTTTATATGTACCTGAATGTTTGCATGGTGTTATACTGCATATATAAATTGTATAATGTTACGCGTACATATGTTTATTTGTACAACGGGGCCTTGAAGACTTATCTCTGACGTTCGTTAGGCGTGCAGTTTCGTTTCGAATATCGAGATGATAACGAGAATATGAAGGCGAATGCACGTTAAATTCGACAATAAATGAATTTATACCTCTGTTTGCTATATATTTTGTCAAAAACGTGCAGGCTTAGCTGTTAAATCATTTCGATTATAGTTAAATAAAACTCTAGTTTTGAACGGTTCAAAAATTTAACATTTTTAGCTGGTGGTTGAATTTAAAACGATAAAAAGATGAATTTTATTTCTGCTGAAAATTATGTTCAAAACCTCGGCCGACACATACGAGCATGTTTGCATTGACGTCTCAAGGTCGGCCTCTGATGGCACTTCAAACGCTTCAACATCGTCCCTAATGATATCGATAACGCACGTATTACGCGCCAATAAAAGAAGATTTATTTAAACATTCCAATGTTTTTAATGTAAAAAACAAACTGAACACATTTTGTTGAATGTAAATGATTTATTTTTTCATTAGTTGTAAAAAAGAAAAAAAGAAAAGCATCAGTACGTTTGAGCAAGTTCAGCCAGAACAACCTCTGCATCCACAGTTCACGCATTCTACAATTTTACCCTGCAATTGAAAACAAATTTATTAATTTATTTAAAGTTTAGTTAATTAGGTTAATGTTTACATCATTTTAGAGAGGCTACAACATTGAAATAAACTTAAAAAACTGATAAATTTTAATTCCAAAGGCACAGAGGCCCAGAAGTTTGTTTTATGGCATGCAATGGGAAAGATGTATCTGGAGTGAGAGAAAGAGAGACGGATGAAATCTCGTTGACAAACAATAGAGACTGGGAAGGAATACACTAACCACACACACGTTCAGAATACACTAACCACACACACGTTCAGAATACACTAACCACACACACGTTCAGAAAATATACGTTGCACAATGCTGAGATGCCTTTTTTAAATGAGTTATGAAAAAGAAATTACAACAGAGGAGAGGCATTGAAATTTGAAAGCTAAGCTTCTCTGAGAAAAAACATTGGAAGGATGGACGAAACAATATGAAATTCAATTGTCCACAGGGAAAAAAATTTAAAGAATAGAAATTTAAAAAAATTAGCAGCAGTTGAAACAATGTTGTCAGTATGTTGATGCATTCATTTGAAAATGCATCTCTAGAAGGTATGCCATGCAGCAAGATCCGCCCAGACTATTAGAACATATTTAGAAAAACAGGTGAGTTGAAAAATACTCCAAAATGAAAAGTAAACACCATCATAAAAACTACACAGGGTATATGTACCACAAGTCCACAGCCAGGAAAGTTAAATACATGCTGTGCTGGATGCCATATATCCTTTAAAACTTGCGAGACAATAATTTCATAATCAATGAAGTTATCAACTAGCCAACACACCTCTTCCAGTTTAGATTTTGGAACCCTGCAGATGCAGTTGGTGTGGAAGTTGGTGTCTTGTGTTTGTATGCAACGTAGGCAGCAGAGGTTCTCGTAGCCTGTCTTCTTCCACTTCGCAATGAGGTTGGCATCGGCAATCTTCTCTTTCAAACAGTATTCGTATAGTTCTGCTCGATGGAACAACAGTAAAAGTTACAAAAACTATTTAGATATAAAATCAGTAAAAATATTTAACACAAAAATTTTAGTCATCTGACGTGCTTGAGTTGAAGATATCTGGAGAAGTTATATTTGAATGGATTTATTGTGGGACAATAATGGCAAGAATGAAATGGCAGAAACCATTGAAACTTGACACGGAATACATGAAAAACTTTAACGATCATGCAAAACACTCAAATTAATTTTATCACATGAAATATTTTTCATTATATAAAACTACCGTTGCAATTGCACATAACTGAGGTGCTATTTGTGAACCTTATCTCATGATTCATAACATAATTTTCAGTTTAATGAACATTTAATTAATTATATTTTTTGTAATAATATAATATAATTAACATTAACATGATGTTGTTTCTGTTGTAATGATGTTTCTAATGAGATTCACAATGAAAATAATGGCAGACATAATGATGATGATGACGTGAATAAAATAGCAACAGTATCACTACCCAATTGAAAACAACGGCTACTAAAAAAAAAACAAAAAACATTTTTGAGCAAGCCAGAACCAAAACTGGAACAAAATAAAATAAATGAATTTTAATACAACCGCGACAAGCAAACTAACAGACAAAACAGAATGGTAATTGAAATACGTAGACATACTCAATTATATGAATCTTTGAAAATTGAAATATGAAACAAAATATGAGTGAAATGATTTGATTGTGGAACTGACAAACAATAAAACAAACCTCTCGATATAGCCTTTCTTTTATAAAAAAGATCAAAAATATATCTGGACTTTTGTCCGTGAATTCTAAAAATGGGCCACAGTGCTTCGGCTTTCCTCATTCCTTCGTGGGGGTCAGTCTCGGCTTAGAGGAAAGAAACGTAAGTTTTAAAAATATTTAAAAAAATCATAAATAAGTGATAAAATAAATTAAAATTAATAATTTATGAAATTATAAATTAAAATTTTAGTTTAGAACTGAAACACAAATTGACATAAAATAAAAGGGCCTGATATAGATAATGATATATATCATAATTTGTAGATCTTCTTTTAAATTTAAATTAAAGTAAAAACAAACTTTATTAAATTATTTAATAATTTAATTATCAAAATAAAAGATTAATTTAATTTTCTAATTAACATCTTGGTGTTGGTCAGTGGCAAGCAAATAAAAATTTTAAAAAATTTAACTAAAATGTTTGATGCCAGTCCAAAATAAAGTGCACCACAACCTCCAACTTCACTTACCCTCTCTCATTTTCTGGTCCAACTCCTCCAGCGTTGGCTCAATTAATTCCCATCCTTCTGGTGGCGGTTTACGACTTCGTTTCACTTTCGGCATAATTATTTCAAATAATATAAATTATTAAGTTTAATTATTTCAATGAATAAAAAATAATATATTAATTATTTCAAAGGATAAAAAATAATATATTTAATTATTTCATAGGATAAAAACGAGAACAAAGAGCGATAAAAAAACGAATCCCGATAAACATAAACAATTGAACGCTTAGAAAGTTATTCATTTGTATAGCAAAGATCAAAAACCATATACATAAAGCTTTTTTTTTTTTATTTCGTTCTTTAAACATTTAGAATCGAACTGACTCTGAGACCGTTAGAAGTAATATTCTTTGATTGGATTACATCAGGTTGGCTAGGCAGAGAGTTCGACTGTGCTCCGTGTGATATTATATTATGAAAAAAAGGTTCAAAAGTTTTATCTTATTTCATCTAAAGTAATTATACCCATAAAATTGTTAACTGGAATCGCTTTATCAACCTTCTACAGTTCGCTGCAATATTACAGCTAAATTTAATTAAAAATGCGCAAAAAGAACGTATGAATCCAAAAGTGTTGTTATAGAAGTTTTGATGGGGCTAGTATCAGCCGACAAACTCTGCGTGATTGAATCGTAAATATTTAGAAAAATGGAAACCTAAATGGAGTGTTTTTTGCCATTTTGGAAGCGTGTAGAGAGAGGGTGCAGATCTTATTTTTATTTATTTTTCTTTATAACATGCAGACACAGCATGCAAGGCAGTAGTACAAAATTAAATGAATTAGTAAATAAATAAATACAAAAACGGAGAAAGAAAAATGTTTAAACATGAAAAATAAAATAAAATAAAATAAATTATAATAAAAAAATAAATAAAAAAAAGACAATAAAATATAAAATAAAGTAATGACATAAAAACGCAAATTAATAGACTAGATGATGACTTAGTGAGTTTGTGAGGTGATCGATAAATAAAAACTAGTTCTGTGAATGATAAAGTTTCAATGAATGTTAATATGTTTGAGGTGTCTTGTGATGAAAGTCTATTCCTGGGATGTAGATTGGGCGACGACTTGATAGTTATGTTTGCTTCTTACGGAAGAAGAGCACGAAATAGAAATGGAAAACTTTAGTAAATCGCTCCAACTCAAAACTGCAAAGATGTCTTGTCTAATATTAACATCAAATAAATGAATTTACATTGATTTGAAAGATGGGATACTTTCTAACGAATATATATATATATATATATATATATACATATATATATATATATATATATATATATATATATATATATAGAAACACATTCTATAATATATCAATATATCAATAATTGCATTTCTGACAGTCTTTATCCAATATATATATATTCTATATATATGTTCATAGAGTGTCGCCAGACATTGTCAAAAACCTAAGGAAAACCAAATAATCAACATTGCTATCTATAACTAATAGCAGTCATCGAGTTAGCTCAGTAGGTGCCACGTCTCGCGCTGCTAATACGCGATGGTAGAGCCGATTCGAAAACTGTCTAAACTCTATGGGTATAATATACTGCAAAAATGCAAGATGATTATAGGATCAGAGAAATAAAAATAGAACTGACCGGTTCGTATTTTTCTGCTGCCTTACTAACCTAGAGCAAAATATGCAACGCTACAGAATTGAATTCAGTCAACATGCAATTTACTCACATCATAACACGAACAGCTGTACATATGCGATTGAATTCTACTGCGATTGTTTTTTAGGAATCTCTCTTCCTTCCGTATTTCCCATCACTTTCGTCGTTAAATAAATGTAAAATACTTGTTATTCGCATGTCCTGCAATAAGAATCTTCATTAGGTCTCAATTAATTTGACAGTAGATGATGAGTAATTTAAATTTGATAAACAAGTTGTACAAAACCCTCAGTCACTACTACTACCAATACACCTTGGTTACGTCACTTTACATGCTGGACTCCTGGGAAAGGAAGCTGTTCAGTTAGTTGATGCGGTTTTTTCAAATTATTAAATCTGTTCCACCATCTGGTTTTTGTTTAACTATGCTGGTGGCTGAGAAGAGAAGATATGTCGTCAAGTTTGTCAATAGTGTGTTTGTAATTGTAATCCAAAATCAAATGTAACCTAATCTAATCAAATACATAATATATTAAAATTTAAAAATGAGTGTGAGGCAAATAATTATAGTCTAGAGTTAAGCTGGAAATTTGATCAGTTGACACAAAACAGCATAAGCAAGAGCAGCACACAAAAAAATAAATTTGCTTTCCCTTACACTTCAAGACACACACACAAATTTATAACTTATTATAATAATATTCTGTTATTTGTATAATTTTATCACACACCACACTAATAATCTTTGTCTTAGCTCTGACCTTCAGAGACCTACTAAATGCCTTTTTACCTGATTTGTCCTCATTCTAATTTTTATTTAGTTATCACTCTAAATATTTTGGTTTTCAAACTCGAAAAATCAAACAATTACTACCCTATGTGGTGGTTCTGTCATTCAATTTACCTTAAATTTTTTAACTACCAGGAGAGTGTATGTAATTAGAATATTTTATTTTAATGAAACTTATTTGCAGACACAGTATTCATACTGCTGTTGATCATGGCTACCTACACAACCATCCTCTACATGCCACCACACATCCAGATGTGGAAGAGAGTTTTTAATGATTCCTTCGACTCCATCAACAATTTTATATTCCCATCATCCTCTATAGACCAGAAGAAATTGTAAAACTTGTTTTGACATTTCAACTTTAATAGTTGTTCATAGTTTATATTGTATAGTTAAATTTTTTAAACGTTGGGCCTTTGTGATATTATGAACTGAGTTTTTATGAACATTTACCTTCTCGAAGGGACTGAATTTGGCTCTAGTCAAATGGCATCCACTTTTAGTTTTTACATATGTAAATTTTGCGTTTTGCTTGAATTATTAGTGAAATAAAAGTTATAAACAACTTGCATGTTCAAAATCTTCAACAGACACCCCATCAATTGAATGAAATATATTACAAATCCACATAAAATACTCAAAATAAATTTGCAACGTGGGCGAACATTTCGCAAGTAAAATGATTACGATACCGCGCATGTAGCATAGAATCGTAGTGGCCACATTTTGAAAAGTAAAAAACAACATTCAAACCATTCAAACAGCATTTAAAGGTAGGAAGCATCCATCAGATTACAAATTGAACTTGTGCATCTACCTATTCAATAAAATAACAAATACAGCTTAGATACATGTATGAAAGTTTCCAGATGGTGTGGCTATGACGATGTGACGATTTATTCCTCCTTGGTGCTCTTTTTTTCCTTGTTACTGTTGTCAAAGAATATCGGTGGATTGCGAATGCGACCACGATAAGGTTCGTAATTTCTATGGTAGGGGCGTGATTGTCCCTCATATCTTCCTCTGCCCATTCCTGAAAAGTGTGAACTGCCCCGATAATTTGAATAAACAGGTGGAGGCAATAAATATTGTCTAGGTCCAGGTCGATAATAATCTGGCCCTGGAGCATCCGATACGAACTCTCGTTGACGACGAATATAAGATTCTTTTTGAATAATTTCACCAGGGTAATAACCACCTGGCAGTTTTGGTGGCCTGGAAATCCTCATTGGTATTTCATTAGGCCTAATGTAAGGGTGATGTCTGGTCGATAGGTGATGATAGGGCGGTGGCTCTGCATAAAAATGTCTCTCCGGCTCCTCGTAATATACAGGACGCTGCGGTAACGGCGACACCCTTCTATAACTTCGATATCGGCTTTCTTCTTCGACATAATGCTGTCTAGAGTAGTGAACTGCTGGAGAATATTTAGATACAAATGATCTCATCCTTGTTCCGGGGTATGGATTGGGTGAATGGTTGTTAGGACTGCCTCCTCTCTCTCTCTCACCAGACAAGTGTGGTGACCTTTTTGACGATGGAGACTTCATTGTTTTCTTTCTAGCCGAATTCTTATCCAGCGACAAACTATCTCTCCTACGCTGGTAAGCCAGTGGTGTCCGCCTGCCTCTTGATGTCGACTTGCTTTCTGAGCTTCTGGAACAGCTTTTTGATTGAGACTTGTTGGCTGAATTCTTTTCCATGGAAGATTCTGATGGTGATCTTGGTCCACCTTTCTTAGGTCTTGATGCATGAGGAAATTTCTTTTCAGATGAGTGATGGTCATCGTCTGAGTGGTTAGATGGTAACCTTTGACTATTCAATTTTGTGCTTGTTTTGACATACTTCTTAACCATTTGGTTATTTTTTGAAGACTTCTTTTGCACAGGTGTTGGTGATCTTGAAGATTCCGAAGCAGATGATGAAGATGAACTTGATTGTTTTCTTAACCTTTTTACATGTCCCTGTTTCATTTTGCCAGATCCAGAACGTGATGACGTTGCAGACATGGACCTTTCTTTCTTCTTGACGATTTTAGTCAATGGTTTTATTTCCTTCCTCACAGGTGATTGGTCAGACTCATAAGATTTACTGGGACTCCTGTAAACCATTTTATTCTTAAATTTAGCAGAATCCTTTGAGCTATCATTCCTTTGAGTGGCAAAGTGCTGGTGATTTGCTGATTTTTCATTTTTTTCACTACTGACAGGTGATCTGACAGGAGGGGATGGCGGGGTTCTGCCCAACAATCGAGTCCTGGCCATGTTCAGAGGTGGTGAATGTCCGTCTGAATCTCTTCTCCACGAATTTCTTTGAAAATTTCTCCTTAAGCTTACAGAGTCTCTTTGATCAGATCTTTCTGATGATTTTGATAATGACCTGACAAATGAATAAACAAAATTTTTGTAAAATAAATGGTACAGAATTTAATTAAATATAACATTTCCACGACAAAAAATATTATTTCCACAACTTTAAGAATGAAAGTTACCTGGAATGAGGAGGAACAAATGAAGGAGTCTTGCTGACTTTCCTCTGAAACTCTGGAGATTCCACACTTCTTTTTGGAGAGGAAGACAACAATCTGCGTGCAGACAATCAACATGGATGATTAAATATTCTTTATGTAAGCGCATGTAATTTTTAAATTTAATGAACAAAATATTGTTGGTGAATGTAGTCAACGACATTTTATTTTTATAACCACAAATATTAAGAAAAATTATTTTCTATATATATATATATATTTATGTGTGTGTGTGGTGTGTGTGTTAATTTTTATAAATAAAAGTATACATACACAAAGATACTAATCAACTAATACTAATTTACGGATACTAATCAAAGATTCAGTCAGCCAGTGTATTACGAACCTGGATGGAGGAGGCAGGAGGAAGGAGGAGTCAACTTTCCTATGGAAATCAGGAGAGCCCATGTTACTTCTCTTGGGAGGCGGGGACAACAACCTGATTGGCATCATCATCATCATCATCATAGTTTTTGTATTAACTTTGTAACCATTACTGGAGTTAACAAATGAACTAACAAATAACAAAAGAGCAACGTGTTCGTTGCTAATTGGCAACAATTGAAAGATTAATATTCGAATCAATTAAATTATTCATCTTTTCAAAAAAAAAAAAATAAATAAAAATTTAGTTGAGCTATAGAGAAATGTATCATTCAACCTGGAATTCAAACCACTTTAATTTTGGAAATTTGCGAAATGGAAAACTTGCGAGCATGCAGTGAAGAACATTGAAAACAAGATTGTTAAGAATTGTAAGCATTTAAATGCCTCTGCTGCTGTATATTTGT
Source organism: Helobdella robusta (assembly GCF_000326865.2). NCBI lineage: Eukaryota > Metazoa > Annelida > Clitellata > Rhynchobdellida > Glossiphoniidae > Helobdella > Helobdella robusta. The sequence goes on along the minus strand of NW_008705095.1, from coordinate 859,037 downwards.
GTGGTGTGTTGTTCTTAAAAGGACCAATTGATGATGGGGAGAGGATTGGAGCATTCCAGTGTTAAATTATGATGTTGATCCTCTCAATGAATTGTGTTCGCACTGATTATTTATCATTAGTGTAGTGTAGTAGCTTTGTGCTGATAAAACAATACAATTGATGACGTTGATGGCAACAGTTTGTAGATAGACGGTCAAGTAATTTAAACTTCATTCCAAACCAATGTACGAGATGATGAGAGGAGATGATGAGCTGTTTGCTCAATGCCACAAATGAAGGTACTGATGGAACATGATTCAATCCAATACAATGCACTTTAAAATTATGATGATGTTGATGTGTGTAGTTATTTTTTTTTTAATATATTTGATTTCTCTCTTTAGTTTATTGCAGCCTTTTGATTGAATGATTTGAAACGTACTGATCAGATGATTGTTTTTGTTCAAAGAACAAACAACTGATTGTTGAATGTAACAAAGGCACCTGATGCTTTCCAGGAGTTGGCTAATGAATCATTAAACTATGAGGAAGATAAATTTGTTAAATCATTAGTGAAGTAGAATTATGCTGAACAATTGTGTAACTGTGAAAGAGACACAATGAATGAACAAACAAGACTGCATGCAGAAGATTTTGATGTATGTGAGTGCCATACCCCGTTATGTTGTTGTTATTCATTAGATTAAACCTTGACAATCTTTTGATCTGCGACGAATAGCTGACAAATTCATGTACATTGTTACACGGTGTGTTGAAGAACTGTTGAACAATACGAAAGCCGTTGATATAGGGTGCAGAATCGACGAAGCCAGTATCAGACTTAGCAGTTTGCTTACTTTTTAGACAATGTGTTGAGTGCATTCAATTAATTTGATAAAATGATGAACAAAAGAAATTTTAAGCCTAATCATTTCTACAATCTAATTTAATGAAAAAATTAGTATGTTTTGTATGCATGTAGTTCAAGCTAATTAAACAATATTTTAATATTCATGTGAATGAGTAGAATGAATTGAAGCAGAAGAAATGATGATGATTGGGGTGAAGAGATTGCATGTTCGTGTGGTTTGATGTACTGTGGGAGTGCTGATCATTTTCATTTGTTGGTCGACAGTAGTAGAATGTTGAATGAGTTCACTCAACGGAGCGATAGATAGTGCTTTATGCAACTAAACACACTTCAACAGACCAGATAGTGATGCTCAGTTTTGAAATCAATTTGAATTTATGACAATCGCGACTTTTCTAATTAGCCTCTGTTTAATTGAATTGAATAACTAATTCAATGCATGATCACAAAAAATTAATATTTGAAATAATAATTTATATATATATATCATCAGAATCGTATATACATATATATACATAAAAAAACATGATCACATCAGCAAAATACATGCAAATATGAAAAAAAATAAACTGACCTTCCTCTCTGCACAGGTGACCTGGTCAACCTCCTTACAGGCGGTGACATAAGTGGTCTGTGGCCCACAGATTCAGTCTGATCATTGGAATCGTATCTCCTTCTTTTCCTTATGTCCACTGATGGGCCTACCATCCCTAATTTAGACCCAAGAGAAACTGGAGCAGCACTAAGAAGTGGTAGCGGGACAGGAGGGCCAGGAAGAAGAGGTGGCTTTGTGACTATCTCACCTGATGGCATTATCGATGGGATGATAGACTGACCAGACATTGAGGGATACTTCTTTAATTTTGGATATTCATCTGGTCCTTTGTTGGCTTTGGCAAATTCAATTCTAACCTTTGACCCAAGAATCTGAATCGTGAGAATCAAAAAAATTATTCAACAACTTTTAATTACATAAACCATATTTAGAAATTAAATGATTATTGTAATAAATACAAAATAAAAGTTTCAAACTTTTGCTCCGTCCAATTCATGCACCACCCTTTCTGCATCTCTGGCATTTACAAATTCAACAAATGCAAAACCCGGTGGCTTTTTGGCAACCCACACCTCCTGCAACTTTCCATAAGGACCAAATTCTCTGATAAGTTCCTCTCTGAGGATAGTCGGAAGGAGTCCACATACGTACAGTTTGTTTTTTATTCGCCGAGGTGCAGCAGCGCTAGAAAGAGAGCTATCTCTCAATGGTTTTCTTGTTGTTGAACTGCTGGTACTCTGTAATGTAACAGATTAATGACATTCATCATCTATTCTGAAATATCACTTTTTAGGGAAGAGAACATGCAAATTCAAACATTTTCAATATTTTCAAATATCAAAATATCGAATAAACATTTGAATTTAATAATCAAGGCAAGCGACAAAGTTAATTTACTAATTAGGTGTTTGTTTTTTTTAGTTTTGTTAATAAATATGGAATTCAAAATTCATGAACAACATAGCAACAGTTAATGAAAACATAATTGTAATAACAAAGTCACATAATAATAATAATATTAATATAATATTTAATATATAATTTTTTAATACTGTATTAAATATTTACATTTACATCAGTTTTAGAATTTAGTATACTGAATTGAGACCTAAATAAATGAAATGCAAATGAATCTGAATGAGCTGGGCCTAGAATTTTTTATTTTAAGATTGTTGAAAAACGAAAAATTGCAACACCTAAACCTAAAAGTTAAAACTATCTACTAACATTTCTCCGGACTGCAATGACTCGACGCCGACTCGTGGGAAGACCTCGCTTTATCATTTTAGTGCAGCTAACTTTTAACTAATTTTCAAAGGGATTTCCTCAAATAGATCGGCACAAAAACAAAGGCTGGTCACGCAGAAAATGGCTGCCGAAGGATCAAATACTCGATTGTATGTTTTAAGATGTTAATTTCCCATGAGGCGCTTAATTTGCTGCGGTTAAGATATCTATGTTAAACATGGATACATATATATGATAAATATATATATTTTATATATATCCATAATCAAGGGGAGGCCTATTTACCAGCATACAAAACCCTCTTATGGGTTGAAGCAGGGATATGCAAAGAACCTCAATTTTTTCAACTTTTAATTATTTTCAGTAATGTCTCCCCTTGCTCCAAATCATATGACTAGAATAATAGGACTAATCGATCAATTCGATCTATCGTCGTGCTTGGATTGTTGGCTTACGAAACTGCATGGATTTTAACGTGCAAGCTAAATGAAATATTTACTTGATTCAATATGCTTAAAATATTGTAGTAATTCTATTTAATTTTAATAATGATTAATAGAATTATGTATTATTAAATTATTTTTGTTAATTTGAATATAAAAATTGCTTTTGGTCCGGTGAAATCCGGTGGCTTACTGAAGCCGAAGGTTGGCTTAGTAGGATTGAACTATAGTCACACTTTTTTTTTACACTATTCGATCATGTTAAAAATTGGTTTGCTTATGAAATAAACGGCCTAAATAAATCAAAATTGTTATTTGAACAACTATCTTCATTATATTCAATGAATATTTTACATTCTGCTGGTGCTCATAAGAAACTGGCTGCTGAAATCATACGTTGGCTTACATGTAAGTGGCTTACAGGGTTTCATAGAACTCTTACGATAGCACTTTTTTGTACATATAATGCTTTAAATAAATCAATATATTCATATCACAATTATTTTTGTTAGTATAAATATAGAAATTGCTTTTGTCAGGTGAAAAACAGTGGCTTACTGAAGCCGTAGGTTGGCTTAATCGGATTATTTCTCATGTATACAATACTATAAGATAAATCAATCAAACAATCAAACAATCAGGCAGTCGGTCGGTCGGTCGGTCAGCCAACCAGCCAGCCAGCCAGCCAGTCTGTCAGTCAATCAATCAATCAACCAACCGATCAATCAACCGATCAATCAATCAACTAAATTGAATAAACCAAATAAACAAAAATAAAAACAAAAATAAAACTAGAACAAACAGTTAACCGTACAGATCTACAAACAATTTCGAGATTTTAGTAAAGAAAGAAAAACACAGTAGTTGTTTTTGGTAACCAGGAAAAAATGTCTTCAGAAAAAATATCTTCAGTAAAAATATCTTCATTCAAAAAGGTCTTCCAGAAAAAATGCCTTCAAGAAAAAAAGTCTTCAAGAAAAAAAGTCTTCCAGAAAAAACGTCTTCAGGAAAAAAAGTCTTCCAGAAAAAAAATCCAACGATACTATTTGATTTTTAAAATATTCATACATACAAAAAGGAAATCACATTTTTACATAAAAAATTTGTTTCAATAAAAATTAATAAAAATCATAATAACTTTATTATGTTCTTTGTGTATTAATATTATCTGAGAGGTTTATTGGAATGGATTATAGGGTTGTTAAAGTGTTACAGCATGTGCCAAAAACGGTTCTAGGACAATTACATCGACAAAGACCATAAACATATAATTAAGTAAATTGGTTCTCAAGCTTTCTAGCGCAAAATGGCATGTAAATTTAGAACAATCAATGATGATTGATGATGAGAAAGCAATTTGCATGCATTTAATCAATAGTGTAATTTAAATTTAAAAAAAATAGAATTTTATTTCAAGGTTTCTTTGTGTATTAATATCATATAAAAAGTTTATTGGCATGGACTTTAAAGTTGTAAAAATTTTAATCGTTATTTTATTCTGTTACTATGGAAATTATTGAAAATAATAAAGGAGGTCAGAAGTTGTGTTTGGAAGGGTATATGTATACAAGAAAAATTGAGTAGAGGAGCAACGGACCAAAAAACACAAATCGTTGATGATAAAAAATTAAACATTATGCAAAAGACCATAAACATATAATTAAGTAAAATGGTTCTCAAGCTTTCTAGCGCAAAATGGCATGTAAATTTAGAACAATCAATGATGATTGATGATGAGAAAGCAATTTGCATGCATTTAATCAATAGTGTAATTTAAATTTTAAAAAAATAGAATTTTATTTCAAGGTTTCTTTGTGTATTAATATCATATAAAAAGTTTATTGGCATGGACTTCAAAGTTGTAAAAATTTTAATCGTTATTTTATTCTGTTACTATGGAAATTATTGAAAATAATAAAGGAGGTCAGAAGTTGTGTTTGGAAGGGTATATGTATACAAAAAAAATTGAGTAGAGGAGCAACGATTCGTTGGCAATGCTCTAGAAAAACATTTTTCAACTGTTTAGGAGCAATTTCAACAAACATTGAGGTAAATAATCAATATATCTTTTTATTTGTTAATCTGATATATAAATATAAATTCATTTCAATATATATATATTGTCTTTACTAAATTATATAATTAGATTACTGAAATAAAGTGTCAGAAAGAACACAACCATGTTTCAGAACCCGAAGAAATTGCAAAAGCGAAGGTTTTGAATGAAATGAAAAAGACTGCTATACTATCTTCTACGGCCAAACAGAGCCAAATATATGCAGATGCTTTATCGGGGTTAGATGAAGAAGACAGAGCAAATGTAGGCCATAAAGATCACGTGACAAAAACAATTAGAAACCAATTCCAATTGAACCATCCAATACAGAATTCGAAATACCAAAAGCTTGGCAGATGAGAGAAGGCAACGAAAATGTCATCATCTACGACAGTGGAGCCAATCCATTCAACCGGATAATTGTTTTTTCGACATTCGTGCAATTACAACAAATGGGAAGAAGTACTAGGTAGTTACATTTTTTTTATTTAGGAAGAATGCGGCTTATTAAATTAATTAGTTACTTCGAAATTGAAGTTCCATCTGTAATTAAACCACTTCGCTTATTTTTGATATATATTAACTATTATATATTTGCAGATGGTTTATGGATGGTAATTTTAGCTTGTCTCCAAATATTTTTCACCAACTGTACTTTATTAGAGTTGCCTATCTTAACCATTATGTAACATGCGCCTATGCCCTAATGACATCAAGAAATCAGGCGTCATATGAAGAAGTTTTTAAGGCAATTAAAGATAAGGCGCAAGAACACAACATAATTTTGGCTCCAACCACTGTTATGTTAGATTTCGAAATTGCCCCCAGACGTGCCTTACATGATATCTTCGGTGCAAACGTAGAAGTTGTGGGATGTTTTTTCCATTTGACACAGTCAACATGGAGAAAGGTATAGTTGCATGCTTTGTTAACTATTTTTAATCAATTGTCATTTTGCCTGTTTGAATGAAATTTTGCTATGGATTTTTTATTTTTTATTTATTTGTTATCTCAAATTCAGATA
>NW_008705095.1:820767-852809 GCF_000326865.2 Helobdella robusta | reverse complement strand
CCCTCCACACCTAGAAAGGAATATTCCAGATGTACCCGGACTAGAAAATCTTTTCATTTATTTCGATAAAACATATGGTAGAGGGCCCTTCAGGAACAACAACAACAATAATAATATCAACCAAATTAGGTTGATCCGAATGCCTGCTCTATTTCCGCCCGAAACATGGAACGTTTTTACGATAACATTAAATGGTCATGAAAGAACTAATAACGTTTGTGAAGGTTGGAATAATAGTTTCGTTATGGACTTTAATCAGTGCCATCAAAAAAGATCAAACATCTGCTCTAACATCTATTGGTCAAATTGACCGAGGAATTCAAATAAATAAGCCGAAAAAACGACAGTCAAAATATTTCCAAGAAAGAATGGAACGATTGTGCAAAGACGTTAGAGATGGCCGAAGATCTACATTGGAGGCTTTAAGAGCCATAGGACACTGTATTGTGTTAAATAGGAAAAATTTACCAATGATTTAAGTGTATTTTATGCGATAGACATTTATAGAGATATTTTTTATTTGTCATTGACCTCTAAACATAATTTTTAAAATGTTTTTGAAGGTAATTTCGTTGAATAAATTTTTTTTAAGACTTTTTTCTTGAAGACTTTTTTTTTTGAAGACTTTTTTTCTTGAAGACATTTTTTCTTGAAGACATTTTTTCTTGAAGACTTTTTTCCGAAGATATTTTTTCTGAAGACTTTTTTTCCTGAAGACTTTTTTTCAGGGATTCGTTGCTTTTATTTGAATTCATTCAAAAATGAAAAGTGACGGTTAATTAAAATTTTAAAATGTCAATTTTTTTTTAAATTCGTATTTTAAATAAACAAATATAACAAAATATCGACCGATAAAAATAATTATTATCCATTATTATTATTATCATACACACTCCTTAGAAGTTCTCGAAGGATAATAAACCACGTAACGTGAACATTTAGTAAGAACAGTTCACAATATATCATAATGACTAAATCAACATACCAAACAGAAATAATTTATGCATGCATATATACAAAGTAAATCAAGAAATATCTAAAAATTATATAACCAATTTAAAAAAAAACTAGAAACCAGTCAACATTTAATGAATAAATAAATAGACATTATTAAAAAGATTGTTCAAAAAGGTACAATTTAAGGCGACGACGAGAATGAAATGTAGTTTGTTTTGTTGGAGTGGTGTTGTGAAGCGAAAACAAACACATCACACAAAACTAGTAAGAAGTCGCAAGAATAGTAGTCAGTCACCTACCTATAATAAAATTACTCTCAGGGCCCTAGCTTACTTATAAACATTGACTCAACTCACTTACCTACAAATTTGTATTTCTCGTTTTAGTAGTAAATGAATGTTAGAATCTTAGAAGCAAAAAAAATTAAATTATAAAATGGTTTACTATCCGCACGGCAATAGTCTACTATCCGCACGGCAATGGTTTTCTATCCGGTGCCCTGGCTGTTACATTTTAAAATTTTAATTAACCGTCACTTTTCATTTTTGAATGAATTCAAATAAAAGCAACTACTGTGTTTTTCTTTCTTTACTAAAATCTCGAAATTGTTTGTAGATCTGTACGGTTAACTGTTTGTTCGAGTTTGAACAGGCCTTGCAAATTTTTTTTATTTATTTTTGTTTTTATTTTTTTTTATTTGGTTCATTCAATTTAGTTGATTGATTGATCGGTTGATTGATCGGTTGGTTGATTGATTGATTGATTGACTGACAGACTGGCTGGCTGGCTGGCTGGCTGACTGACCGACCGACCGACCAACTGCCTGATTGTTTGATTGTTTGATTGATTTATCTCATAGTATTGTATACATGAGAAAAAATCCGATTAAGCCAACCTACGGCTTCAGTAAGCCACTGTTTTTCACCTGACAAAAGCAATTTCTATATTTATACTGACAAAAATAATTGTGATATGAATATATTGATTTATTTAAAGCATTATATGTACAAAAAGAGTGCTATCGTAAGAGTTCTATGAAACCCTGTAAGCCACTTACATGTAAGCCAACGTATGATTTCAGCAGCCAGTTTCTTATGAGCACCAGCAGAATGTAAAATATTCATTGAATATAATGAAGATAGTTGTTCAAATAACAATTTTGATTTATTTAGGCCGTTTATTTCATAAGCAAACCAATTTTTAACATGATCGAATAGTGTAAAAAAAAAGTGTGACTATAGTTCAATCCTACTAAGCCAACCTTCGGCTTCAGTTAGCCACCGGATTTCACCGGACCAAAAGCAATTTTTATATTCAAATTAACAAAAATAATTTAATAATACATAATTCTATTAATCATTATTAAAATTAAATAGAATTACTACAATATTTTAAGCATATTGAATCAAGTAAATATTTCATTTAGCTTGCACGTTAAAATCCATGCAGTTTCGTAAGCCAACAATCCAAGCACGACAAATAGCCCGACCGATAGATCGAATTGATCGATTAGTCCTATTATTCTAGTTATGTGATTTGGAGCAAGGGGAGACATTACTGAAAATAATTAAAAGTTGAAAAAATTGAGGTTCTTTGCATATCCCTGCTTCAACCCATAAGAAGGTTTTGTATGCTGGTAAATAGGCCTCCCCTTGATATGTCCATAATGATAAACTAAAAAAAGAAAAATAAAGTAAGATTTGCAATGTCTTCGTATAAAAATTATAAATATTTTAATGCTATTATTGAATTGATTTATTTGCTTCGTAAACTTAGATAGACGAGGATTCCTTCTTCCTCATAATAAGTTCTTTATCTATAGTAGGGAACGGGGTGAATGAATAAAGGAATGAATGAAATGACAAAATGAATGAATGAGTGAATGAATGAATGAATAAATGAATGAACGAACGAACGAACGAACGAACGAATGAATGAATACTAGAGCCCCAAACGGATATCCACAATGCGGTTTCAAACGTGGTTACTAGATAAAGTTTCTCAAAACTTCACGGATTTGGATTCAAGTGCGTTTTTTCAGAATTTTCAGAATAAAAAAATTATGTTTTTTCGTCTGTTTGCATATACGTACGTGTGTGAGTGAGTATGTATGTGTGTGTATTCAATGACAATAGCAGAGTCTCTCTGCGGTCCTCGTTGATAAAGCCAAACAGGAAGCTTCTACAAATTACTTCAGCAGATTTGAATAAAGAAAGTTGGTTCAATGTTACACACGTCCATACACACACACACACACACACACACACACACACACACACACACACACACACACACACACACACACATACATACATGTATACTTCTATAGAATGTGTGAAGGCTCGATTAACAAATGATGTTTGGTAAGCTTTGCTGCATTCACTCAGTCCATTCAAACAAATTCCTTTAGGTACTTGTTTTAGTATAAACAAAAGTTTTGAATTAGTTGTTGATACTGTGTATTAGGGTATCGAGAAAAGATAGTTTGTTGTTTATGGATTTTTCCATAGTAAAATTTATCTTAGATCTATTAAAAGTGGTTATTAATACTTCTATGGTGTCTGGGTTGTTGTGTGCCACAAATATATCATCGACATATCGGAAATGTATTTCTGGTTTAAGTTGTGGTGTGTTCTTGAAGGTGGATTCTTCCGAATGTCCCATGTAAAAATTAGCAAAGAGGACTCCAAGTGGCGAACTCAAGGCAATTCCATCAGTTTATTGGTTGTCAGGACTATAACATGGGCTTCCATAATATATATTTAAAATGCGAAAAGCTCCCTGCCTATCATCACGTGCATCATGTGTGTGTGTGTGTGTGTGCCTGCGTGTGTGTACGTCTGTGAGCGTATGCTTGTGTGTGTGTGTTGTTGATACATCATAAAAATAATTATGTGCGAGTTAAAATTATAAAAGTACAAAACACATTAAAATATTACTGAAACTCGTAAACTACATGAAGTGTCTCCTTAACATAAATGTTAAAATTGTAATGCACTTGTTACACATGTAAGAACATCCATCAGATCTCATTCAATTATTTTCAATCGCAAGATTGAACACTTCATGTGATGAACTGATTGGCCAAACTGCCTGAAAGCGTTACTTTGCATCACCATCCAACAATCAGTTGCCAGTCAAAAACCTATCATAGAACATGTTTTAAAGTAAAGAAATTAAAAACTGTACAAATCACATTTTGAAAAAATCGGAGCATTTTGAAAAAGTTTCTATCTATGACAAGGACCACCCAGAAGGAGGAGACAGAAGGGAGAGATTGTCTCGGGATACGAAGGTTAAGGGTCACAAACAACCAAAACCGTGGTGGCACATGAGATAGGAGAACGTAACAAAGTCGTTTGATGGCTAAAAAGTTTCATCAAATAAACATAAATCATCTTCTGGGTGGCCATACAGCAAAATCTTTTGCCTCAAGTACAAAATGTCTCAGGGTGGAATTTTTTTATTGTTGAGATTTGCCTTTGGTTACTCATGTGGAAATATTAATCAAATTTCTAATCGGCCAGGCTATCCGAACGTTACTGTCCAATTAGAAATGCTTATTGAAGGAGTTTTAAAATAAAAAAGACTGGTTGCTCAGCCACGATAATGCAAAAATTTGATATTATTTCTCATATTTTAAACAAAAAATTTAGAATGATATTACTAAGAAAAACAATTACATTGACTGGTATTCATTGAGCAGTTAGAGCTAGATAATATCTGAATTAAAATTGTGAAGAAAAAGTTGAAAAAATGTTCAGAGAGTTGGAACCCGGGGCCAGGAGTGTGAGAATGTTGAATGAAGGAGTCGCAGTTGACTCCAACACCCTGCAAACACCACACAGGTTGCACAAATTTTACGCTGGAAAAAGCGTAGTTGCTATAAAAATGAATCGATAGTTAGCTATTAAATAGATACACAGATGTAAAGCTTGCATGAAATATTCGAAATAATTTGAAGCATCTAAACTAATAGAATATAAGAGATGAATAATCGAAAGAAACATGCTCCTCACACGTTAGGCTTCATCATCATCCGGCTGTAGGTGGGGGTAGAATCATAATAATAGAACCAAGCGAACCAGTACGGGCCATTCACGCTTTGATAACCACAGACATTGAACCAATTTCCTGATGAACACACTGAAGCACACAATTACCGTTGGCCCACTCATCGTTATCCTGATCGGGAGTTGTGAACTTCATCTCATTTTGAACAAGAAAGGAATCTGGATTATTCATAACATCATTCTTATCTCTACAGTATCCGGAAACGTTGATGGAATATTTTTCATGCTCTGAATTGATCTGGGATTGTATCAATGACTATATATTCATTAATTAGCGATTGAAGTATACAAATAAATTTCATTTTTACAACTGATTTTTTATCGTTGTTAATAATAATAATGTTGTTATTAATGTTATTATTCTTATTATTGTTGTTATTGGAGACAGTAGTAGTAGCAGTACTAGTAATGCTACTACTTGGCTGATTACAAACTACATTTGAATGCTAATAAAGCAAATTACATTTTATTCGGACATGAAGCAGTAGCCAATAGACTAGATCATTCAGATATATTAACTGTTATAACCTATCATTATGAAAGGCTAAATTACTTAGTTCTGTCCTATCGATTTTGAAGTGGTGAAATACATTGCCTAATAACATCATCTCTTAAGCATTATAGATATTTCGTTTGTAATTAGGTGACATGTAAAACTACATGATTAAATTTTTCTATAATAATTCTTGTTGGATTCTGTTTGTAACAAATGGAGCCATATGGTTTAATTTTTCCTTCATTTAATGATACAATTCTTAAAAAATATATCTAACAAATTATAACCAATGATTATTATAATTGTATAATGTATCCAAAAACTTGATCACCAACACAGATGGACAACTGCCTGTTAGCAGTGAGGCACATGTAGAGAGCACAAGGATTGTTGACGCCAGGTAGTGAGTTGGAACAAGAGTAGAGCAATCCACCGTTGAAGGTGAATGGAATGTTACAGGATTTGCTCAGGGTTATGGATAAGTTGGTTGCTTTCAAAAAATAATAATTTTTGAAGCAAAATAATACTAAAGAAATATTGAACGAACATTTGTTAAGAGTTTTTAAATGAACATATAGTGGCATTATTTAAATTGTGATATTTTGAACTATTCAAAAAGAAATCGTCAAAAATTATAAAACGTTAATTTGTAGCAGTTATTTATAACCAAATTTATTAAAAAATTAGTTAAGATAATGAAAGATCGATCAGATAATGCATTAAAAGAATCACTAACACAATGCCTTCTTTCTTGTTATATCCTGTAATAAAAATTTAACTGAATGAGAAGTGATGTAAAATTGAAATGAAAAATTGCAGTTGAAAGATAATTCAAGCAACACAAGAGAACCTTCTATTTCAAACATTATCCAAAAAACTAACTCTATATGCTTTGCAGCTTGTTTTATTCAAAGTAATTCTACAACTTGTCTTGTAACTTGTAACTTGTCTTGTTAATAAAATGAAACAGTTGGCAATATTTAGCTGGATGACTAGCATTGTTGGAGATGTAGTTGAATGCTTCGCAAGTGAAATTACCATCAGTTGGAGAAACATAGTGAGAACATTTGGAAGAACATTCCAGTAACGAGCGTATGTTGGTTAGTACTGCGGTAGGTTTGGAAGCAAAACACATGGGATTGTTTGGCTCTCCTATCATTTCATACTTCTTGTCAACTGCTGAGGCCAGCAAGTTGGATGATGATGACAGTGAGAAGATTGCTAATAAAATTGCAATAAACCACATTTTCAGTTATTTCAATTAAGGATATTTTCAAAAACAATATACAATTCAAATTTTATGGAACATTCCCGCTTTCACTACAGATTCCATGCATATTTTTAGATACACCAAATCCGATATTCAAAGTTTTGTCCCACTGTTAAATACGACGTATCTTTTCTCTACCGTACCGAACATTTGTGCCTGCTTATCAACACGGCGTTCTTTAATTTGCTTCCTCCTAATTAAAACTTCAAACATTCAAGCAAGGCTTTAAATTTGGTGCGGTTTTCTAAGTCACACACACACGCGCGCGCACACACGCACACATTCAGTAAAATAACTAACTCGCCAAATAATTTTCACATTGTAAAATTCCGTCTACTAAATAATTGTTTTTTTATTGAAGTCCTAAAATTGTAGCGAGAAAACGAGATGCAATTGTTGAATGGTTGTAAGGTTGGAAATTTAAATTACCGGGCACGATCGAACTGAAACTCCGCGTTCGTGCGATCAAAGATTCAACGTAAAATTTCTTCCTATTTATTGTTGCATGCACAGTTTAGACGACACACATTTACTCGAACAACATGCCTTTCACAGTTGTGTACATTTTCGTAACTTTAAATAAACTGTTAAACATTCAAACATATGTTCAAATGTCTCACTCATGATGCAATCAACTTCTAAACTTGCTTGCGTGTTTTTATAACGACGAACATTTGCGAATGGCAAAAATATTTCAACGATTTTCCGATTTCATAACATTTTTTTTAGAAATTATCAACTTTTATTAGAATTTTAACTTGAAAATTAAAATGTATGCCATTGGTTAGATGGTGGAATGATTGAGGTTCCTGGCGGTGATACTGCAGTGACCAGTCTCGAATGCAACGAGATTCTCGCTTAGCACATGCATTGTGTTGGATGCGTTGATACACGCGTGTTTACGTACACATATTTAAAAGGAGTAAAGAAATAGATAAGCTGACGCAGAGTACCCATCCTTCAAAAGTTATTTATTTCCAACAAGACATGGTTTAATTAATTCATATTTAAAACAAAACGGACTTTGTAATGATGAACCAGATTGTAATTTGAACGTTCATTTGCTAATGTTTGGTGTTTCCTTCGATTTAACGGAGTTTCAACTCAATTTCTTCTCAGAAATAATTATATTGCTCTTTTATTTTCAAATAGATCTGATTTAATTAATCAGATAAGTCGCAAATGTTTATCACCCATTGTGTGTTTACAAAGAAAAACGTTGTGATGGCAGAGACCTTCTTACCTACTAACCTACTTACACGCATATAAGTGCTCGAGGGTGTGTGAATGTGAGTGTTAAATAAAATAAGTAATACATACATTTGATTAATAGGAAAAATTATTTCATAAACATTACGTTACGAATGTATATCAATGTAGGAGTTGTTTTGCAGTCCAGTGTATGGCGTTTCAGCCGCCACACAATTGTTGGTCGTCCTGTCGTAAAAAGTCTGCTTGCTCGTGTAGTCTGTCGATGTTGGGTCTTCCGCTATTTGTTCGTAGAACTCATCCGAACAGGCGCTGCTCTTTTCAGGCCTTCCAAACATCACCGTGGTGTTCAAGTTGGATCTCTTTCGACCTGAGTGACATTTCAAAATGAAAAGGATGAGGTGGTGATTAACTTTTTAACTACTGAGTGTATTTGTTTGCTATTTCTATTTCCGCTGCTGTTGCTGGTTGTATAATTTTGTATTGTTTCTAACTTTTTATTGATGAAGTAGTGTGTGAATTTAATTAGATGATGCACATTTCGTGTTTCATCTCGACAAAAATTTCAACCCAGGTTCACTTACGTCTTCGTCTGCAGTAACACACGACCGAAATGATGATGATGATGATGAGGAGGAGGACGTTGCTGATGATAATGCCGACGATGGTGGCGGTTGAAACGCCGGCGTCTCTCTTTTGGTCTTTTTTGGCCGCTGGGTGATATTTTTCAATTTATTTGGCGCCGTGTTTATTAAAATAATGCCATTCGGTTGGTGTTATTTATTTAATTAATGTCATTTATTCATGTAAATTTATTTCTCTACTTCTTACCCCCAACATAAAATTGCAGGTATCTTTCAGTTGCAGATTTTTAACTTTTTAAACAATTGAATTATTTGGGTTCAAAAAGTGATAAAAGCCTAATTCTATCGAAAAAACCATTGTGAATCTAAACTAATTTTATTTAAAATTTAATCAAAATTGAATCAAATATTAAGAAGCTTTACATTTTAAAATTTTGTGTTGATATTACAATTAAAAAACTGGCCAATATAGCAAATATAATCAAAATTCAATAAAAATTTGATTTTTTCTAAATTTGGCTGGTGATTTAGGTTGCTTGGAGAGGTTTGCTAAAAATATGAGAGTTGTTCAGTCAGTATGCTTGCTGTGCCACTGTTTTATACATTGGTTTTATATAAATAGAAATTTCAACAAATAGTTCCTCACTGATTTCACATATTTCGGTAATTCTAATTCGGAACCAGAGAGATCGAGAAAATTTAGTGAACGAACAACAAGAAAGATTATAAAGGACGAACGCAGATACACGGAGAAATTGTCGTTGGAACCGCACGAGCTATCATCGAATGCACACTCTAAATCACAGGAAGCTAGGGTTGAAACCTGACCGAGACTTCCATCGCAATAACATTCGTCTGCCTTCTGAAATAAATAATTAAAAAAATTATAAGTTAGCCCAATTAGAGTTTTGGTTTGTTCACAATGTCAAATGAACTGATTTGACCATTGATTTCTAAGTGTTAAGAATAATAAGAATATGTTTTTATTTTAAGCAGATAGCCGGCCAGTCTGCCAATTAGCAAGCCAGCCAGTCAAACAGTCAGCCAGCCAGCCAGTAAGCCGTTCAGCCAACTAAACATCTAACCAACTAATCCCAGATAAACTCACACGAATAGCCATGTACAAGTATGACGAGCACATATCTTGACACTCGTACACAAAGGTAAAACTTCCAACATGTACTTCCCTGCCGGACAATGTTTTGTAACAACCGATGTGTTGGTCCATGAAGTTGGCTGATGTTGGCCAGAAGTACATTTATACATATTCAGCAGTATTGAATATATTTATGAAATTTGCAACATAGTGTGAACTGGATTGTACAAAACCAACTTGCAAATGTTTTGAAATGGAATTATAATGAAGTGACTTAAATTGTAAAAATGTAATTTTGAAAGGAACAAATTTTAAAAGGTTGTCTGTTTGTTTTCATTAAAATTTTTAACATTAAAGTTTATCTTCAATTTTTTTTATTGATCTAATTTACATAATTGTATGAAACTATTCAAGCAGTGACGAATTAAAAATCTTGATATGTATTCAATAGCTTTGAAACAGTAGAACGAACTCTTGCTAGTGCCGTATATTTCAAACTCCATGATGCTGATAGTTGACTTCTCTTCGTTGGCAAACAAAGTGACGTAGCGATATTTGGTTTTTGATAAGGTGCAGTTGAGGCGGGCAGCCACCCCGGCAGGCGTCGTGTAGGGGTACCTGCCGCACAACTCGTTCTTCTCCGGCTCACCCTCCTCATAACTCTCCAACAGTCCCACGCTGAAGTAATCCAACGAATCGACTGAAAATTTTGTTTCATAATTTTGGTAATTGAAAATTTTTAAAGATGTTTATTTTGGCGTACAGTTTATTTTCAAGTTTTTTTTTTGACACATACACTAAAAACGCCTGAGCAGTTCTTACTATAGTCAACTGATTTGAACAAGTAGTTTCTTGCAAATAAAAGGGCTGCTTTTATAATAATTAAGGAACTTTCAAACAAATTCTGAAATTTTTTGGTTAAATTGTATTTGGGCGAAACTTTTTATATATATTTGGATCTACAGAAAATGTTTGTCATGAAGAATTAATTATGAAATCAATGACCAGTGATTTTTGCACCGTCAAATAAACATGCAAACAAACAAACAAACAAACAAACAAACAAACAAACAAACAAACAAACAAACAAACAAACAAACAAACAAACAAACAAACAAACAAACAAACAAACAAACAAACAAACAAACAAACAAACAAACAAACAAACAAACAAACAAACAAACAAACAAACAAACAAACAAACAAACAAACAAACAAACAAACAAACAAACAAACAAACAAACAAACAAACAAACAAACAAACAAACAAACAAACAAACAAACAAACAAACAAACAAACAAACAAACAAACAAACAAACAAACAAACAAACAAACAAACAAACAAACAAACAAACAAACAAACAAACAAACATGCAAACAAACAAACATGCAAACAAACAAACATGCAAACAAACAAACAAACAAACAAATAGCAACCACACACAGTAAGCATCTGCCCGGTTATGCACGACGACATAATGGATCCTGTACTCATCTGCTAGATCGACGATCATCCAGTTTTCTCCGTTGGTCGTGTGGGCCATGGTGTTCAGGTTGCCGTCCACCGCATGGGAGCCTGGATAGATGATGTAGGCAGTCTTCATGAAGACACTTTTGTGCAGGGCGATGTTTTTCAGTTCCGCTCGTGTTGCTAGTGTTAATAGTTAACAATCAACGTATTTATTCTTGTATAATTCAAGTTTTGTCTAAAATTTTACAATATTAAATTTTATTAATTATTAAACAAAAAACATTTTATTAAGAACTTTAATTATACAGTTTGGCATATTTACTATAACGAAACGTTTATTATTCTTTTAAACTAAAATTCACTCACACTTTATGAAACAAATCAATATCAACAAGATACAAAAACTCGTCTGAAAATGTTTCATTTGAAAAGCCATTTTGAATAAGAAATAATTGAATAAAAAGCAGTAGAAAATAATTCTATTAAGCCTCTGCCTTCTGTGATGTGATGTTTATATACAATGAAACATTTTATAATTTGAATGGCTGCTAACAGGATGTCGGCTCGTGAGTGTGTCTCCTTCATGTTGTCGGCTCGCTTTTAATTGCTACCTTACAACGCAGTGTGACGAGGAACCATTATTGTTTGATGAGTGTGGTTGTTGTGATGTTTCAATGTTTGGGTTGGTGTGTTAGGTCTCAGAATATATCTCCAATTAGGAAACCGAAACGTAAACATGATCATTAAATTCAACATAACTACGCCAAGACGGACACAAAAAATTGTCAACAGTACTTGACGAGTTAGCTCAGACGGCAGAAGTGCCATGTTATTGCACGACGAACTGGTTCGAATGCTAGTCGTCCAATAGAAGTCTGCGTCTATCAAAATATTCCGAACTCTTCTATAACCGGAATTTTGTAAAAAATCCGCCAATTCTGAATTTAGTCAAGTTCAAACAAGTACGTAATACGATATATTTTACTGGTCAAAATAAATTTGTCGAAGATAACAAATAGAAGATAATTAATCGTTTCTGAATTTTATTTTTAATTACCTATTTGAAATAATTGAATTCACACATTTATATACATATTTAATTCATTAATTTGGTTTATATTATAAATAATAAAAATTTCTAAAAAGAGTTAATAAATTAAGAATTACTTGATTTTAAATTTATTTCTCGACATGTCGGAATAAATCCGTCGGGATTTTTCAAACGATTGGATTTTGAAATTTGCGATCAAACGCGGTTCTAACTCGGTCGGAACGCAGACCACTACTTCCCAAGACCCGGAATATCGTGCGTCGTACGATACTCTGCTTACGTGTGCAGGCAAATGTGTGTACGTTGTGTTGTATGGCGCGTTCAAGTGCATCTGTCTTAATAATTGAGGAATGATAGCCACGTAACGTGATCAGCATTTTGTTTGTCAGTCAGAGCTGTGTAATGGAGAAAATTAACGTTGAAGGTAATTAAAAAAGACTGTGGCAAAAGTAATTAACTCATTTTCTCGGAACTCTTAAAATTTTGTATGACAATTATCGAAAGGTTTCGCATCGGGCGATTTATAATAACTTCATGGCTACTAAAATATAAAAACACGCTTCATGGTCAACAACAAGAATGATCATTGAATTTATATTGATCTCCGGTCTATAATATTCAGATTGGTACCTTCAATAGTAGTTTCAATTTCCATGACCATGATTGTTAATTTTGGATGACTCGACTCGTCCACAAACACGGCGAATGTATGCGAGTAAGTACGAACCTTCACCATCGCCTTCACGAACGGTTTTTTGAATCTCTCACAACTTACAATTTATTTCAGTTCACCTTTCCGATTAGACCTGTCTGGCCATCATTTTATAATTTTCTATATCTTTTTGTAAATTTTTTTTTGCCCTCAACTGAACGAGATCAAATATTATTTGCTCTATCTGGTGTAGTTTCAGTAATTTTTTTGACGTGTTGAGTTGACAGCGCAAAACTTCCCTGTGACTGATGCAATTAAATTTCTTCTTGGCCTACCCACAAATGCCATCAACTAGAAAGAAAATGCTTGTCTAATGCGTTGTTGAAACTTTGAATCATTGAAATATTAATGTCATAAATTTTAATTTGATTCGTCTCCAGTTATAATTATAATTAGATGAACAAAACAGTGCTGAATGAAGGTGTTGGAGAGTTTATTTTCAATGGAATGGTTTGCACTGCAAAAATTAATTGCTGTCCCCAAGTAAATTCAAAATTAGGTAAAAATTACATATGTGTTTTTGAGAATATTAACTTTTTTTGTTCGTTTATTTTTTCAAAAAAAAATTGCAAAAAGGTGCTGCATGATTGTACCTGTCTGAGTTTGTATGATTTATTAAATTTTCATTTAGTTCTATAACCAAATTAAAAGTGTTTATCTAATCTTATTAATTAATTAATTTTTTATTTTTTCTTTAGAGCTACTGTAAATAAACATGATCAATTGTCTTAGTCTTGTCTTTAGTTAAGAAACTCACCTGTATAGTATTAATTAGTATTGGGTTAGGCTTAAAAGCACACATTTGATTCGGCAGCTCCGTTTTTCAAACTTTCATTGGGCGCTTCATGATTATTATCACATTCAATCGTACTAGATTTTGGTCGCAGTACATTTCTGGATACGTTTACAGCTGGGAGGTTAGTGAGCCTTTGTACTAATGTATGCCATGAAGTATAGCAAACCATGGCTGGTTTTCTGTCGTTCAAATTTTCTTGTCGTTTCTTTTTCAAATTTTCTTGTTTTTTGTTTTTTCTAAACAATCGTTCACAGCATATTCAATTCTAACAATTTTCTAAAAATTGCTGGCCACAAACGTTGGAAATTTGTCGGCCAATTCATTATCGAAAACAAATTTACAAACCTCCTTTATTAAATCATTAAAAATTAGACTGTTTTATTTAATTTAATTAAATTTTATTCGGCTGAAATATTTTTCTGAACCATTATAATTTGTATCACTTTATCATCATGTGCCAAAACTAATTTTGTTAAAATTTATAAAACAAAAGTATAGTTAGATAAATATGGCGGCAAAAACAAAACACATATAAAAATTTATTCATCTTAATTTTCATTCAAATAAACGTATAGAAATAATGCATTTGAATATTGATGTCACTCATTTATTGGATCATTCTTCCATTTTTTCCATTGGTTCATTCACTTTTTTAATAGTTCTTGTATTTTTTCTCCCCGTTAATGCCATCTCTGCAACAACTGCAGAAAACTCCTCGGCATGGCTTTTCTTTTCTCCCACGTTCCAAAACCATCTTCCTTTTCTTTCATCCCTGTAACCTCTTTCTTTTTCTGCATCTTCTTCATGGTCATCTCCATCAACATCGCCTGACGATCAGCTTCCAGCTGTGGTGTGCCAAGGTGACAAAAACTGGAAGCTGCTGGAGGGGTTGTATGATGAGTTTATCTGCTTGGGATTGTTATTTGCCCCAAGATAATGAAGATTGTGATGATGATGAACAGAAATTTTTATGTTTCCTTTTAAAAGATTTTGATGGTGGTCCGACTGAAGAAAATGTTTCTTACCAACTCTTCAACCATGATGAACAATCTTTTTTTCTAAAATGATATGGCAGCCAGGAATCCAAATCAATGGAATGCATTCCACGTTGTCCTTTATCATGTGGTGGTGATGAAGATGATGACAATGATGATGATGATCACAATGGTGAAGCTGGTGACAGTGATAAGGCTTCATTGAAGGCCACCCGTTTGTTCATCAATTCTCCAAAATAAGCCATTTTATTTTAGCAATTATTTGGAACTTCCTAACCAGATTATCTAAACTTGTGAAGTAGCGTCAGCACCAGTTGAAATTTTGTCTCGATTTTAACCATTTAAACCATTTATTAAATAATCCAGAAGCCCGTATACAAAGCTTGTATGGTAACTAAAATATCAACAAAATTAAAAATTGTTCAGGCAAAAATTAAGTTTCCAAATTACTATATCAATATAATTAACACATTTGAAATAATAAATATTAACATACTGAGAAATATAAAAACAACTAGATCATTGTTGAGAAACATTAATAACAAAGTTTTTAAATCGTCGTTAAATTTTAAGAAGGAAGAAAAAAGTATGTAAGACAAAAGATTAAAGAGATATGGAAATAGATAGGATGCGGGTAAACCGTCAACAATTTTTCAAATTTTAAATAGATGTAAATGAATAATAATCATCCACATAACCTCGATATATATACCTCAAGTTGTAAAAGTACATTGAATTTTCACCATATTTTAATTATATATATATATATATATATATATATATATATATTGTTTTTCTATATAACATAGCTTTGCTATAAACCCGAAACATTGTTTACTAGCATAACCCAAAACTGCTGAAAATTACAGACAATGTAATTGTCAGTAATTTTTAGTATAAACATTCAGGGTATGTAAACATTCAGTAAATAATTATACTGATGATGAAGAAGCTGGTGATGATGATGATGACGATGGTGCTGGTGATATGATGATGATGTGATAAATTAAGAAGATAACATGAAATCAAACTTTATAACAAATTGGTTTCATGTTTTTTAATTCCATTATATAAATAAACTTAACCAATTGTTTAACTTCTATTCAATGTTTTGAACGCAAGATCATTCATTTTAATTACATGTTTAATTCTTATTTTTAGGTTAACATTCAATTTAATGATGTCTGAAATAATTATGGCTAAAAAATTCTATATTTAATTAATTTTCGTTGGTTTTTAGCGCTAAAAGATTTTATTTATAAAAGAAACACACGTGTAAGTGTATTAACTTTTTTTCCAATCAAATAAACATGCAAAAATGAGGTATTTGAATATAAATATGACATCAATAAATAATTACTTAGTAGAGTCAACTGTTGAATACTATATAAAACGTCATCCATATCACTCTGACAAGAATTTCATTTTATAACCAAATCTTGTCCTTTTGTAGTTAATCTGCATCTCCGCAAGAAACTTCCAACAATTCGTTCGTCCATATCAAGCTGGATTAGTTATACTATCTCGTCAATTTATTCGTTCAACCAATCCATTACTTTCTGGTTTATTCATTCACCATTCATTCACTCCTTTATTCATTCTTGTATTCTTCTTCCGCAATCTAAAAATTTTTTCAGCAGGGTGGATTCCCTCCCCAGCCATTCCGTTTTCCTCCACGTTCCATCACCACCTTTTTTCTTTTTCATTCCAATATCCAATACAGAAATATCGCCAAGCCTATTAGCACGAAACTTTTGAAATACGGACAGTAGTCATTCGACTCACCAATAAAATAATATAGTAATGAAAATGCAGAAATACAAAATAACAAAACGATGATAATGATGGCAAAAAGAATTTCGCCAGACATCCCACGAACTTCTTCTACAAATGTTTCTACGTCTAGTTTCAGTAGCTCAAACCTAAACCTCAAGTCAGTTTCTTTGTTGAACGTGTTCAGCCTGAAGAATATATTGTAAAGTTGGACTCTTTTTGCCGTTGTGTTTATACTATCGGGATTCAACGTTTCAAGTTTGGAGTCGGTTTTGCACATCAAATATCGAATCGAGGACCGATTACCAAGTGAATCAACGGAATCTTGTAAATCGAGCATGTATTTCACTTTTTGCTGGTTCGTTCTTGGCTTCCATTTGAGATCGATCAGCGGGTCTGTGAGATGTTCAACTTTGTAGTGTCTATATCCTCTGACCCGGAGGACCTCTGGTCTGAAGCAGTTGTACATGTAGGATGTCTCAGGCTGGAGGAGGTGATGCTGACGCAGAGGGAAATGCTTCGATGGAAACGTCACATGTAAGGAGTCGTAATGACTTTGATTTTTATTAGCCCGTTTCTTCACTAGAGCGAACGTGTTGGTCTCGCCGTCTCGTGTCGGAGAGTAGGAAAGATGGAGGGGGTGGAATGCCAGGGATGCTGTCCCTAATACGAAGTACGGATTCCGCTGTTTGAAGTCTTCATAACGATTGTAAAACTTCCAAATTGCTAATCTCTGCGATGTCTCTAAAAACACTTTAATGTTTGAACTGGCATCAAAGATTAGAGAAGAACGTCTTACCTGCTCTGACGGTGATGATGATGACTGCTTTGTTGGTGGTAATGATGGTTCCATTGGTGATGAAGATGATCAGAAAACGTAATTTTCTTGCAGAAGCTGTAAAAATCAAGAATTAAGTTTAATTAAAATTAATCAAATTTATCTGAATGAGTTATGAGATAATAACGATATACAGCAATAATATTGATGAAAGCTAAACTATATATTAAACGACAAACGAAAATTCGTGTATATATACATACACGCACGCACACATACACACATATATGTATATATATATATATATATATATATATATATATAACAAGATTCGTTATATATATTAATCGTATACAATTTATATATATATATATATATATATATATATATATATATATATGTATCTATATATATCACCTGATACAAGCATGATATGTGGTTATAAAGTTTATTATTTCTTTGTCATTTTACTTCTTTGTTTAATTTGATTGTTTGAACCAACCGAACCTGAACTCAAGTGACTACCGAATCGAACTTTGAAACTGTTCGTCTCGTATATTGTTTTTTTTTTTTTTATAATTTAAGCTTAGTCGATTGCGATACATTGTTTTCTATATTGTATTTTCAACTTTAATGTATATCTAAGTACCATGCAATTGTCCTTGGAGACAATCTACTTGGTTATTAAAAGAATTTACATGCTCTTTAAACGGATCATACATTACATTTTTTTTTTCATTTTTTTGTAAATTAGCAAATAAGAACTGAAAGTTTGAGTGATTTAATTTGTAAGTAGGTTACATTACAATAGGATATTTTATTTACCTCCAAGCAAAATTAAAAAGGCAGGTAAAAGATATTTAGAGCAGTGTGCATAGACTGCTTGAAGGAAAATAAATGATTTGCAAGGCAACTTTTTTGGCAAAGTAACTAAATTTTTTTAATTACTACTTAACATCTGAAAGTAAGTTTATACTCTCCTAATACTGCTATATGATTGAGTATTTGAAGTATCTCGAAAGTAAGTGTTTACAGAGTATTTAGGTATCTAAATTTTTCAAGTAATTAGCAACACCGTATTTAATATTATCAATATTATCATTTTCAACTTGAACAATTTATGAAAAACGTCACAATTATTTGCGCTCATCGACTTCTTCCCGTCACAAATTTTCAAACACCTCCCTTTTAAGGCATGCCTCCGTCTTCTAGCCCTCTCTGGAATGTGACCATTTGAAATGTTTTATACAAATTTATCAATGTCACGAACGATTGAAATTGAAATAAAATACATCTGATATCGTTGATACTGTGCTTATCTCCATGAACAAGATGGACAAGTACATTGAAGAAGAAAATTTCTGATCACAGGCAATATTTTTTAATATTCTTCTGATAAAAAGAATTTTATTAACTCATAGTTAAAATTTAAAACTGGATATCACATGAGATTTCTCACTTCCAACTTGTTGCAAAATTCAGCGTAACGTGTCTTAAAAGAAATAAAAAAATATACTAAGAAACAATACGATAGTATAGTTAAAAGTTTCAAGTTTTTACATACTCTAACGACCAATTTAATAATTTAATATAAGCACCCCAATATTCTAAGAACTAAAGAATAAATTGACGGTTTTGATGGCCTATATACGTACATTTAACCGGAAAAGTGGAAAAATTGTAGCTTTTTAAAGGAAACCTTATTATACATAAAAATTGTTTAAAATGATTCAACTTAATGCTATTATACAATTTTTTTTACTAATATTTTTATTTGATCTGTTGAACCGACGCAACTACAGACTTCATATAAAAAGTTACATCGCAAAAAATTTCACTGAAGCAGTAATCATCTTTTGCCACGAACAATATTTATTTACTTTCAAATTTTTTGTTTTATTCACACAGTGGAGAATCCCGGCACGACAGATGGGGCTATATTGAACAAAATCTCTCAAAAATTTGTAAAAATGTCGACTGAAAACTATTTCCATTCCTCACCATAATAAAATTAAGATAAATTTAGCATAGAACTGCTGGTTCTAATAGTTACATTTTTTAAAAATTTTATGATAGACAAGAAGGTCTCTAAATTGCTAATTTTTGTGTGGGCAGATTTAAGCCACCCGCAGCTAATTTCTAGCTATACCGCTAGTGTGACTGCAATGATCTGTAATATGTGAGATGCGTTCTGGCAAACAATTAAGAAAGAAATGTAAGTATAAATATGAAAATGATAAATATACTAATGAGACATATAAACACCTGCACTAAAAAATGCAACACCAACGGAATATTTATTATAATATAGATCGGTAAATATCATATGCAAAATATGTGACATTGCAATCTGGAATAATAACGAAAGATGACAAATATACATGTGGATCGAAAAACTAGGTGTATTGTCGCATGAACAGAACACAGTTTGTAAAAATTAACGAAAAATTTGTTACGATAAAATTTGATGATCAAAAAACTAAATTCTTAAACGTCTCAATTTATATTGGAATTTTTATTTTAAGTTGTCGATTATATACGCACGCACAGATGATAGAACACACTTTTGGATTTTTTTTGCGATTTCGAAGCCTTGAAAGGCAAGAGAACTGATTCATGAACGAACTGTTTTAGAGATCATGTCTACTTTGTTTCTTTTTCAATTGTTAAATAAACTTTTTATACATCAAATGCAGTAAGAATAGCCCTTAAATATTTCAAGTTTGGTTCTATAATGATGTTATTGAGACTTTTTTCAAAAATTATCTCAGAAAAATCTCAAAAAAAATAATATTATTAATTTTAAATTCAGTCCATTTTCAGTTAGCAAGAATAGCATGTTATAGTCGGCGCCAATACTAAGTACGACTCAAAAGTCGAAAAAATAAAAGTCCAAGAAGTTGAAACGTTTCAATATGACGACGATACCGTTGCAAACGACATGGACCTTTTAAAGCTGGCAAAACCTTTGACCTTCAACAAGTCAGTTCAGTTGGCCTGTTTGGCTGATCCCGATGTTCTTGAATCCCATTATGTGCGTGTCGTGATTAAATACGGAAGTACCAATCCGTGTAAGCAGAATCTTAAAGTTTCTCATAATATCTGTGTTTTTCTTGATATATTCATTAATAATTTTTTTAAACTATTTGACAATTTAAGCGATCTTTTTTTAAATTCACTAAATTAATATGAAAACAAATTTTCCGCAGTTAGAGCAAATTCATTGAGTGAGCTGTGGACGGATGGCAGGATAAATGTGATGACTCACTCAGAGTGCGAATTTAATATTAACAACACAACCAGAAGATGGTTGTTCCCATTCAGCCACTATATCAACCATGAGGGATAGTTCTGTGCCGGTGCTACACAGACTTCCGAAGAAACTACTTTTTGTGAGTTACGGTTTTTTAATTAAATAATATAATCATTAAAAGATACACCTGTTATTAATTGGATATCTGAAATCCAAGATATATGGGTCAAAATCCTGATGCAGTTGTGTTTATACGGATCATGGAGATTCCAACAGCAAGTTCACAAATGAACTCTGGAACACCGAAGATGGTATAGAAATACCGAAAAAAGCGTTTTAGTTCTATCATGCATAAAATAAACAAAAATTATGGTTTTGAACTAAAAAAACTTGAAAATTTACGATCAACCGTTAGTTAAATTGAAAGTTATAAACTAATCTATCTTTCAAAAATTAAATGATTATTTACGAGTTGTTGAATGAAAAATACTTTACCATGTCGACATACACGGGCGATAGCGGAAGTCCATTGGTCTGAAGAAACTCCAGACTTCAGTGGACACAGGTTGGAGTAGTTAGCTCTTCTCAGAATTTAGAACACATCTGTTGCTATTCTTCAGTAACTCTACTGTAATAACAAACTGATGCAGGATGCTCGACTTATGATGGTGATGGTGAAAGTTTGAAAAAAGCATTGGATGCTCTAACCAGTTACTTAGTAAAGTTATCAGAGAATATGGAGTTCCTGCAAGAACTTTAAGAAGACATCAAAGCCATGATAACATCTCCGGGAACTATAAAGCTTGGTCGATTTAATACCATTTTTACAATGGATCAAGAATTGCAGCTTGTAGTAGATATCATAAAAAATATGGAAAAATCATTATTTGGAATGACCGCAACAGATGTCAGAAAAGTGGCCTTTCAATTTGCCAAAAAATTAAAGGTGGATTATCCATTCCATGTCGATACACAGATGGCTGGATTAGATTGGCTGTGTATGGTTTCTTGAGAAGGCATCCGACAAATGCTAAAAATGCAACATTTGGCATCATAATTCCTGTCAAGGGTTGGAAGAAGACCATCATGGATTTTTTTACATTTTTGGATTTGAAACTATTTTTAAGGCTTATTTTAATAGTTTTTTTACATGGGCCTTTTGCCCCATGCTTAGGTCAAAAGGCCCCTTTTCATAGAGGTCTACGGTTTGTGTTATAAAACATAGGAAACCTATGTTTGAACAATTTAATTTGTACAATTAGATAAAGGACATATCAATATAGTAAAATAATCACTAATGTTACAGAAATATTATATTTTTTAGATGTAGTCACTCATCAAAGGCTTAACTACCCTACATACAAACATGCACTTACGTACACAAACATACATTCACCTACATACACATACATACATACACATACATCTGTCAGCCAACATACATATACATACACATACATACATACGTACATATTATGTAAACAGTTGACATTTTTTGCAATGGTGCTGATAACTTTTTTTTTTATCTATAATTATATTACTCATCATTATTATTATCGGATCATAATATATTATTTTTTTATGTTACATAGATTATTAACTCATTAAGTCATTAAACCTGGGCTACTGATTAGCTGTCATACTCTTTTTGATAAAAACTTCCAGTGGTGTAATTGTACATTAATCTCTTTAGCATACATACAATACACATTTTAAAGATACAATACATGTATTACAAATACTTATAGATACTATACACGTATTACAAATACTTTTAAATACAATACAGATATTACAGATATTTTTAAATGCAATAAACTTATTAAAAATACTTATAGATACGATACATTTATTACAGATACAATATTTTTATATTTAGATGCAATAAACTTATTACAGATAGTTATAGATACAATATGTACACCCATTACAAATAATTATAGATACAATATGTACGTACATGTACACTTATTACAACTGCTTATAGATACGATATGTACCACACCCAATACAAATACTTATAAATACAATTATTTAGTTGACTACATTTGAGGTTAGAACTTCGTTGAATAATTTTTTTAAAGTTATGATGGCGCGTCTGGGGATCACACTTTTGACACTAATTTCAGGTTGTTGTTGATGATGATGAATTGTTGCTGTTGTTGATGATGGTGAATTGTTGCTGTTGTTGTTGATGATGATGGTGAGTTGTAGCTGTTGTTGATGATGATGATGAATTATTGTTGTTGTTGTTGATAATTTGTTGTTGATGATTTGTTGTTGATGATGATTTGTTATTGTTGTTAATGATGATTTGTTGTTGCTGATGATGGCTGATCTTTTAACAATTTGAATGAAAATTCACGTAAGGCTAAATTGATTGTTCTCTTGAATTTTTACTAAACCTATCAGCAATTTCAGCAAATTCTGACTCTAAAAGACACACGTGCGAAATAGTTGAGGGTAAAGAAAGTTTTTATATCTTCAACTGGGAAACCGAGGAAAACTGGCCGGTGATGAACTGGACAGATGCACATAAATTCTGTTTTGATTACATTGAAGACTCCTCTCTGTTGGACGATCGAGTGAATATATCTACCGATCATTTGTTTTAAATATTCCGCTACTCAAGTTCAGGTTAGTTTCAAATTATTAATTGCGATGTTGTCTGTGTGTGGAAACCTTTCAAAGTTTTATTTGCCCGCAGCTGTTGATGCTATGGTGTGGATTGGCTTGCGATTGGCCGAAGGCTCATTAGTATGGGAAGGCTATCCTAAGCGTTCCCTTGTGACGGGGTAACTTTGATGAATTGATCAAACAATGTTTAAGATCTAAGACTTGATACAACGTTTAGATCAATTCCTCCAATGTTTGGTGAATTTGATCCCGAAGTACAAAGCTACAACCTCAGCTCGGAGTTGTGTGCCGCCCTGCAGAAATCTACGGGTCTAATTAAACTCATCGACTGCAGCAGCAAAATCAACTTCACATGCGCCCAAAGTGTGCTCTCCAAATCTTCTTGCACAATTTCTGAAGATTATTATTTGAGAGGTTGTCGTGATTTTGTGTTTGTTTAAAGTTAGCACACGTTGCTGATGAATTAATTTTGAGTTAATTAAATATTAAAGTTGTTAAACATTGTACATGTAGAATGAAATGATTAATGATACTAATAATTAAAGTGCAAATCAACTGGTTTCGTTTATTAAATTTTTTCGAACTAGATATTTTAAATATCCTTTTTAATTTTTGTTCAAAATCTTCTATGATAAAAAAAATTATAAAATTGTGCAGGTGGTTTCTAGAAAATCATCCAATAATGTTTTGTATTTTGATCCATAATCTTCTGATTCTATTTCACATAATTGCTGTTTTCATTTTACAGTTCCACCACAACAGGATATTTTTTTTGATTATAAAGATTTTTACCGTTTTTCACACTTTGAAATGCCTGACGATGCTCACACCTTTGATCGATGGTTACTCTCTTTGAACCACCATTTTATGGTGCTGAATTTTAGTAATCCAAAACTATACTACCAACATCTTGGATCGTCTGGGTTAATTTCAAAAACATTAGAGAGAGGTTTAATGCAAGGCTTTCAAGCTTACGATATTTGGACTTCTAATTCAGCTAGTGGAACTTATATGCGAAGGGCTAATGAAAATAAACTTTTTAAGAACTCAGGTAATATTAATACTACTGATATTATGGTTTCTTTTTCATTGTCAAGAGTTTTAAAATTTTCAAGCTATAATAACAGATTATTTGTACGCCACAATCAACTACTTCAAATCTGTCGTATGGACAGATTTGTACTCATTTGTGACGCTTGATTACGTAAAAGATTGCATCTCCAAACCACATATTCAGAGGTGGATGACCTGACTGAACAGAGCGGACGGTTATGTTGAAAGAATAGTGAAGATTGAAAAAATGTTTATTGAATAGGCTTCTTGTCTGTATTTTGTTATTACGTTCTTGTTATTTTTTTCAGAAGTGATTCTGAAAACATGTTAACAGTGAAGATCAACGTTTACTTGGAAAAGGAAAATCCTGCAAGACTGGAAAGAATTTCAAAGAGGGATGTCTCTGAAGATATTGAGATAAAAAATTTTTTGTGGGCGAACAGTCCACCAGCCAATATGTAAAACTTTTTTAAAACCTAATTTAAATTTTTAATAACTTTATTATCTAATTTTCAATAACTTTACCACTTCTTGCCAACATAAATTTTAAATGCAGGTTGACAGATGAACACATTAAAGTTAAAAGCCCCGGTAAGTGCAAAACTTTTCAAAAACCATTGTGCGTATATATCAGTTAAGACAGGTTTTAAAGTTTTTTTGTACATTAATTAGTACTTGATCCGTCGTTATGCACTTCTTGTTTGTCTTCTTCAACTCCATGCAGGGATTTTTCATTTTTCTCTTGTTCAGCTTGCGGGAGAGACTAAGACTAGTGCGTCGTGCAAGGTACAGTTTCATTCGAAAGCCATCTCATCATTTGCCAAACTCAACATCAACCGCCAGCACATCTAAAACTTATAAGTTTACAAAAACTATCTCCACCGACAACAACAACAAGAAATTTCGTCGACAGAGCTCGATTTTAATAACGCTATGAGTTTTGGTGAAAGTTAGGATGGTAATCGAGGAAAAGATTTTTAAGACAGGGATTGATGGTGCACAGAAAATAAAAACTCTCAAGGCTTTCAAAAATCTTATTAATTTGTAAAAATTTTCTATAACTACATAAATATTTTTTGGAAATTTGAATTGTGGTTAAATGAAGATTATTATATTGTTTACACTGTTATATAAGTAGGTACCAAAATTAAAAAACTTATTCGAATAAAAATGACAAAAACGATTTTTTTTAAGTACTTAGTTTTTTGAAATAGTTGAACTCTAATGCTCATCAGGCTTCAGTAATTTCTCAAATCGTTTCCTGATTTCATTATGCGAATATAAAAAATCTTCAGACCACATTTCTAGCGAACCATTTTGTTCGTGTGTTCCATTATAATTAATGATTATTATTTGATTGCTGTTAGAAATTTGAATGTATTTGAATTTGAAAAATGTTTGCCAGTTGTCCTGCTAATATATAATAAAAGGCATCGATCAGAATGTAATGGTTTTCAGTTGTTCTCTTTGACAAACTTTTATCTGCTTGTCATAACTATCATCCAAATACTAAAAACGTTGCTTCAATCAGCTGTTATATGTAGAACCTTTTTAATCCGTCTACATTTTAAGTGCAATGGAATTAGATTTGCAATCAACTTCATCTTTTTATTGATCAGACCTGTCGTCATTATCACGACCATCATCGTCGTCGTCGTCATCATCCACTCACTGGCATAAAATAAAGACAAGTTTAAGCCTTTTCATCTTTGTAACGTAAGGATACATTTCTTATCATAATTTTTTCCACAGTCTTACCATCATCCACTTTATCATGAACTATTTATTTGTTAATTTTCTCAGCTATATTATTTTGCTGTTTTGAATTTGAATATTATTTTCTCCCAGATTGCTTTGGATTTGTTTGGACGTAGATATGTCATTTACCAAAGAAGCAAAAAAGCACTTTGGCGGGTATTTTAATGCTATTTTAGAGTTTTATTTCAAATTCAGCGTTTGCAGACTAGTTACGTTAAACACGCGTAGCAGTGTAACTTGACAAAATTGGTCAAATGATTAAATAAAATTTTTCCAATTATTTTTAAACGTGAATTACTAATAACTAATTTTTTTTAAATAATCTGTTTCTCTAGTACGAATTTGTTAACATAGTTTAACATAATTTTTTTAGTAAATAATTATAAAACCATTCATCTAGATCACATTAAATTTGTGAACAGTTAAAGATACAAAATTTCACAACTCACAAATAAAATTATTGTTAAATGAATTGTTCAAATAAATAATTTATCAATAAAATCCTCGTTAACTTGATTTGATTTGATTACACTGTTTGGCAACTCTTCTTGTTCAAAAAATCTTTAAAAAAAGATAAATTCATTAAATCTATTTTATTTGAATAACAATTGAACAAGTTTGAATTGATGAAATTGATTATTTGTTCATATAATTTGTTTAAATATCCAGAATATTTTCAGGAAGAACAATTATACCTTCAATTCCTGTTCTTGTTTGTCTTATATTTTTTTTCAAGAGCATAATTGTATAATGTGTCTGAATTACTTGGGATACAGTGAAGTTTAGTACACTTTAGAAAGAAGGAGTGGATAAACCGAATAAACCTCAATATTGACTGTCAGTATTGTAAGTAGAAGCTTAGACAAGTCAGGCTTTGAGACTAAACTACCAATGTAGTAGCTTCCAACGATCAAGTGTTCGTTATTCCATTGGTTCAAGATTTCCGATAGATGAACACAACTGTTTCAAACGCAAGCTTTGTTAAACGTTTTTGAATACCAACAGTAATAGTAACGTGTACCATGGCTTTGCAGTAATTTAACTTTCAAATTTTAACACAAAACTTGTAAAAACAACATATATTGTTTTGACCAAAATCAAAAACTATTTTTAAAATCATGGAAATGCTCAGTTTCAAAGTATGTGAAAAAGCAACATCAACCATTACTCAAAGGTTTTTGACCTTAAAAATTTGTGAGAGCAGAAATTATTTTCAATTTCAATTTTTTTCAATCTTTAATCTTTGTGGTACAAAACAACGCGGTTACAAATAATGACGAAAATTATATAATTTTTCTAGAAAAACTTCAAACATAATCTTTCAAAAATGTTACCTTTGAAATTCTTTCGGCAGTAGAAAGAGCAGTTCAGACAATCAGTGGACTCGATGATCCATTTGGCAGTTGAAGAAAAAGGAGCGTTGATGCTGGGATTGCCGTGATAACTTCCAAGGAATGCAGCGGGCCAGAGCGAATCATTATAACTTATCTTGTACCAACCTACGTAATAGCTCTTGGTACATTTCCAAGTTTCGTTGGTCAGGACGAAGTTGTCTGCTGTACTGGCTATCAACCCTCCTATCGTGGTAATTAATAATTAAGGCTTCGATCGGTAGACTAACATAAATTTAAATAATTAAATACAATTAAATTTTTTAATTTAAAATGATGTAGGAAAAAAAATTAAGACATTAAAAACCTGGGAAGAGATTGTTGTATGATTTCATAGCAATGACAAACAGGTGGCCACTCAAGTTGTATCTATCTGACTGTTGGTAATCGACGGCATATGGGAAATTCCCAACTATGGATATATTCTCTCCGTTGTTATAAAATTCCCTCAGCTCATTGTCCACGTTAATCGTCAGAAGTTTGTTCGTTTGTAAACCATCTTTATAGAGTCATAAAAATGAAAAACATTTTCACACGTAATGAATGTTTAAAAAGTTTGACTGAGACAAATTTTAACTAATTTACCTTTCCTGTAATAATACTGGCAGCCGGGCAGTACAGAGAACTTGTTCAATGTTTGAGTGAAGAGTTGGCACTGGTTGGTAGCATTGAAGAAGTTGTAAGCCACACAGCTGGCGGTTTGTGAACATCTCATTGAACACAAAACGAGGGCCTCTATGAACGAAAACGAGTGCAAGCTCGTGTTCACAATCGGACGATCGCACGAACAAAAACCTACCTTATCTTCTTCAAATGTTTGAAAACACTTTTTCTCAGCAACGATGATTAGAAAACACAAACATGAACCAATTAGAGCCGCAAAATACATGATAATTTGATTCAAAACCTTAATTCGACTAAAAGTTTGAAATTCCAACTTGATACGTTAGCAGCATATAAAATGCTAAAACACTCGCTATCATATTAATAAATATAAATAATATTTGGTTACGCGCAGACTACATTCAGAAATAATTTTCTTTAAAAACCACACAATGGTGCAATATACGCACTTCCTCGTTCATGCACTTAGTTCTTTGTTAGCATTCCTTTTGTTACATTTTATTGCGATTTTCCAAGTCTATT
Organism: Helobdella robusta; assembly: GCF_000326865.2. Lineage (NCBI taxonomy): Eukaryota > Metazoa > Annelida > Clitellata > Rhynchobdellida > Glossiphoniidae > Helobdella > Helobdella robusta. The sequence continues at coordinate 824,309 of NW_008705095.1, read as the reverse complement.
GTCAATAAATTTTTTATTTAATTTCAAAATATGTTCAAAACGCGTTTTTTGGGGTGATGGTAGAAATATATCTTTAGTTATTTTTTAGTTATTTAGTTATTTTTAATTTCTTCGCCTTCATTAGATAAGTGAGAATTACATTCAATCATAACACAAACGGTAATTTTATATCCTTAGTTTAACAGGTGTTCACTTTACTTTTTTCATATCCTTAGTAATATTCTACAATAATTTGCACAAAAATTAATTTTTAGCATCGTAAGAATCTTAGTAGTATTTATTTAAGAAAGATTTCAACATGTATGAATTTGTGCCGCGCAGAGACATTTTTTGGCATTGGGCAGACTTTTGGCTGAGGTTGAATAGGATGCAGTAATATTAACAAAAGTTGACAAAAGAGTAGCTTCATTATAATCGCTTGTCATTGTCGTCAGGCATTTATTTGCTTTGAAAATTGAAACTTTTACACAAATTTTGTAACTAATAAATTGTCGCGGTTTTTATGATTTAAGAACTTACGAATCTAAAAACTATTAAAATAAAACTAAAATTTATAATTTAATGAAGAATTATTGAAAGAGTTAATGAATAAATGGAAAAAACGAATATATGAAGATTCCTAATGAATGAACTAAATAAATGAGTGGTTACAAATGAATCAAAGCAAATGAATGATTGAACGTGCGAATGAATGACAAGATAGTATCTAGTTCATCTTGGTATAAATGAAAAAATTTTGAAGAGAGGGAATAATTACAAAAAAGAACAAGGTTATAAAGTTGAACTCTTGTTGGAGCGGTGTGGATGAAGTGTAACATTTCATTCAACAGTTGACGTTACACAGTAATTAATTATTTATTGATATCTTTATTCAAAAGCTGCATTATATGTTTGTTGATTGGAAATATAAATAAAAAACTTTGAATATAAAATTATTTGAATATAAATTGTTTGAATATAAAATTAAAATAAAATATAAAATTAAATGTTGACCATGGACTTAATAAAATAATAATTTAAACCGATATTTTTGCGTTAAAACAACAAAAAATATATATCAAAAAGTATTATTTTGAAAATTTAATCAAAAAACAACACACACACACACACACACACACAAACACACACACACACACATTCACACACATTCACACACTCACTCACACATTCACACACAAACTCACATGATCAGCTTGCATTACGGTTTGCATTATTTACGAAACATTTATTCCAAACGCGCTAAAAATTAAACGACACACACACACACATTCACACACACATTCACACACACACACACATACACACACACACATACACTTGATTGACCTGCGTTTTTTTTACGAAACATTCATTCCAAACGCGCTGAAATTTTCTTCAATTGTGCGTGACGAATAATAAATCACACTAAACAATGCATCGGGTAATCAATAAATATTTTTTTGGTGAAAAAAAATTTTGAAATATTGCCAAACGTGTTGCAAAACGTCAAATTAACCTGGAACTTTCAATTTGGTTAGTCCGAGCTTAACATTCTAGAGAAGATGTCACCCAAAAAGTTGGACATGCTAGCGTTCATCCCCATCTCCTTGAAGTTCTTGGTTACTGCTTCCAAGTCCTTGCCAAGTTTTAATTCATTTTCACCGTACAAAAACTCGTTTGGTTTGAAAACCTGCGCTGTAGATGTGGCAGACGAGCAGTTTGTTTTTTCATATGATTCGCGCGTGAAATGTGTAGCGATGTGTTCTGCGGTGGTTGGTTGCGTCGGCTGCAACTACCACCTCGACAGAAGAGTCTGTCAACTCTTCAAAAATCGAACCAAACTTGGTCAAGTGCATGATGCTGCAGGCCTGTGCACTTTCCACGAAGTAAGTCATTTTTTAATTACTTTGTTGGAACATCTAATGTTGAAACAAAGTGAAAAAAGGAAGAATATTTATTTCCCCGACTAAATAAATATTCTCAAACATGAATGTTCATCTTAAAATTTAGAAATCAGGCAACCAACTTCTACATGACGGTAACTAAATTGTTCTTTATCCTAGTAATTTTCTTCTTAAAGCAATAAATAAAATTTTGCATGTGCCCAGAATTCAGCGCTAGGTACACAAACTGCTACATGGATGTGACGACGGACAGGGACCTGCTCTTGCGTATTGTTGATAATCAGATGAGTCGGGCCTGGTGTCTCCTCTACTGTCTCAACCTCAACTACACCTTCTTTGGACTTCAGGCAATTTTTATTTTATTGATTTGATGACGATAAAATGACGTAATTTGATGATGTAAAGGTTAAAGTAGCTTGGTCTTGTTGTTGCAGCGACCTAGTTCGACTGCAAAGAGATCAATGATTATCATATGCGTGGTTTTCACGCGTTGTCATATAAGCTGTGTGTGTTTGTCGTTGAAACATTTCAATTAAGATGGTGATTACTCGCTGTCGGGCAATGTTGAAATGCAGAAAAAGTTTGGTTCGAATTTCTAAACTCATCTAAACTCACGTTGTTAGTGTCGACGCTGCGATTATTTAAAAAAGAAAAACAACGACACTCTTGAGAATTTTTGAAAATTTTTATCTTGAAATATCTTATTTTGTTATTCATGGAACTCATCATTGCTAATTACAAAAACTGAAAATATATTTTTTACTCACAATATAGCCTGTTATATGTTGAACGTTTGTTAGATCTTAAAAACGCATGGGGCATTTTATCAAATTTATTACAATTATTTGCTAATAAATTACATTAAATCGAGAATCCTAGCTGTCAAGCCTACAATAAATTGGATGTGTACCAGACGTATTGACAACACTGGAACATCAATCATTTCTGCCATTTCTGCGTTTCTGACTCAATCCTCTATCTCTCTTTCTCGCTCTCTCTCTCTCTCTCTCTCTCTCTCTCTCTATATATATATATATATATATATATATACATATATCAATCAATAGGAAACTTATATAGCGCCAATTAAAAGTTCTCAAAGCGCTATCGTAATTATATAAACATTGAAGTCTACAATACTATAAAAAAAAAACACAACAACTTAACTAAAATTATCAAAGTTTAACAGTGAACAGATATGTTTTTAATTCTTTTTTAAATGTTCTAAGAGACAGTCCGGATGATCGCAATGACTGTGGCAAGCTGTTCCACACGGTCGGACCTGCAACAGAGATACTCCGTGCACCAATCTGCAAGTGTGAAGCCGATATTGTCAACAAATTCATATCATCTGACCGTAGATGAGACGACGCAGACATTTTTTTTGAAAGTTTGTTTACGAGATATTTTGGTGACATCCCATTCAGTGATTTAAACACAAGTACAGCGATTTTGAAGGCTACTCTTTTATCTATTGTCAATTAGTGTAGTTCCTCCAGGATGGGCGTCACACATATATATGTTGGTAATAGACCATAATTTTTACAATATTCTATAAATTCTACCGAATGTTTGGCGTTAATATGTTTGTAGTTCGTTTTTTCGATTTTTCTCACTAAAGTTTTTTGGTGAACGTTAAGTTTATTAAAATCAAAATAA
>NW_008705095.1:737536-820717 GCF_000326865.2 Helobdella robusta | reverse complement strand
CTACAAACATATTAACGCCAAACATTCGGTAGAATTTATAGAATATTGTAAAAATATATATATATATATATATATATATATATATATATATATATTATAATATATATTTATTTAATATATAATATACATAATATATACATATATATATAATATATTAAATAAATATATATTATATATATATATATATATATATAGAGAGAGAGAGAGAGATAGAGATTGAGTCAGAAAAGCAGAAATAATTGATGTTCCAGTGTAGTCAATACGTCTGGTACACATCCAATTTATTGTAGGCTTGACAGCTAGGATCCTCGATTTAAGGTAATTTTTTAGCAAAAAATTGTATTAAATTATTTGCAAAATATTTGAAATAGTATTTAAAAAAATTATTTGAAAAATTCAATTGCATAGCATCAATCAAATATTGAAAATATTTTCTTGACTGATTTAAATCAACAAAAGAGACGTTTGAAAACGATTAATTTTATTTATATTTAAAAATTTGATCATATCTCTGAAATTAATGATTTAAAACATACGCAGACGATATAGATTCATTACTTTTAGTTGATGCATGAAGCTTGTTTACCATTCATTTTTTCATTTTTCAGCAATGGGTCCTAAGACATTTTGGCTTATCTGTCTGAGCATGTTGCTGCTCATTTCCAACTACGGTATCATTGTTTTCAATCTTTTGATAATTTTCTCATTCAATTATTTAATTGACCTCACTTTAGTTTTAATTGATAATGTATTAAATTCAACTAAAAAAAGCTTATTTAAAAAAGTTAGTAATTATAATTTACGGTAAAAAATATAACAATATGCTAATTTATTTTATGGACTAGTTAATTTTTATTTTATTTTAACTTACCGCAGTGATTGACTCCTCTCCAAGTTTGGAGTTGAAATTTCGCCTTGATCAACAAAATCTCTTCGAGGAACTATCTGCAAACATTGAAGATCAGCAGCCTGTCCTCCAGGATAAGATCAACATCGACAACCAACTGATGTCATTTCTGGATTACAAAACACAAAAGCTAGAAGAGCACAAACAATTTTTGGAAAGTGTGGATCCAAGTGCACTCGGCAGTAGTAATATTCAGTTAGAGCCAGCTAAACAATTCATTGATGGAGCGTTGAAACTTCTGGAGAATGCAAAACAGACGTTGACAGACGATGTGGCGTTCAGCGAGGCATGGTATGAAGTAAACAAGGAAATAATTTCTTACATGAAGAATAGCGCCGAAATGCTTTCCAATGAGATCTCCGCGGCCAACCAGTTCAAATAACTTTCTATCATCTACTAAATCCTGATGAGGACGATTGTAAATGCAAATTTTTGGCGAAGGTCATCTAATTTTGATTTTAAAAAAATAATTGGTTAAAAACTCAATTTGTTTCAATTAAAAATTTTGTAAAACACTTTTGAAATAGTCTATATAACTGCCAAAAAATCTCTTAGTTTTCATTGCTTTATTGCAAGCCAGATAAAAAAAAACCGTAATACGTTAAAAAAAGATACATTGAAAAGTTTATTATCTTTTTACTTAGAATTTAGATGGTACATTTTATATTCGCTTTATATTCACATTAACAAAACAAAGCCGCTCCCTGCCTGATTCAGCATAGTATCCATTAGTATCCAAGGGGCTTACACACACACACATACACACACACACACACACACACCACATCACACACACACATACACACACACAAAATACACACTTACAAAAACAAAGTACACACCCACAAAGAATGGCTCGTTGAATTAAGTTCATTATTCACTATGATGACTATCAAATAAAAAAAGTAATAGCTTTTCAGTTTTTTCCAAGTTTACTCGTAAAAAAAATTTTAACACTGACGTCAGTGATCGTGGCATTGAGCAATATATTATTTTGAATAAAGTGATTTTGCAGTTTCCATGTTTACAAACTTTAAAAATAAGCTTATTTTTTTGAACTGAATCCATGCAAACAAAAGCCTTGTTTAAACTATAACAATGTGCAACATTTTTCAATTCCATTTCAGATATTTTTGTCTGATCAAATTTTGACAAAATATTTTCACCTAACACAAATTATAAAAATTTTCCTTTTTTTTCAAAATTATTTCCATGGCATGACTACGATCCTTCCTGTGCAGTGTATTGTGAGTTTAGAATAAAAATCTTTCCGATTGACAGTTGCTGCTAATCATGTTTAATAATTTTTCTAGACACTTATATCAAATTATTTATTATAGGACAAAAAGTCATCGGTAATTTTGTCAATATTTGGATTTTAGAATTTTTGTTTTAAGGACTTCTTATATGGAGGAACCTTGGGGCACACACACCACACACACGCACGCACACGAACACACACACACACCACACACGCACACACGCACGCAAGCACAAAGAATGGCTTATTAAAGAAGGTAATTTTTACGATAAATCGATAAATAATTACCTAAGACGTGTGTATGTTTTCAAAGAGTTACTTTTTAAAATTTCAAACATTAACATACGTGGTCTTGACATTGAGTAACTTATTATTCATTCGATATAATGATATTGCAGTTTTAACATTTACAAACTTTTAAATGAAGTCTATTTTTTCAAATGAATCACTGCCAACAAAAGCCTTGTTTCAACAATAACAACGTGCTACAATTTTATTAATATATACCATTTCAAACATTTTTGTCAAAATAAGCCCACAAGAATTAATTTTCTTTTTTTGGTCTCCGAATCATTCATACTTTTTGTTTTGTTTGATTGAATAAAAGTGATGTGATTTGATTTGATGAACATAAATTTGAATTTAAATCATTTATTTTTAAATCATTTATTTAACATGAAGCAAAATTTTAAAATTGGCGTCATTTAATTTCATAATAGAAATTATTCATATAATTTATAAAAATTTTCCTTTTTTCAAAATTATTTCCATGGCATGACTTATGATGCGTTTCCAAATTGAATTGGTCTCCTCATCTCGGAAGATGGCATCATTCACTGGAAACGATTTCACCGCTGTGCTTCGAAACTGGGATTAACAGCTTGTTCCCTTCGTAGCAGGCCTTGTTCACTTTCAGTTCATTTGTCGTCTTTGCTATTTCTTTCTCCAAAACATCCAACCAATTTTCGACAAAATCATAAGCGGAATCTAGCTCAGTGTGGTCTAGGCCAAATAAACTGGAATCAATACTCTCTAGATACTTTTCATACTTCTGGGCACTTTCTTTTCTTTCCTCCATCAATGAGAACAGCTGCTCAAAAATGTCTATCATTTCTTCTATGAGAGGTTGCTGTTTTTTCAAACCCTGGACCAGCTACTCGAACATTTTCTGTTTTTCCAGTTTGATATCTAACTCTAAATTTTCCGCTGAATGAACCACTGCTGGGAAATAATGTTAATAATAAACATAGTTGCTCGTGAGAGTGCAATAATAAATTTGCTAAATGTTTAAATTATCTTGCAACGTGAAAAATTCAATTAAATATTCATTAGGCAATACTGATTTTTATAATGTATAATTATTCTCGAATAACGAGTGTTTTTTTAAATAACAAGAGAAACATTTTAGGAACATTAAGTTCTAGTCAAGTTTTTTTTGACTTGAATAGAACTTTAGAAGAAAGTTAAACTATGAAAAAATCTTTACAATGAAAATAGAAATGAAACCGTAGTTAGCGAGAAGAAACATTAGGCTCATGCAGATTTCGGAACGAACACTTCGAAGCCGTCGTTAAAAAAATAACGGCAAACAAGCAGTAACACCACTTGGTGATGTTTTTCCAAATAAACTTATTTAAACAAGAACACTGTTTATTAAGTATCTACACTATTTCTTTATATTTAAAATGAATATATCAGTCGTTATGCCTATATGGTATGCGATTTTTTTTTCAAATTTTAATAAATAAAAAGTGATATATTCTTCTCAAACATCACATCGGTGATTAAATCAATCAGAAAAACTTCAAATACTTGATGTTTATATGTTTCTGCTTCAAGTTATTTTTACATAACATATTTTATACGAATTCAATTATTTTTTCAAAGTTTTTATTTATTTATATATATAAATATGTGTGTGTGTGTCTGTGTGTGTGTGTGTATTTAGATATCCTACTAATGATTTTAGAAACAGAGGAATCACTGATAATGATGGCGCCTGAAGGTGTAATATTTCACAAAGTTGAAGATCTTAATAACTAATTTAATGACCGCTAAGTGTTCCCATTAAATAAACCAATTATTAACATTGCTTCTATAAAATATTTAGCACTAATTATACATTATACCATTTCGCTTCGTCATATTTTCATTTATTTTCAATAAATATATCTAGCAGATTGCACACCGACTGATGTGTTTGACATTTTAAGATGTATTTAATTTAATTTAAGATGTAAATGTTTTATTTAGTTGTTGAGAGTCCAGACGAAAACATTTAATGGCAATCTATAAAACACAAATTAATATTTTTATCTTTTTTTAAATTAAACTTTCGGATTGAAATTTTATTGCAACTCATAAAACAATCATTTATCGAAATATATTTTTTTTCAATAAAACAATTATTTTGCTTTAAAATTAAAATTATATAGGAGAATTAACATGCTTTAGTTTTTAACATTGTAATCATTTATCTGTTATACATAACTCACACCAACAAATATAAAAATGAATTAAAAAAAGCACTTGTATTAAAATGCAAAAAGATTGAATTATTGATAAAAAAGTAAATGATTAATAAACCGAATCCACCAAACAGTCTAGTATGGATCTCATTTAAATCAGGCACGATCGATCAAAGCTGTGATGGTTTAATGGATAAAATTTAAAAAGTATTGTAATAAATTTAAAATATGGCTTGATGCCTGTATGTTAGAAAGACTGGCAAAACGTTTTGTATATGGAAATGTTGCAAATTTTTTATTGTATTGTTTTTTCTTTTTAAGTTGTTTGAAACTGTACAGTTATTTATACTGCTGTTTGGTGTTGTCAAATTTTTTGAAGAGCGTCATTTTTAGTTTATAATTGGATGGGATATCTCAAAATACGCCTATCTTAGAAATTTCCACCGGCTAGCTGCGTCGGAAGTGCGCGAAAATTATAAAACAGAACCTAAAATGACAACGCGACAGAAAAACAAGTACATAAAAGTTATGGAAACATAATGCAGTTCAAATCCAGTCGTCAAAAATGCTTTGATATTTTCGCAGCGTAAAACTGGTAAATATTTTCCTAAATATAGAACGGATTGCACATGCACAATTACAAAATTTCGATACACCTAAGCCAAACTCAGTTCATATAATGAATACAAGTGTATGAGGTTGCTCAAAAATGGAATTCTGTTCTTTTGCAGTCTATTGCTTGTGGCAACTATACTCAACTTTTTAAAAATTTTTAGAAATTTGATTTTAATTTGAACAAATAACCAAAAACTTTTTGTTTTGTTGTATTTAAAAATACGTAAATGATTTAAGTCATTAAGTTTTGAATTTAAAACTGTTTGTGATACGGTGGATCTGTATCAGCCAGACGGCTACTTTGCGATTGAATATCAATTAGAAACCATTTCGCTGCCATGTTTCGCAAATGCGATCAAATGTTTGTTTTCTTCATACCATGCCTCGTCCAACATCAACTGTTCTAGCATCTTACTTTTTTCTTTATCAATAATGTTTAATGCACCTTCAATATACCTAAGGTCTGATTCTAGCTCAACGTTGTTTGGACCGAGTAAGCTTGAATCAATACTGTTCAGATATGCCTGGTGTTTTCTGAAATTTTGAATTCTATTGTCCATCAGTGAAATCAGATAATTGTTGATTTTCATTTTTTCCTCTATTGCAGTTTGCTGTTGTTCCAAAGCTTCGGCCAGCTCTTTGAGCATGTTCTGCTTGTCGGATTTTATATCCATCTCTAAACTCGCGGCAGAATAAACCGCTGTTAAAGAAAAATTTATAATGAATTTAATTCATTTTTAAAATGCAATAAATGTTTCTAATAATTTGCCACAAAATTAAAAAAATTAAATTAATTCTCAAACAATAAATTTTTGTTTTTACGTGATGAGAAATTGTTTGATTAAACGGAAAAAAATTATAGCTAAAAAATCTAGTCAGTATGTATTAAATAACACAACGCTCTCTAGATAGGAAATGAAAACGTAGTTGGAAAAGAGAAACAACAGGCTCAGGCAGAGCTGAATGAGAAACTTCAGAGCCATCGTTGAAAATATTAAGCCGAGCAGCTAACGAATGTAGATACGAATGGTAAAGAAATATATAATATCTTTCACTGTATATTTCTCTATATAAAAATCTATATTTAGACATACATACATATATATATATATATATATATATATATATATATATATAAATACAAAAAATGTATATATGTATGTATATAAAATGAAAAATGTGAGGATTTAGATGGCAATATACAAAAAGATAAAGAAATGATTAATGATACATACATGTTGTGCTGCCAACGAATCTACATGATTAACGTTTCATGTAATGCTGAATTCAATGGTGGACCCAGAGTGAGGGCTAATTGTTTGCGTTTAAATATTTCTTTAGAAAAAAATGTGTTAGCACGTGGAAATATATTTCACTATTTCGAGTATCAAAGTAATTGAACGGTGAAAACGTTGACGTCCAAAATAAAGTAAAATTAAAAAAGAAAAGAAACTTTTTATGTAAAGAAAAGAGATGGAAAACGAAATTTATGCTGCTGAGAAAATTAGTTGGACCTTTCATACCTCCAATGAGGATGTATTAAAACAATCCGGTTCTGAAAAGAGGAATTAACTACAAATAAGCCGACGGGGGCAATTAAAGTTTTTTGGCCACATCATGCGGAAGGAAAGAATGGAAAATCTAACAACTACTGGAAAGATTGCAGGGGAGGGGAATTTAATTTCGCTTGACCCGAACAAAAAATTTGAAAAGCCATGAAATTCGTTAAATCATTCATAATGCAGAATTTAACGCAGTGAAAAATGTGAAAACTGATTGAGTTATAGTGAAAAACAAATGAATAATAAAGCAGCTACGTCAAACAGTCTGGTCGGTCTCAGACATGATTGACAGATTCTGTGATTTAATGAGAAATGTTTTTTCTAATTTGTAATAAATATTGAGAAAATGCTGTCAATGTATCCTAAAGCTGATTCTAGTGCATCTTTGTTCTCTCCGAGTAAACTTGAATCGACACTGTTAAGGTGCTTTCTGAAGTTTTAAATTCTGTTGTCCATCATTGACATTAAATGTTTGTTCTGATTTTGAAAATCAGGAAAAACCAAATTCCGAAAATTAGGAAAAACGAATCGGGCGAATCTTACACCGTTTGGGTGATTGCTTCTGTAACCAAACATTACGATATTAACTAGAGTTGGTTTTGTTAAACTTCATTCAACATTTTTAATGTTTTGAGGAAACTTTCTACCTTATCATAGCATCTTAAAATGCCTTTTTTAAATTTGGCTGAAAAATTGTATAAACGTCTTTTACATTTTTTTAATTTGTACAATTAGAACTTCCAAAACGTCATGATAGAAGAGCTTGATCGTAAACACGAAATTGTTTTCCAAATGTGTAAGCATTGTGTATGGGCCCGACCATATTCATTTGTCACAGAGTTGAATTTATTGTTGAAAATATGGCAGCTATGATGAGACAATTTTTGTAAAAAAAACTTTCAAAGAAAACAAACAAATTTTATTTGATTGCATTTAAAAAAAAGCGTCATCTACTTTCGTAGCTGAAATCGTTTATGGAAACTTACATCCATTTCAATAAATCTTCCACGGCATGGCAATCAAATATTAGTTGGAAACAATTTTACCTCCGTGCTTAACAAAAGAGATTAACATCTTGTTTCCTTCATACCACGCTCTATCAAACTCCAAATCTTTGGACATCTTATCTTTTTCTTCTTTTACCGTAGCCAAACCAACTTTGATGAATCCCAAAGTTGAATTTAGTTGAACGTCCTTTGTATCAAGTAAAGTTGGATTAAAAGTGTTCAGGTAATTTTGGTGCTCTTCAAAATTTTGTATTCTATTGTCCATTAGTGACATCAAACGGCTAGTGACGATCATCTTTTCCTCTATGGCAGTTTGTTGTTCTTCCAAATCCTCGGCTAATTCTTTGTACAGTGCTTCTTTATTATCTTTGATATCTGACTCCATACTTGCATTTAAATGAAACACTGTATTTAAAAAATTGTAGGCAAAATGTATATGTTTCTGTAAATAACAAACAATAGTTTTGATAAAATTTCTATTTTCAACTTATCTTTATTTTCTGATATTATTTTGCCAAAACAAAAGTTACGAAACATATCAACAACACAACTGTGGAACAAAATCGACAACAAATTATGACAAGGCTTATAATAAAAATGTAACCGCAATTGGAAACGAGAAAGAACAGTTTCAGACAGATTTGGAAAGAACCCATGGAGGTCTTTTTTTGAAGAATTAACTGTGTGCGACTTGGAAAACTGATGACGAATATACGATATTCAAATAAATGCGAGCGTTTTAATTGTATACCTAGCTTTTCAAATGTATATTGTTTACGCGTATATGTCGTTGGTGAAAATATTAATGTTCATATGTGCAAACATATCTTCTGGTCATAAATCTTCAAAACTGTATCAAATTTTTGTTAATAAACAAAATAAAACGTGTCCAAACATCTCATTGATCAATCAAAAAAACTTGAAAATATTTGATGGATGTCGTCGTTTTGAATTTTTTAAATACATTTTTTATTATAAACAATTTTTATTCTGTTTAAAAATTGTACACGAATAATGAATTAATTATTATCTTATACCTTTGCCAAATTTCGCGTCAAAATTTTATAGTGTTAACGTTTGTAAAAATTTGCTCAGAATGGAATTCATAAAGCAGACAATGTAAAATTAAATATTCCTACAGTGAACCTTTGTTTGAAAACTTGAACGCAGATGAATAAAAGCAAGAAAATTATTAGTGCTCCTAGATTTACCTCGAATGGTCTGGTACGTATTCAATTTATGATGGACGCGATCAGATAAATTCTCGATTTAATGTTATTTTTTGTCAATAATTTGTAATTTATTTGACAAAAATACGCCCGTTTTTAAAAATAACTCTGACTAAGATTCAACACAAAACAAGTTAAATCGTGAGAGAGAAATTATTTTTCTACTGTTTGATCAATTGGCAATGAGGCGTCCAATTATCATTTGTATTTTCTTGGAGCTTGCCTTCATGGCAGTCGTTTCTGGAATTAAAATAGGTGGGTCGTTTTGATTCCATGTTATATTTAATCGCGTTTTCAAGCACATCCTATTTGGTGCATGAATTCCACAGGTAAAAATCTAGAAATTATTTCAGCGGTATTATTAATTAAATTAAAATGATCGCAACATTAATCACTTCTGATGAAACTATTCTGGTGAAATTATATAAATAAATTAAATTGTTCTATCAAGTTCATCACCATATATTGTACTTGAAAAAATCATATTTATCACGTTTTAGCTCACTTCAACGTTGTCTTGAAGCATGAATTGCAAAACTCTAGATTCCGAATTAAATCGAAATTTCAAATTTTAATAATTTCTCTGCTAGTTTAGTAATGTATAGACTACTCACCCATCATTCCATCAGGTGATGAGAAACAAAAGTCAGAAGAATTCAAAGAGTACGCTGAAAACTTCATTAAAGGAATGAATGATGTACATGAACAAATTGATGATTTGAAAGATGAAAGTAAAAGTGTTGAACTAAATATTTGCTTAATGTAGACAATCATATTGTATTACATAACTATTTTAATCTAAAATTTCATTGTTCAATAATTTTCAATATCTTTTTATAACTTCTAGAAAAGCCCACACAACAAAAAGAAGAAGAGATGCTCGAAATAGCCAAAAATATGGCTGCTTGTTATCAAGATCTTTTTGATCAGAAATAAATTATATTTCTTTTCTAAATGTGCGTTTAAATTTTAAAAGTAAAGTTTTGCCTTTAAAAATTTAACTTATTTTATTGACCCACCCTAGACAAATAATATCTAAAATGACTTCAGGTTGTGTAGATGAACGAGGTAATGAAAAAAAAAATAAATAAAGGAATGGTTGAATAACCAAATGGCATTTTATTTAACACATTTTGTAAAGTTATTTTAGAATTATTTAGACGGTGGGACTCATTCAGTTGTCTGTGTATTATTTCAACTAATTAAGCGAATCCTGATTGATTACTTATTTGTTTCTTCAATCTGGTTGAATTGGTCAACACATCTTCCAGTTTTTACTTAATGTGACATTTTTTTCAAGGATATCACAAAGAAGATGAATTCGATCTTTGAAATATTGGTTAGAATGTGACAATGTATATGGAACAAAAAATGGTCAAAATTAATGGCGTGAATGATCGATTTAAACGTTTAGTTTGAAATGAAACAATTAAAAATAAGGTTGCACAAGGTAGTAAATGCTATTTAAAAGTAATTGAAACAATTTAACCAATGAAACTATTTCCTTTATATCTAATGAATGTTATATATAAACATTTCCAATGATTATTCTAAGTTTGTTAAAATATCAGATGAAATGTTGATTCTACAATTACATTATACATTACGTAAAATGTTTAAATGCATCAACTTAACATATCAGCCATGTCAATTTTATCAAGAAAATTTTTTGAAGATAAGGAAAAGTTTTTACAAGTATGAGATACGGAAAGAATTGGTGAAAAGTAGAAAAGGGTTTTTTTCAACTATCATAAATGTTTGACTTATTATCAGCTGAAACATAATCTAACCTGAACCTATAACATTTGCTATTTCGTTTTTCTTCTAATAGGGTATCATTATCTCTATCATCGCCAACGAAAATAAACTTAAATATGTTTCAAGAAAAATCTTCATAAATAGTCATTGAAAAAATCTTCTAATAGGAATAGGATTCATTAACTCATAAAAGCAAAGTGAAAAATTGGTAAATAAGTAAGAACATTTATGTCAATAAAAATGTAAAAGTTTGAATAATTTTTTAAAATTGTTTTTAAACATATTAACGTTTGATATTATACGGCAAAAATGGAACACGTTATCATGAAAAAAAATAAAATTGACTTAAATGTACACAATTTTATTTATAACTTCAATGATGAATCCCAATCTATTAACAAATTCGCTCAAATATTATTTAAAAATGACAGACCTTTAAAATTGAAATTATAAACAATAAATTGAAAAAACTGTCCATCATTAAAATTTATTTTAAAATAAATTTAATTTTTCCAATTATTTATTTTGCTCAAAAATCAATTATGGTGGAAAATGAAATAAATTTATAATTTCTGAAAAAGGCGAAAAAAGTAGTTAACCATATTACATACATAGATAAAAAAGAAAGGTGTTAGGCAAGGCTGTAGGCTGTATACAAGGCCTAACTCTCCAGACCTGTACAATCTCTATAGTGAGATCATCATGACTATGATAGAAGATCTACTAAGTATATCCGTTGGAGGCGTGAAACAGAGTGCATGGTAATCAGTCAAAGCAAAATCGCTCCGACCTGCTCCATAATCATTAATGGCAAACAGGTGAAACAAGTTAACAGCATCAATTATCTCGGTAGTCTGATTACCTCAGGTTGTAAATGTGATATGGAGATCGAAAGAAGGATAGCTATGGCAAAAGATGAATTTCCTAGAATGAAAAACATCCTTACCAACAGTAAAATCAAAATATCAATAAAAGTAAAACTGTTAGTGTGTTGTATTTTTCCTGTGCTAATTTACGGCTCTGAGTCCTGGACAATTTCTAACGAAATGGAAAAAAATATTAACGCTGCTGAGATGTGGTTTTTGAAGAGAATTATAAAAATTAGTTGAACTGTTCATACTCTATAGGGGGCAGTTAAAGTTTTTTGTTCACATCATGCGGAAGGAAAAAGTGGAAAATCTAACAACTACTAGAAAGATTGCAGGGAAAAAGAAAAGAGATCGCGGTCAACAACGAACAACATTCGTGAAGTCCTTGTTTCACTTGTTTAATAAACCACATTACAACTACTACAAAGTGTTAAAGATCGGGTTTTGTGGAGGTCGATGGTCGACTGAAAGGATAAGGCATGAGAAAGAAGATGAAGAAGATAAAACCATAAAACATTAAGTTGAAAAATTTGAAGCACACCAAATTTTACTTTGTCTAGTTGATCACATTGAACTTTACGCCATTCCAATCAGATATG
Organism: Helobdella robusta; assembly: GCF_000326865.2. Classification (NCBI taxonomy): domain Eukaryota; kingdom Metazoa; phylum Annelida; class Clitellata; order Rhynchobdellida; family Glossiphoniidae; genus Helobdella; species Helobdella robusta. The sequence continues at coordinate 808,442 of NW_008705095.1, read as the reverse complement.
TTGGTGGCTGAAAACAAATTATAAATTTTTAAAATTTTATCACCCGTGTGTTTGAGAAAATATGTGTTCAAAAATTTATAGAATTCAATGCTTAGTATTTTAATTCTCATCACTTTCACTGTTCGAATTATTCATATTTATTTATCATCAGCCGATCCCATGGTTGGTGATTCTAAAATGAAATTAAAGGTGGACTTGGCATCGAACAATTTCGCGTCTGGAATTTCATTTGCATTTTTTGCAGAGATGCAACGAGTAGTAGAATTGAATACCCAAATAGCTGATCAGCTGTTCAGCCGAAACTGAAGTCCAAATACAAAATCCCACAATTATAGACATAATTATATTTTTTAGAATGAAAAATAAGTTGTTAAATAAAAAAGTAGAAAATTCATGTCTATTCAACAATTCTTTGTCTTGAAAAAACTCGATCTTTTGTTCAAGTTCCGATGTTTTATGTTTTAAGTGCTATGATGGTCAAAAAAAATTTTCCGCTGATATTAATCAACAGTTGTTTTTCTGGAACCCAAAAAGTGACGTGTTAAACGGAAGTTGCAATATTTGGCTATTCGGCCTTTAAAAATAGCCTTAATAAAAATCAGAGTTGAGTATCAAATTTCGGTGAGACATTCGGCCGGGTCCAAAATTCGGTGCGTCTGTCTTTTGTAGCCAATTTGTGGTAATGCAATAAATGATGTTTAACCATTATGCAATCATTAATCTTTAGAATTTTGTTTACAAAATATGTTAGTTATTTTATGCTTATTTTTGTTTATAAATGAGAGTTAACTTGAAATTAATAGTTGTTACAAACCCATATTGTAAATAAGAAACTGCTTTGAGAGAGAAACATTGGAGTTATCAACATAAGAAAGCGTCTTCTCATATGCGCCCTGTTGCCAAACGAAAATCCATTTCCCTCTATACTGCACAGCCGAAATATCCAGATTAACACTTTTCAAATAGGGAACTATTTGATTTATGTTGGTATAGGGTTCGTCGCATGTTCGACAAACAACAACAGTTCCATTGGCTGTGTTCTGATTGGATTGGATGTTTGTAGTTGATGACAGTGATGCTATTGTTGTAGACATACTGATGTTAACAATGATACAAATCAGCAAAATAAAGTTAGAAAAAAAACATTATACTTATTGTTAAATGATTTGTAACAGCCACGATGTTCATAAAACAAGTCGGTAAAATAATACCTTTTTAAAATAAGGGGCGAATTATAATAAAATAACTGGCGTTGCTACAAGAATTTGTAGACAGTGTGGTCAATAAGCTTAATTATAAAATTTAATTATAACCAGATTAAATAAAAGCTTACCATCAAATAGTTTTTTATCTTAAAAACATTGCCGGCGTTATCCAATAAATCGTAACTCTGTGAGTCGTACACAGCGCGACTCTGCATGTCCAACTTGTATAGATTCACTCCTCGCTTCTTAGGAGGACAATCGAATTCTTTTAAATTCAAAGAATCTTTGAATCCCCACGACAAGACATCAACGATCTTATATTCTGAAAATATTTCACGTTAAAATGTATTTCCCGATTTATACATGCTGCAGTATTTCAACATTTTAGACACTCACTACTAGCACCCATGAACAAGGAGCAGTCATCATCTGGAGAGGGTTTGTAAATATTATGAATAAAATCATTGAAAGAGTAGCAGCGTACATCGTATGCGTTTCCATCATTTATAGACTTCATCACGTTCACTTGAAAGGCGAAACAGGCTCCATTCAGCGTTTGACACTGGATGGCGCACATCCTAGCGTATAAACTCTCGCGGACTTGGCTTGATTGCAGACGATTCTTGTTAAGAATTAAACTTGCATTCGAAGGATCGGCGCACAAAGGTGCAGTTTTCAGCCTCAGTTTATCATACAACCTCTTTTGAGATGCTGATGACGATAATAGTGATATCGTTGCTGCTTGAACTACCAAGATCATCATGAGAGTTGAACTCCAGTTTTTAAACTTCATCTTTCTGTTGATTTCTGCTGCTTGATCGCTCCGATGTGGAATATTTAACTCAGACGAGGGAATGAAAATTCATTAGAAATTTGAAATTGATATACTTATAGAAATTTATACATGGAAACCAAAAAAATGTGCATTTAACAGAAGCCATTCACGTCACAGCAAACACACACAATTGCCATACAAAATAATTTAACATTATGCAATTAGGTTCATTCAACACAAATTTTTGGGTTATTTATTATTTGGCGCGGCCGGCTATTGTCATAAAACTGCCTATATTGTTGGATGTATGCAGAAACTTATTCGGAAAAACTACCGAGTTTTTACATTTTCGTGTGAAGGTTTTTGTTTTAAAGCTTACTCCATTGTCCTGTTTGGTAGATGCAATAGCAATAATAGTTAAATAGCAAAACCGACATTCAGCACCGCCAACTTTTAAAATAATTACGTTGCTCGTTGTTTCGAAGTTTCAACTATTTGCAACTCACGTATGCTTGTTGTTAACAAGACAAAAAAATTCATTATTACTGACGATGATAACAACTGATGACGACGATAGGGTTGATTTCGATGATCATGTTAACGGAAAATTTAATAACAATATTATACAGTTTATACAATAATTCGGCTTCAAAAAAAATCAAAGATGAAGGTGATGTAAGAAACCTTGAAATGATTCATCGGCTATAACCACATTAACAATAAATTGCATAATAATATATATAATTAATTATAATTAATATGCTCACAAAAAGTACATAATTATTAGTATAGTTGTTAGTATGCGAACGAAATTTAACTAAATTAAAAGTTATTGTTCAATGCGAGTCACTTACTTACTCTTAGTACTTATTTAAGTACATATGCGGCCCTGACAGCAAACAGTTTCTAATATGTTTTCAATAGTCAAACCGCAGGTTTTAGTTTTATAACACGTTGAATGATCCATTTGAAACCTACAATACACTACAACTTGCAAGTTTGAAGAGATCACGCAATGATGTAACGTAACATAACACAACATAAATGGAAAATAACGAGACGCTATTTGGAAATTGAAAATAAAGGGAATACTTTTTGAATATAAGAATAATTACCAGCTGCACAGCGTCAAATCCCATCCTTTTTTAAATCCAAATAGTCGTTTAAACTACTCTACATTTTATAATATATTTTTTTAATCCATTTTATTCACAAGTTGTTTTAAAAGTTAATGTTATTTAAACATAACATTCAACAATGTTGAATGAATGTTATGTTTTAATTCAAAAAATTGAATAAATATTTTATTCTTAAAAGACTTATTCATATGTTTTAAAGAAAATTTTTGAGTACACTTTCATCAACCTAAGTAACAAAAATTCAGCAGTAGCATTAATGATTCTATGGACCGTAAAAATGTATAATCGAGGTTTTACCTGTGCGTGCGAGCAACAAAGTTACATTATTTAGTCAGATATAAATCGGTGGATTCGACCAGATGAATATTTTCGCTGAGTGTATTCGCTGGATCCGAACAGTGAAAATCACTACAATGGTGTATGTGTGTATTTTGGCGCTTTAAGTCGATCGAACGCAATTAGCAGCAAATGTTTTGGTGCATATGTGTTTTCTAGATAATGAAAACTAAACAGTACATGATTTTTTAATAATATCTACGTCAACATTTTATTTCACATAAAAATTTTTTTTAGGTGTTTTACCTGTTGTTAGTTTCAAATATACTATATAAAGCCCTTTCTCTTTGATTATCATTAAACGCCAACATTTTTTAGTTTTAGCAAAAAATTAGAAAAAAAAATTTAATAGTTGACAAAATAATTTAACAGTTGTCAAAATACATTTTTGAAATTTAATTTTTATATTAAAGCAACCTAGATGCTTCAAAACTATCAAATTGTTATTTGATAGCTTGTTGAGTTTTTTTAATGGTAGATTTGTTGATAGATATCTGAAAGTTGTTTGTTGATAAATATAGTCCGTGAAAAATTTCAATCATTAAGGAAACCTAAAATTCTTTAAAAATGGAATTATAAAAACCGCTGATTTTTACAGAACAAAAAATGTATCGAATATTGAAAGCCGAACTTCTGAAGTATGGAGAGAATACATCAGTTCGTGGGATTCCAAAGTTTTTAAAATCTAAAGAAATCTTCTTGAAACTACTTTGGCTGCTTTTTTTTCTATTTTCAACAGGTTTTCTGACCTACATGCTGGTTAATTTATTCACGAGTTATTATTCCTATCCAATTATAACCATGTCTGGAGAAAAAGTACGTTTTGTTTCATTGCAATTCCTCATTCAAATATCATCTACACGTAGGCTATATTTGCATTTGGTTAACGCCACGATATATTTTCTATTGATTTTTGAGTGTTTGTTTATTTTAATTTTTTATTCGGTATTAAAATGGTAAACCCCAAACTGTTTAACCATGGCGTCATTTGAAACTTTCAACATTGTTGATTCAAATGTCAATGATTGTAGATACTATAGTTATGATAATTTTATAAATCAATTTTGTTTCAATAGTAATTTTAAAATTAACTCTTTTTCTTTTCTACATCTAAATTGTCGGAGTGTTGCTAATAAACTGTCAGATTTACAAATTTTGATTAAATCATTTTCTAACATATTTCATTTCATTATTGTTTTTGAAACCTGGTTAAATGACGTTACATGTAAATTAGTTAATATTGATTCCTACAATTTTGCTTGTAAAAATAGAACAGGCGGAATTGGAGGAGGTGTAGGTATTTTTATTAGAAAAGACATTCCTTTTGTAACTAATTTAATATCGATATTTGATGATGATCTTTCAGATAGTTTATGTATTAATGTTACTTGCAACTATTTTAAGGGTACAATTTTAGCCATATATCGATCTCCTGCTTCTTCCTTCGATGCTTTTTTAAGACATCTGGAATGTATTTTGGATAAGCTTAAACCTACAACGGATATTTACCTTGTTGGTGACATCAATGTTGACCTATCTAAATGCACTACTCAAAGTATGGCAATTAAAAATTTACTAGCAACTTACAATATTTTCTCGACGATTGAATTACCTACACGAGTAACAAATACATCAGCCACTCTAATTGACCACATCTTTAGTAATAGTTCTTTACCACATACAGCTGGTATTCTTTTATCTGATTTTTCGGACCATTATCCAATATTTTCATTCTTCAATAGCACAAATTTGTCCTCTCAGCCACCTGGTATCTTAGGTACTCGTCATTTCACTACTAAAACTTTTGACATTATCAATAAAATTTTATCCATGACCAAATGGGATGATGTACTTGGATCTGAAAACGTTGAGGTATCCTGTCTGTCTTTCTATAATCACTTTAACTCTATAATTGATAGATATGCTCCAATCAAGGTAATTAACAACAACAAGCACAAAGGATGGATTACCAGGGACATCATAAAAGCCTCTAGAATAAAAAATAAACTATTTAAAAAATGTATTTTGAATCCCACACCTTCTAATCTAAAGATATATAAATACCACCGCAATCGTTTCACTAGTGTTGTAAGAAAGGCTGAGCGTAATTATTATAGTAATATATTTTCTAACAATGACTCAAAATTTAAATGGAAATTCATTAATTCGTTGCTTAATAATGCCTCTTCTCATAATATTTCTCAATTAATGATTGATGATAACGTTGTTACTAACAATTTGACAATTTCTAATGAATTCAATAATTACTTTATTGAAAGCTTACTTTCTATCGATGATAATTACAATTCTTGTGATAATTCTTTCTTGTCTGGTAATAGCTCTAATTCTTTTTATATTTATAGTGTTAATGAATCTGAAATTTTAGATGTGGTTGGTAATATGAAAAATACAAAATCCTTATCTGATGATGAACTCAGCAACTATATAATTAAAAACTGCATTTACAATATTACTAAACCTCTTGCCTATATATTTAACTTATCATTTAAACAAGGTGTCTTCCCCACTGTATTTAAAACTGCTCGTGTTATTCCTATATATAAAAAAGGTGACAAACGTTGTGTAAACAACTACCGGCCCATATCTTTATTATCTTCATTGTCCAAGATATTAGAAAAACTCATGTATATTCGAATGCACAAATTTATAACAACTTTTCATCTCCTATCGGAAAACCAATTTGGCTTCCGATCTGGCAGATCAACTGAATTAGCCAATCTTCAGTTTGCACATAACACCCTTATGAATGATGGACTTCTTACAATTGGCGTGTTTATTGATCTCAGTAAAGCTTTTGATCTCATTGATCGCACTCTTCTATTACGTAAACTTGAAGCGCTTGGCTTTCGTGGTAAATCTCACTCTTGGTTTATGTCTTATTTACTCAATAGATACCAGTATGTAAGAGTTAATGATGTCAATTCCCATAAAATCTTGGTACCTAAAGGTGTCCCACAAGGGTCTATTCTTGGACCCTTGCTTTTTATATTGTTTATTAATGATTTGTTCTCTATTAAAACCATATTCAAAATTCTTCTTTATGCTGATGATGCTAGCTTTTTCTATTCAACTAAATCACCTCTGAAGGATTCTGACTTACTTAATTATAACCTAAAACTTATTACTAACTGGTTTTATACCAATAAACTAAAAATTAATTATCAAAAATGTAATTATATGATTATTGGTCCGAAGATCCTTAACAATACTTTTGGTCCCTTAAATCTTCATTTGAATAACCATTTAATGGAGAGGTCTTACAATACAAAATTTTTGGGTTTAATTATCTCAGATAATTTATCTTGGGCTGAACATATTAATACTATTTCTTCTAAATTAAGCAAAATTTTAGGTCTTCTTTATAAAATAAGATACAAACTTAATAAAACTACTTTAATATTGTTGTACAATGCATTTGTTTTTCCTCATCTATCATATTGTAATCTTATCTGGGGCAATAGCCCTGCTGTTCATGTCTCAAAACTATATAGAATTCAAAAAAAATTTATAAAACTATTATTATATTTAAAAATTACCACTCATGTTGATGAATATTTTTCTTCTTTAGGTCTTCTTACAATATACAAATTACATATTTTTATTGTTGCCTTTTTCATGTTCAAATTTGTCAATAATCTGCTACCATCTAATTTCTCAAATATTTTTTCACTCAAACCTTCACATATTTTTAAATCTACTCGTCACTTCATTCCATATATAATACCATTCAGTAGACTAAAAATTTTAAATGATAGCATATTTATTCTTGCACCCAAAATTTGGTTTACAATTTTGCCTCTATCTGTTACAATTATTTCAAAACCTCGTCTTTTTAAACAACATTGTAAAACTTATTTATTGTCTGATAAACGGCGATTTTTGCGACTATAGTTGTTTTAACCTTATTTAAATCTTATTTGAATAATTTTTGTATATGAGTAATATCAATGATCTGAATAAAACTGTTTTTGTATGTATGTATGTATGTATGTATGTATGTATGTATGTATGTATGTATGTATGTATGTATGTATGTATGTATGTATGAATGTATGTATGTATGAATGTATGTATGTATGAATGTATGTATGTATGCATGTATGTATGTATATATGTGCGTATGTGGGTATGTATATATGTATGTACTCTTATTTTTGAACTATATTTGGTTTCATATCATTTAATTTATTGAAATGCTATAGAATCCTAAATTCAAAACTTTAATTTTATGTACTCATTTTGAACTATATCTCTGTTTCATAAGATTAATAGAATAGAATCTGCAGTTCAATAACTTTTGATTTATTTCGATCTAGTTTAATCCTTGATTTTTGTCGAACTATTTTAATTTTTGATTTTTGCTGATCAATGTTGATTTTATTTGGATAGGGTGACTTTCTTACAAGCATTTGGTTGCTTTTTTAGTTTACCCCTCTTTTGAGAAAATAAACGAATTGAATTGAATTAAATAAATTTGGTTTTATGATATATTACATCTCATGTTGACAGTATATATAGAATAAAACATATAGGTCTTTACGTTATAACAAGCCTCCATGAGTTGTAAGGAACAATTGGCATATTGCGGCTTAAGAGGTAATTAGCATATTTTCGCAAAGGGTAATTAGCATAAGAATATGTTCCATTTAGCTATTGGAATCCATCACTGATACACCTTCCATTGTTATTTTTTTTGTTAAAGCAATTTTTATTTAACTGTTGACCATAATCTTAAATAAAATCCAAATAAAAAAATAAACATATTATACAGACTGGTCAAAACATAACGTTCCCTGACATCACGATATGCAACTTGGATCCATTTAGCGAGGGAGAACCAAATGAATTATCCATGGAAAATTATTTATCGCTGGTGAAAAAATATAAGACCGAGTGGCTAAATCGAATTCATTCAAACAATTTTCCAGATGGTCTGAAATCAGTTGAAAATATTGAAGATAAAGTCAAAAAAATTTTCGATGATCTTTTAACAGTTTCAGGTTATTTGATCAATTTAAATAAAGATCGGCCAAAATCGGAAGACTGTCCTAATTTAGTCGTTGATTGTAGTTTTTTCGGCACTGATTGGTTTGAAACCAACGACTCGTGTTCAACTGAAACTTTTACCAGGCTTTGGAATGCTAACTATTTGAATTGTTACACTCTGCAAATGAGCAATATAAACATATCCAATAAAAATGTCATCAGAGGAATAAGTTTATTGTTAAATGTTGGTCCACCAAACTTCATTAACGTTCCGTACCAATTTTCACTGACTAAATCCCAAGCAAGAGGTGTCCAGGTGAGTGTGCACAGTTCCGGGACTCCCGCTGATCTCAAACGAGGATTCAACGTGGCACCTGGAACTGAAAATATCGTAGAAATTGTCCAAACGGAAAGAAAGCGCATAGATAAACCACACAACAAGTTGGTTTAAAATTTTTCAAAAAAAAACTTATAATGTAATTCTAAAATATTATTTCAGGTTGGGTTGCACTTTAAAAAAAACTTTGGAAAGCTCAAATTCTACTAAATACACGCAGGATTTGTGCGTGGAATACTGTGAACAAAAATTGTCAAAGCAAAATTCCAATTGCGTTTCACATCTGCTGAATGTGCCTGTCGAGGAATATAACACTGTTGTTTGTGGCAATTTGAGTTATGTTTTTTCATTGAACGAATCTTCGATTGATTTGATAAACGAGGAGTCAACGAATAACATTATATTTTCTCAGTTAGTTGCTAAATATGGATTGAAAGGTAAGTGCTTGGGTATAGTGAGTAATTGCAAAAATTTTGAATGATTTATTCATTTCAAAATTTCCTTCTGCTACAGCTATTTTTGAAGATGATGATGACAGTTGTGCTGACCAATGCCTAGTTCCTTGCCAAGAAATAATCTACGACACGCAGCTGACATCAGCAACCTGGCCACAACCCTCAGTAGAACTGGATTTGTTTCAAAAATATTTCATTGACAATGAATGTATGGATAATGTCAAGGTCAAATCAAGATACATAAACTACTACAACACAATTAAGCAAGTTGGGAATGTTCCACTTTCAAATTTAACACAAATAGGTGAATCAATGCTTGAAATCAAATTCATCATGCCACAAAACTGTCCATACTTCCTAGCCGACACACCGGCATACACGAGTGACATGATGATCGGATCAGCGGGAGGTATGTTGTCACTCTGGCTGGGAATAACAATAGCAAGTGGTGTGGAGTTTGTGGAAATGGTTTATTTGCTGATCAAACGTTTTTGGGAGGATAAAAATATCCAAAGTACAAATGAAGAAAAGGGCACTGGAATATCTGACAGGAATAAGAGCAAAAATGTCATTTCTACCGATATATCCACATAGAAATAACTCACTGTCATAATTATATAGGATAAAATTATGTAATACTTCAATGTATCATTATATAATTTTGTGTGATTTGAAATAAATTTATTTGAACTTGGTTTGCCGTGCTCAACTTTACACGTTGGTCAAAGCACCTATATAAATTTCATTACATGCACCAAATCAACCATATAAATTTTAATGTTTGAATTTTACCTATTTTAATAAAGTTTTTTTACAAATGTTTTTGTGTCGAGATTATACAAGTTTGAAACTTATGAAATGTGTATGAACATGGCGAAAGCTCAAAATCATTTCTTTTTCTAATCGAGTTGTTACCGAGGAACAAAACATAGATATATTTTAATAGGAAAATTGGTTTACTCAAGTATTATTATTGTTGTTTATTAATTATTTCTATTATGATTGTTATTTCAAGATTTTCGGTTTTCGTCACGCTGCTCCGTATGTCTGGAATGCGTTACCTCCTAAGTTAAGACAATGTTCCTCGTTGAGTCTTTTCAAAAAGTAAGGGTAAAGTAAGTAAGTAAGGGATTAAAGACTCATCTTTTTAACACGGGCTTCGGGCGCCTCTGAAGCAGCTGTGCAAATGGGCGCTTCATAAATGTTTATATTATTTTTATTATTATTAAAAATAAAAACAATGATTACTATTATCTAACTTTCACCAGCCGAGTCAAGATGATAATTATTTGAAAATATTTTCAAACTTTTAAACAATTTGTTCAAATCGGCATTAGTGTTTGCAAAATTAGGATTAAGACCGCCGTATATATACAATACAATTATTAAGAAATATTACTTCTATCACTGCATTTTCAACTTTTAAAATGCAGTGATATTTTTTTAACAATCATTTATATGTGTATGTATGCGTGTGTGTGTGTGTGTGTATGTTGTGTGTGTGTGTGTGTGAGAGAGAGAGAGAGAAAGAGAGGAGAGAGAGAGAGAGAGAAAGTGTGTGTATATGTAGTATGCGTATGCGAATCAGTGTGTCCGAGTGTATGTGTATAAAAATGACTAAATATCATTTGCCAAGCTGAACAATACAGCATAATGTTACATTATGAATAGCTTTTTATATTGGGAGCTACATAGCTCACCACAAAGAAATTGAGGAATATAAAACCATGGGAGGAAGAGCCACATTTAAGATTAAAAATTTGAGTCGAACTAATTTTTTTTCTCAAGTTTTTCTATAAGAACGCAACGGTTATAATAATGTCAGTTAATAAGATATTTCTGATTTTTCTGATGTTTTCAGGTAAAATATTTTTTTTCAACTAAATTTATCTTAACACCAACGCGAAAAATTCAACAAAAATTAGATCAATATTTTATTGTATCCAAAAAAATTTAACTAGCACTACCATATTAAATACACATTATAAATAAAAATAAATTAAACAAAGCTAATGAAACACAGAGGCAGAGAGAATTACTTATTCAATAGTGTCGCAAATACTTGGAACTCATTACCAAAGGAACTTGTCGAGGCGCAATCAATGAACGAATTTAAAGCAGGCATTGATCGTTGGATGAATCAGCTGTGCTAGCATGCCTGACAGCATGCTCTCTGGATAACCTCCAGAACAGCATTACCACTACTACTAATAATTGTTTTATTAAGTATAATCTGACACACATACCACCTGCCTATACTCCGAATTGCAAATAAACTAAACTACTAAGGATGAAATTGATTTGATTGAATTCTACTGGAAAATTTGATCTGACTTAATGTGATTTTTTTCAAATGCACACAGCTTACAGCCTGGCAGATAAGACAGACGGTGTTATATTTGTTAACGTTGGCACGTATGTCAGTCTGTCAGATGTTCTCTGCACTAGTAACTTCTGGTCTCAAAGTGAATTTCAACCGGCCCCAGCCATTCCAAACCAACCAGGCCCTGCAGTACCAAACCAATCAGCACCTACTGTCAAAACCTCCAAACAAAATTTCACTGCTACTCAGCAGCTAGCTGGATTGTACACGTGCCAAACATCTTACGGAACTACGGTCGGGAAATTTGTCGTAGTGATAGGTAAACTTTGAAATTTTAAATTGTTTGAAAAGTTTTTTTAATGCTGTGTTTGGATGTGAAACTTTATAAGTAATACTTATGAATCTACCAGTAAGAGACTGTGGTATGTATTTCTTTGTTATTTGGAAACGTTTTAAAAGTTTGATTTAACTGCCAAAATATGAGGATAGCAGTTAATTTTTGTAAATTTGCTACTAACTTTTATTATTTGAAAGCAAATTTGATACGTTCCGTTGGTGTCAAATTTATCTATTAACAACAACATTTTCCGCACATGCAAAGACAAAGACTTCGAAATGACAGTTAGCCCGAACCCGATTTACAACGGCCAGGACATGACAGTCAACATTGTTGGCAGATATTACATGGGAAGCCAGGTAAAACCTAACACGATCACATTGTACAATGGAGATGTCTCATTTGGCACATATGACTCTGTTTTATCAGCAAACTTGACAGCGTTTAACGTCATTAAAACTATTAGTGCAAACTACGGTGATCAATATGATTTGAAATACGTTTGGTCGTTCACCAGGGGGACATATATATCGTTTGAAAAGACTTATAATTATGGCAAACCAGTCCAAATTCTTAGTAAGTTATTTCTTAAATTTATAACTTTTTGGTTTGAATTATTTCTTCTACTACTTCTACTACTTTTACTGCTGCTGCTTCTACCATGCAACTACAAGTATTGACCACTACTACTGCTGCAGTTGCTGCTACTACAACCACTGCTAATTTGATAAAATACCATGCTACACAGAGCCAGAATTACCAGAAGTATCATTCCAAACTACCCAAACATGTCGGAATCGATCTATATCTTGTGGCACTGCTGGACAACCACAGCCTAATCAATATACGATCACCTGTTCTCAGCAAGATGACAACGACGATAATGATTTTTCATCATCATCTTCTATTATAACCTTCGAAAAAAGCGGAATTTTCAACTGCATCTGTAAAGTTTCCTACCTTATCTACGGCAAAATATATGAATCTGCGAGCAAAGGCACGATCACTGTTGATGCCAATTGTGAGTCTTACTGTGTTTTGCTGTGTTAACACACACAAAAACGTCACACACACGCATTCATACTCAAACACATTATAGACGCACCGATGGTTCGGCCTGGCTTAATATTTAGCCGAAATTTGACATTCGGCTTCGGCCATTTTCAGACCAAATGGCGGTACCATCACATATTTGAATTCCTAAACAATAATTGATGACTGATAGTAGCGGAAAGTATTTGGCCATCATAGCTGCTGAACAGTGGCGGATCTAGACAACTTTGACGAGTAGTGCAGCTTTGTAGTGGTGTAACTAGTGTAGCTTATGAACTTTTTTTGCTTATCAGGTTCAATTTTTGGTCGATTTTTTATATAAAACGGTCCAATTTCTGATTTTTATTAAAAGATTGTTCACAACGGGAGGGACAGGGCCTCTCTCGGCTCCTCCCTTCTGGTGAAACATCTGAATTCGAACAAGAGATTGACTATTATTTCGAATAAAAATGGCCGGAAAAACTATTTTATTAAATTAAAATGTTTTTCATTCTAAGAAATTAATCTTTTAAACGGCAGGTATTTTTGTATTTGGCCGAACGGTGGAACAACTATTCGGCCAAACTCACTATTTGGTACACCTCTTATATACACGCACATGCACATAAAAAAACACAAACACGCTCACACACACAGGCATACATACACACAGAAAGATACATACGCGCACACAAATTTTCGCTCGTATTCAAAGACAACCAATCACCTCTCACACTCAGACACACCACACACACGCACACACACACACACACACACACACACACACACTCAGATACACTACACAGATACACCACACAGACACACACATACATACACACATGCATTTAAGTTTAATTGTATTGATTCACCTACATACACACACACACACACTCACAATCATACATACATACATAAATATAAAAATATTGAAGATGATAACAATAGAAACAATAATAATAATAATAATAATAATAATAATAATAATAATAATAATAATAATAAGAAAATAATAATAAATAATAAAATTGTTATTATTAATAATAATAATAACCACGTTTCTAAAGGTAACACGAATCCTGTGCTGAATGAAGGTTAAAATTCTTAATTACAATTAAAACGCACTACTACTACTAATACTACTATTACTAATGCTGCCATTGCTGCTACTACTATCACTACTGCTACCACCACTACTAATACTACTACTACAAATACTACTACCGCCACTACAAAAATAGTAGTAGTAGTATTATTATTAGTACTATTAATATCACTACTAATACTATTACTACTACTGCTACGACAACAACAACTACTACTACTACTGCTGCTACAACAACAACAACTACTACTACTGCTACAACTACTAAACTACTACTATTACTACTACTGCTACAACAACAACTACTACTACTATTACTACCACTACTAATATCATCGTCATCATTATCATCGCAATCATTCTTAAGATTATAATTTTTATTATTATAAAAGTTATTATTAATAAAGTAGTGATTTAGTTTAGTAGTTTAAGCCAGGATTCAACTGCAAAACAAATCACGTTCAATATATGTGAAGCGTTGTTTCTCATGTGTATTTACCCGCACCTTACGTTTGTTGCTGATGCTTCTGATAAATATTGAACAGGGAAGAAATTTTATATAGAGATACATCATTAAAGAGAGTTGCCCAATTCGCGTTAATAACTTATTCATGAATTTTTTTCATTTTTTCAACCTCAACACCTCGAAGTTGTTGTAATTCGTATTTATTAATAGTTGCTTCTGTCATGATTAGGCTAACGACGAGGCTTCGCCTGAATTACCATCCTCAGAGCCTAGACTAATAGATATTATTGTAAATTTGTTTAAAATCAAGATAGCAATAATAAAATAAACATTAAAATATGAAATAAATAATTATATATGTATGTCCGCTGTGGTATGTGTTATATATAGAGCTGATATTATTATGGTCGTGGATATGTATACATATATAAATATGTTGGTAATAGACCATAATTTTTACAATAGTCTATAATTACGTCGGTTGGTCGCAGAACTTCGAGTAAATGTTGGTAATAGACCATAATTTTTACAATATTCTATATGGTCGCAGAACTTCGAGTAAATGTTGGTAATAGACCATAATTTTTCAATATTCTATAATTCTGAATCGAAATATGGCCTTATTTGCAGCATGAATTCGAAAAATAAGTTTATTTTGAATTTTAATAAACTAAACGTTCACCAAAAAACTTTAGTGAGAAAAATCGAAAAAACGAACTACAAACATATCAACGCCAAACATTCGGTAGAATTTATAGAATATTGTAAAAATATATAAATATATATATATATTTATATATGTATACAAATAAATGAATAATCAATAATAATAATAATAATAATAATAATGATAATAATAGATCCTAAAGATACTATAGATCCGGATTTATATAAAAAGATTGGCTTGGGCGTTGGAATCTCAGTTGGATCCCTCATCCTGATAGTCCTCATAGTGGCCGCTGTTTTGATCGTGAAGAAAATTTACAAAAGTTAGACTCCCGTTTTTGAAAAAACACTGCTGCTACTACTACTATTACTACTACTATTACCACAACTATTGCTACGACTACTACTATTACTACCACTACTAATACTATTACTATTGCTGCTGCTTCTATTACTATTAGTACTACTACTACTACTACTATTATTATTACTACCACTACTACAACTACTACCACCACCATTACTACTACTACTAACACTACTCCTACTACTACTACTACTAATACTACTGCTACTACTACTACTACTACTTCTGTTATCACTACTACAACTACCTTTACTTATATTATTATTATTATACTTTTTAATTATTAGTCATAAGTATAAAATACGTTAAATTATTTTCTCAATTCAGCTAAGAAACCTGCTGCACAAGGTTAATGAACGAACTAAATAGATTTCTAAAAATAATTTCTAAATTATTAACGTATTAATAATAATATATAATAATAATAATAATAACATATAATGATGATAATAATAATAATAATAATGGTAATATAATTTTCATTATTTTTATTATAATTTTCATTATTGTTATTATTATTTTTAAATTTTATGTTAAAAGACGTCTTTTACACTGTCCCGACTGTTTATTCGCAAGGTTAGCCATGCTGAGTTATTGCTATTTAAAATTATTTATTTTCTTCTTCTTCTTCTTCTTCTTCATCTTCTTCTTCTTTTTCTTCTTCTTTTTCTTCTACTTCTTCATCTTCTTCTTTTTCTTCTTCATTTTCATCTTCTTCTTTTTCTTCTTCTTCATCTTCTTCTTCTTATTATTATTATTAATATCATAGTTAATTTTATCTATAATTTTTGAAGCAAATATAATTTTTTCCAAAGAACCAGAGCGTGCTTACGATCAGTTAGCATTCAAGTGACCTTGTGAAATTAATTTTTCAAATTAGAAAAACATAATATTAATAATAACATTAATAATAATAATAACAACAATAATAATAATAATATTATTATTAATGATGATGATGGTAATAATAATAATAATAACTGAAGTCATTACAATATTGAAGCCTAATCGACGCTAATTTTAATTATTTTTTAATAAGGATCGCAATTTTGTTTCTTTTGTTATTGTTGTTTTTAACATTTGAAAACAATGTGAACATTGATGATTATTACGACTGAATTATTGTTATAACAATTTTTTTTTTATTATTATTCTTTAAAAATCAGGATCTGACAGACGCAGAAACTGAATAATGAATATATAATAATAATATTATTATTATATATTGCTGATTATTGTTGTTGTTATTATTTCTATCTCCTTGTTAATTGATGTTTAACGCGTTTACGTTGCCTTTACCGAACTTCTTCCCTATATAATGGTTTTAAAATAAGTTTATTCGTTCAATCATTCATTTGTTCGTTCACTCACTCATTTATTCAATCTTTCATCCACTAATCCATCCATCCATCCATCCATCCATCGAGCCATCCATCCATCCATCCATCCAACCATCTATCCATCCATCCTTCTTTCCATCCATCCATCTATCCAACCATCCATCCATCCATTCATCTTACATCCATCCATCCATCCATTCATCCATCCATCCATTCATTCATTCATCCATTCATCCATCCATCTGCCCATCCAAAATTTCTCGACATGGATTGCATGCAATCCTTGTTAATCTGTCGTATGTTGATTGAAAAGTTTCAACAATTTCTTTCACAAGGCTAGGTTAAACTTAGTATCGTTAGTATAGTAGGTATGCTTTTTCAGTCTTGTTGTCAGTCAGTGGTAACGGAGCGTATAACTGTACAACTCAGAGCGGAGTGACAGCAGAACGCTCCGCCACATCAGCACCGAGCTAGGAGATGCCAACTGCACCATGTCGGTGCTTCAGCTGTTCCAGATCAATGAAAAAAAAACAAAAAAACAAACAATAAATCTACAATCTAGTACATTTCCCAGATTTTGGCACGTTGGTACAGTTTCCATCCCTGTAGTTTCAAGCATGTAACCATGCGGACCCTACATATCAAATCGACCTCTGTCATCAGTGAACCGCTAATATTACCGAAAGAAATTGTTTTTTATATGGAAAAATTATTAGAACACTAAAACAACATTTTTTTAAAATTAATAAAATTTCTTTTATTTAAATGATAACATCTTCGGTATGTGTAGAGCCTAACCAGAGGTCAAATTTAAATGAAGCCTATCGAATCAGTTTTTAAAATCTATTTATCAAAAACATTCTTTCTGAATACAATCTAAAATGTCAGTTAGCATAATTTAACTGCATGAAATATACAAAAATTTAATCCATCTGATGAATTTGTACTATTTATAAATTTGAAATATCTTAAGACACCTCTGTTTAAAGAATCAATTTTGTTAAAAAAGTTCTTTTGAAAACGACACATTGATCGTTAGCTGCGTCTGCAGATATACTTTGTAGCCAAAAATTTGGCAAATTAAGCTAACCTTGGTAAAACAATACATCGTTATCATGAATTGTAATAATGATTCGTTCACGCTTTGTCACCCGTCTTGCAAAAAGTTGTAATCACTCTTGAAAAGTTCCAAGTTACAACATCCCTACAATGATAGTCTGGATCAATGCTGGTTTGTAGAACGTAGTGGTAAACATATTATAATTAAATTTCATATATTTACGTTGTATTTAAAGGTGCTCTGTATTAAAAATCGATATATTGAATCTTTTTTACATTCCAAGAAGGTTTATTAAATTTTTTGCGATAATTTTATTAATTTTGAATTCTATTTTGAGTTTTTCACTAATAATAAAGTGAAATAAACAAGAAAGTTACCAGACGACCAGTTGAATGTTTTCAATAATAATTTTGAAATGAAATAGCAAAGTTTTATATGAAAGTTTCGAGTCGTATAAATATAGTGCCACATCTGAAAATATGCAAAAAATTGCAATGTCGGTATTGTGAAATTAAAGATTAACAAGTCTTAAAAAGAAATTCCCCTCTTCAACTGTCCAGAATTTTACCATTTTTAGGAATTAAAATAATAATAATATCCATCATCTACAAAACAAGCTAATTGACAAACCAAATGGGATTTTTTAGTATTCAAAAATGAGCAAAAACTAAAAAAAAATATTGATAATTTTCACCCAACGCAGCTAAACTGAAACTAACTTGAGATTTAAGTTTTATTTACTTTTAGTTTTGATAGACGTATGTGATTAGCTTATTTCAGGAGCAATATTGATGGTACATAAAACTAAATCCATCTGACAAGTTTATTTGGCACATTTATATCCATCAATTTATAAACAAATCATACAACAATCATACATCATATCAATCATACGACAGGTTCTTTACACTGTCATACGTACTGTACATCATACATAAGGCAGCATCATATACCAACAACATAGCACGTAAAAAATACAGTATGGGTGGCCTACAGCCTGGTGAATTTTCTGATAAAATCTCTTTCGATTCGTGGATTGAACATCGTTTATATTTACAGATGCTAGAAATAATAATAAGAAAGTGGTAAAAGCAGTTGTTTTCAATTTTTATGACTTTTTAGATCAATAGATAATTTAATTTAAAAAAAAAATTTGGTCGTTTTGTTCGTAATAATAATTATCATTCATGTTTTGGAACAGACTTGATTTGAACGCATCAGATGATTCCAAAAGAAAAAATGATGTTCTTTTGATATTTAACATTGTTTTTAAATTTGAAAGTCCGTTATCACAATCATCTGTCCAAAATTGCATAACTATGAACTCTGATATAAATAAAAATAGTGGAAAATATAATTTACCAAAAAATTTATATTATAACAAAGTAGCAAGTTGTTATCAATAATTTTGTTTAATTTTCGAGTTTTGACGTGACCTAAACAATGGATTAATTTATACAAACGTGATCTAAACAGTAGAAAAAAATATTACCTAAACTTTCACTCACTAATCATGTGACAATCACGAGGCTAGAGAAAGGTGATCGACTCGAATTCCCATTGTCAGCTTACAGCACAAACCGATGCAAACGTCTGGTATGTTATACATGAATACTTGATGCATACATACAAAAGCCTAGACTATGGGACTTTAAACTTGCAGATTCTCAATATTTAAAAAACTTTATAATTTTGTTATTTTCAAGCTAACTAATCCTTACGAAAAAGAGAGTAATTATTCAATAGAAGTTAATTTTTAAAACTAGATAACTATACGAATGTTGTTTGAGTAAACGATGGGCAGTCCATTTTTAGAAAGATTTCGTGAAGCCGAGATAAATTTTTACGCCGTCCCTGTGTTTTCAATGTGAGCCAGAAAACAAGGATAGTGACTGTATGTAACTTTAACAATTAATAAGTAATATGTTAAGATAGAATTGGCCTGGCATGTAAAACTGACTTTTTGTCAAAATGTAATTTCAAATGTTCTGCTCTTTGCGTTTAAAATAAATTTGAATTAATGAATCCAAAAATCGAAGTTGTTGCTAGAAGTTTTTAAAAATTAATTTAAATTATTAACAACTCCTTTTATCAACTAAATGAGAACATTTCTTGGTTTTACTTACTCTCCATTTCTTGTGAGCTGTGCATCTGTTAAACTTGATTCTACAGTTTAACTTTGAAAAGTTCTTTAAAAGCAGCCAGGAGGAACCGCATTCTTTAACACAGAGGAGAATCTAGACAACTTTGAAAAGGAAGGGGGGGGGGTTTTGAAAATGTATACATTTTCAAGGGAGGCCAAGATTTGTAATATTGTGAGCTGAAGACCTTTTTTTCCTTATCACGTCCGTTTTTGGCCGATTTTCGGACATAAAACGAATGATGTCTTCCACTTGTAGAATTTTCTGTCAAAAAATGAGTTTTACTGACTTTCATTACGAATAGGTCTACCGCTGACAGCGGGACTGGCACTGGCTCTCTGTCCCTCTAGATTCGCCACTGTCTTTACATGCAAGACAACTGCAAAATATAAAGTTAGAAATAGACATTACAACAAACTCATCGTCAATTTTTTTCATTTGGATGAGTTTCTGAGTATTGTGGGAAATTACAGGCGAGTTATTCGTGTTCAAAGTCTTTCAAAGAGTTCGTTTTAACTTTGCCGATTGCATAAAAAACAGGGATGGTGTTAGAGAGCAATTTTTAAACGATGTTAATTTTATAAATATTCTGAAAAAGTGTTGGTTTTGATGTGTTTTACAATCAGAATTGTTGCGGATACAAAAGTTACTATTCACCGGTGATAATTTTTTTATTACACTGATTACATTTTTGAAACAGTGTATGTTGCTTAGTTGTCTTTCAAATTGCTAATTTTATGACGAATGGAGTTATATTCTTAAATTTTATTCAAATATTACATTGAAACTGCATTGTAACATACGTACGCAAACTGAAAATTAGAATAGTGTTTTGGTGTTATAAATGAAAAAGTGTTTAAAATAAATTATACTATTAGTTAACATAGATTTAAAACATTATCCGGTTTTCGATGTCTTCAACTTGTAAATTTTATCAAGCAAAAAGTTTAACCAACAATTTTTTTTTTGTATTTTGGATGAAATTCATTGAAAAAAATTTTCAAATATATATCCGCCGACACACTTCATTAGGAATCTTTGAGAGAAAAAAAAGACTTCTCACCTTTCGTATTTGCCTGCTGATTTTCATATTGCAAAATTTGAAAAGATACGCCGACGTATTTGATGCTACTTGCCTCAGTATCTGGCTTGACGTTGTAGTTCTTATTGAAAATCAATTATTATGAAAAGAACATCTCAATATGATAAAACAAGCTGTTGCCATCCATAGCCTGCAATTTTCTGCTTTATGTAATTATTTATTATTTATCAATTAATTAATTAATTAATTAATTAATCAATTAATTAATTAATATTATATGCACTTCACTTTTTTGGTAATTTCAAATTTGATCTATAATAATGTAATTAAAATGGAAAGTTTTACGAGTTACATCTTATAAACAAAAAAAAAATTTTTGTATTGCTTTACCATAGAGATTTAAACAAAGTAATCAGAAAAAATCAATGAGAAAGAAAAAAACTGAAAGAGAAAGAGAGAAATAGAGAAAGAGAGAGAGAGAGAGAGAGAGAGAAAGAGAGAGAGAGAGGAAAAGAAAGAGAGCCTGATAAATAACACAATAGGTTTAAAAGAACCAGTTTGGTTGTCGAACTTCATTGATACTGCTCAATACTGCTCTGATAGGTTACATTAACATTTAGTTTATTAATTTATTTAATGAAATTTAACTTTGTTATTGTAATTCCTAAACTTATTCGTGTGCCTATGTACAGCAGTAGCGTAACTAGGGGGGGGGGGTAGTGATGGGTAGTCTGTCCAGGGTGGAACATTTTAAGAGGGGCATTTTAGCTACTCTAAAAGTCGTCAAAAAAAGACTCACAGTTTTACCTGAATTTATATAAAATAATGTTACACTATACAAAAATTATTATATTATAAAAATTATTATTATGGAAAAAGGTTTAGATAACTCAGTTTTTAAAATAATTTTTAAAATAATTTTTCTAAATTAGTATAAAAATAACGTCACATTAATTTTCCGACAGATAGTTGTAGTACCAATTTTTTTTAAATTATAAAAATCTACAGTACAATTGTTTTCTACCCAATGCTAATTAAAAAAAAGAGGAGCTGAAATGCCGTTAAAGTTAACAAAAAAAAATTTTTAAATGTAAAACTGGAACATCGGGTGCCCAGAATTCAAGTTGCACCATTGTTACACACCTTAATAATTCATTTTAATACACTCTAGACCATAATTATTAGTAAATTTATTATGAAAGATAGTGGCATAAGATAAAAAACTTGTTTTTAAAGTGCTTCAGTGATGAATTTTATTTTCGCGGTCAGTTTGGCTGTCGCGTTGATGCTGGCTGTCGTTTCTCCCAAGAAAAGTAAGCGAGAAGTTAACTTTAGTAATTTTTAATATTTATTTTTAAATGCTCCAAAGTCATAAGTCGATTTACTAAATGTACATTACATTAAATAGAAAATTTATTGTAGATTTCATTAAGGTTACAAAGAGATTATGTTAAATTAAAAAAGTAAATACATTTAGTAAATGTAAAATATATCGAATGAGCCACATTATTGTTAGAAATTTTTGATATTTTTATCAAAAAATTATTAACTCAATAAAGTTCATCCCACCGAAAACAATACCCATAACGCAGCTCCATGCACCCTGGATCGTTCACAACGTGAATTTGGAGCTTGCCAGTTTGGGAACAAACTGGACGCCAGTGGATGTCCCACATGGGATTGCAACCTGAACCCTGGTTTGGCTATATTCTACTTTGTAAAAACTTTAAATCAGATTTTTTCTATGTATTTTCCGACTGACATACTTCGGCATTGTTAAATTTTGGTAGACAGTTATTACAGCGGTAAGAGTTGAGACGTCAATGTTATAATGAATGTTGAAAACTTGAAAAATCTTTTTTAAAATATTCTACAGGCAAGTTATTAAAAATTCACATGTACAAATGGATTTAAGTAAAAGTACCGCTCTGAATGCAAATCTTCCATCCATTAATCTATCTGTCAATTCATTCATCCATCACTTCATCTCTCCATCAGTTCATTCATTCATCAATTCATCCATCCATCAGTTCATTCATTCATCATTTCATCCATCCATCAGTTCATTCATTCATCATTTCAAGTATCCATTAATTTATCTTTTAATTTGTCTATTATCTAATAAATTTGTCAATTTGTTCATCTGTCAATTCAACCATCCGTCCAACAAAACATCTTTCCAGACCAAAGCAATTGCATCGATTGTAGTGGCGATCCTTACTGCTGGAAGCTACCTGAGGTCATGGAAAATGGATGTCAGGCGTGTGTGTGCGCTTGAAACATTCCAACGATAAAAAGTTGTTTTCATGTTATAAAATTGTGACATTAATTTCAGGTAATTAATTAACTGATTAATTAATAAATAAATAAATGGATGGATGGATAAATAACAATGAAACGTTAACTATTTTGAAATGTTTTGACGCTGATACAATGTTCATAGTACAAAATTGATGAAAATATTTCGGTTTTGAATTAATATTTATTAAATCAGCTGAAGAGTATTTCACATACATGTTACAAAGAATTAGTTTAGATTTAAAATTGTTGGCTCAAAATTAGTTTAAAATGACAATTTTTTTTAAATATTAGTTATTTTAAAAATTTTAAAAAACTTGAAAAATGACAGACGCACTTAATTTTTTTCTAATTATAAGTTTTAAAGTGATGATAATGGGAGCACAGTTAATGACAAATTGAACCTTTTAAAATATGCAATACGTAAATTAAATATTCACAAATAAAATACACAAATATAGAATAAAAAACGAATCAAAATGTGATTCATTACATCAAATAAAAAAATCATTCATGCAAATGTCAAATGTTGAGTTAATAGGTATTCCTCTGTCGCAAATCGAGAGGTGGTTCTGGAAAGATCCTGTTTAAACTACTGCTACGTTTCAACGGCATCTCAGATTTGTCTGTTGTATTTTTCAGATTACCAGCGCTACCATCATTAGAGTCGGTGGTAGCTGCAGCAGTAGAAGCAGCAGCCGTAGCAGCCAAGATAGCAGGTGCACTGGCAACAATATCAAGCGATGTAGATGGCGGGCGGAAATCAGAAGAATCATTCAAACTTTCATTATTACTTTGTGTTGGTTCTGATGGATCTTGAAAAGACAGGTCTGATGGATGTATTAAAAACGAATCAGTTGGTGAGTTACCTTCTTGGGAAATATTTTCCAAGTTACTTCTGTCTTGCGAATTTTCGTTTCGATTTACGCTTAATGGAATATTTTCAGATGGCGGTTCAATTATTCTTTTGTAGTATCGTCGGATATTGAAATTTGCTAAACTTCCTGGGTTGTTATTATCGTCTGAAGGGAAATCTTCTCGAGATCTTTCGTGTTCGTCTCCTCCCACTGGCGCTCCTAGTAGCATGGGTACATTGTCTGCCCTATTCTGTTGGGTGAGTTCACAGAGTGCCCTGCTTATTATCAGTCTGTAGATAAACCATATTCTAAATAGGTGTTCAATTATTTATTTGTTCACAAATTTCATCGAATTTATTACTACATCAACAACTAAAGGGAATAGACACAAATATGTCGTTTTATTCAACAAATTAAATAAAAACTGCAAATATTTTACGTTTACATTTTTCGTTTATTTATTACAAAAATCAGAAAATTGAAAATCTCTTACTCACACAAAAGCCAAAACCGCTAAGACAATCAAGAAGATTGCAAGGCCATTAAGTAATGTTATAACCCAGCTATTCATTTTCAAAGACGACGAAACACCAGAGCAGGATAACAATTTTTTCAGTTCCGATATGACTTTGGGAAATATTATCAAGATAGTAGGAGCAATTTTAAATAATTTTAAGCCGTTTCATTACGAAAACTAAATTTATTAATTTAAATATTTGACAACGATTCCAGTTCAAAAACAACATTGAACGAGTCAACATAGTTTGTACCCCTCATTAATCAACACTCCTTGTGTACATACGAGTAAACAAATACATTCACACATACACACACACACACACACGCACAACATACACACGCACACACACACGCACACACACACACGCACACACATACACAATACATACACAATACACACATACATATACAAACATACGTTCACATACACAAGTACGGATTTATATTTAAGTGAAAGCTTTAATTACTGTCGCTAAATGAAGCTCAATTAATAACTTACAAAAATAATTTCAACATTAATTTTAAGTACGAAACTATCTTCTTTTAGTAAATGAAAATTGTTTATTTTCAGTCAGCAATGAATTTTCTGAAAGATTCGGCGACTGAGGGGCTGGTTAACTTGTTGGCATCCATGTGGAACTGAGGATCGCTGAGGTACATAATGCGGCTCCGTACTTCTGGCTTCATCGTTCACCACAAATTTTTTTCTATTCAAGAAATTTAAATAATTTTTCCCAGGATTAGTTTAATTCACAGTTATTCATTTGAAAGCTTTAAATTCAAAGCAAATGATTAACCTAAACTTAAATTTTTAACTCCTATGTTTAAATCAAACAAAAACTAGCCATGAAACTGAATTTATTTGAAAAATTATTTTTCGATGAATAGAATCTAAGGAGCGAATAGAAATGACGACATTCATCACACGAACCAGTTCCGTCAATATTTCTATTTACAAAACACTTCAACGTAGAGAAATGCACGTTCAACCCAAAGAGAGTTTGTCAATTCAATCCTAAAATAAGCCGTCGATGAGTTGGTGGAAAACTGCATGTAGTTGTTTCAAAAAAATTTGTTGCCACAAAAACCTACAATTTAAAAAATGTTAAAAGTTTATGGTAGCTCCTATTAAAAATTAGCAAGCATTTTATATCATTTTGGTAATATACAGCAAGCGATTAGAATCGTTAATAGCTCTCTCTTTCATGACTGAGAAGTAAGCCATAATTAAAATTGAATCAATAAATATTGATAAATAATTAATTTAATTTAAGTGAGAAGAATTTGCATAGAATTGTTTGTTTCTTCTTAGCTTCATTATAACTCGGAGCCACTTTTGGCTAATATTTGATTCACCACTGAATTACTGACGATACCGGCAATACCTTAAAATATGTTGGTATTGCAATGAATAGAATATTTCAGAAATGTTTCAGTAAAAAGCTTGATTCACTCTATAATAATAAAATTTAACAATTTCTTTCAAAGTAACTTACTTAAAACCTACAGGTGTGGTTAATAACACAAAGAATTTAAATCAAATAATAACACACATCATAGGTTCAGCAAGTTACTGTTAAAAGGTTAAGGTTGAAAATCAATCTCTCTAGTGAACTTGTTTCAGAGGTTTCAACGACAAATACATACAGTTTATGTGAATACGCGTAAAAATCAAGCATCAAACACATTGCCTATGATAGGCGAAAATCTCATTGTATTCGAACCCGGTCGTTGCAACAGCATGGCCAGGCGCCTTTAACCGTTAAGCCATCACGCTGTCCAATGGTGCAGACCTACGCAAGCATGCAAGAGTCTGCAAAACTTTTTATCTTGGTTTTTCAAATGTTTTATTACTTTTTTTTATTGTCATAGTTTACTGGTTTAAACAAGTTTAATACTTTACATCTTGTTTTCAGACTTTAACGGTTGATTTTTATGATAATTACATTTAGTTTAAAGCTACAATCTCTTTTGTATCTTTTTCATGTTGATTTATAGATTATGGTTGATATATTAAGATAAATAAACCTGCTAAAAATATACAACAATGATGAAAGCCATCCTTTAATAATTTTTTTATGTAGGGGTACTACTACGTCTGTTAATTAGTAACTCTTCAAAATCTTTTCTTTATCAAGTTATACGAGTTCAAGTGAAAATGTTTGTTATTCTCTGGAAATGTTTATAATAAGTTGTGAAGCACAATTTTGGCTTAAATTAAATAACAATGAAAACAAAATAAATAATTTCTAAGAAGTGAGTTCAAATGATTTTCATATTTTGTGATATTTGTTGTGACTAGGGGATAATTATCAAATGTAGGCCTACATTTGTTAACAGTATGGGCTGTTTTAAGTTTTTCATTGAATTCTTAAATATGGATAAGACCTGCTCATTCAAGCTTTCATTGAAATTTCAATTAAATTAAAACTAAAATAGCTCAAAGACGGCACTTTTTAAATTTATACATTTTATTAGTTTTTAAATCCTTGTCTACAAATTGTTATTTTTCGTAGAAATATGATAGCTGATGGACAAATTTGATGAACCGCTGAATAGCTCTTCTCCCCACAAAATTACATACAATCATTAGACTACAAAAGGGATGAACTTGTTTCTGTTTTAGATAATTATTTTTGAATGAAGTGAAGAGTTTTTCAAATTTTTGTTATAAAATATTAGATTTTAGAAATTTGTCACCATTATGTTTTGTCACATTCGGCTCGCAATTTTTCTCTAAATAGTTTCATTTATTTTTTTCTTATTCAATTAGAGATTTTGAGCAAATTCAAATAATTTCTCTCCTAGTAGAGTTCATCACATGCTCTGAATTACAACTTTTTAAACTGTAACTGAAAACTTAGTGTTTCAAATGGTTAAGTGGAATCTCAATGACAGATATGCTGTACGTACACATAATACAGAAACTGAATGAACTAGGATCTGATTAAAGTTGAAATTGTGGTGTCATTACTCAGTAATTGTTACTTCTGTGTCACTGTCCCAACCCAATCTGAACATAGTATCCCGTGGATAACTAAAAAACATTGACGTATATAAGCAACTGAAACACATCAATAAATACGTATATATCCGTCACATTAGACTCATCTAAGTATTTATTACATCGGTCACCTGTATTTCATTATCTATTACTCATTAATTCGTCCATTCAAACATCTATCAGTCATTTTATTTATCCATCAATTCATTCATCCAGTCATTCTTCAATTCACCCATCTATTATTTTTTTTCACTATCGAGCTATCCATCCATTTAACAATCTATTGATTAGTTTATTTAATCATTTATTAAAACATCTACCAGATGAACCGGATTGTGCCGTCTGTGATAGTTCTCGTCAAGAGCCTTACTGCATTGCTAGCACTGTCGAGTCGAGCCTGATAGTTATAAAGCTGAAACATTCTATATCTGAAAATCTCTCTGACAATTTTAAAACCATTAAAAACTTCATCAAAGATTTAGGATATTATGATATGTGTTTGACAATCCACTCCTATTAAACGAAACTAACAATGGAACGTCATAGCACCGGGGCTGGGAGCTGAGGTGCCTTTAAAGCGTCTACACAACAACAACAGCAACATAAACATATTCGATAAGAGATTTCGAGAAAGTCAACTAATTTCTCATAAAAAGTTAATAGTTTAATAAAACTATTAAAACAAACAATTTAATAGTTTAATAAAACTATTAAAACAAACAATTTAATAGTTTAATAAAACAAACAATTTAATAGTTTAATAAAATGGTTAAACTATAGCGGAAATTTTTGTGATTCAGATGAATAAGTGGAATCTCAGTGATAAATATTCTATTCTGTACACAAGCTATGAAATAGAACCAGGATCTAATTAAAGTTGAATTTTTGTGCCATTTCTCAATAATTGTTTATTTCATCACTGTTTTCTTAATTCGATCTAAACATCGTATCTTGTGTATAAATAAAATCTTGTGAAACGTTTCAAATGATATTCATTCGTAAGCACACCAGAAGAATTAACAAAATAAATTGTTACAACGTACTTAAAAGATGAATTTTTTTCTTCCGACCTGTTTAACTGTCATGCTGGCTTTGTCAGTTGGTTCACCATATAAAAGTTAGAAATTATATTTGTTATTAAAGTTCTTTCAAGTGTTTAAACTTTATATAGCAGTTTCTTTACCATACATTAATAGCATAATATGTTAAATGAACTTGAAAAATCAAACAAAGGTTCAAAAAACTTAAAAGATTTTATTCCATTTAAAAAAAACTTAGACACATTTGATCAGTATAACTACTATCCCAAAAAATTGTCCTAAAATTCAGGCGTCTGTGAGGAAATTCCTTCCTCTGAATGTCAAACGAATTGTGTTTTTGGATACCAACAAGACGAAAACGGGTGCAGCATATGTGCATGCAAATTGAATCCTGGTTTGAATTAATTTGTGAACATTTTGAATCACATTTAAGCACAAATTTTATTTCAGGCAGTCCATCCATCCATCCATCCATCCATCCATCCATCCATCCATCCATCCATCCATCCATCCATCCATCCATCCATCCATCCATCCATCCATCTACCCATCCATTCATCCATCCATCCATCCATTCATCCATCCAACATTACATCTATTCAGATCAAAGCAAATGCTTTGATTGCGCCGGAGACTCCAAATGCTATCAACAGCCCATCATATCTGAAGGGGGATGTTATCTTTGCCAGTGCTCATAAAAAACATCAACAATATAGATGCTGTTATGTTTCAATTGGGACATTTATTACAATGAAAATATAATTATATTCTGAAACTTCTGTGGTTTTTGAATTGCATTGATGCTGATTAGATTACAAAAGATATAACAGTTTTTTCTGTTTTGAATAATAATTATTAAATAAAATGAAGAGTTTTTCAAATGTATCTTCTTACCAAATACAGTCGGGCCTACTAATGGCAAACTCCCACACAACGCTAATCTCTGTTAAACAAATTTTTTCATGTTCCTTGGAATTTTACATTTTCTGTTTTAAAAAAAATATATATATAAGTATAAAAAACTGTCTGACCAACGAATATTTTAAGAATTATTATGAGCGGTGGTTTTGTCCATCTTTAACATTTTATATTATATTTCAATTTCAATATTTAAAATTACAGCTTAATCTCTTGCAAATTCTACTTGGATTAATTTCAATAAACTCGGAATCATAGTTGCATGGAACAGAAAATAAACGTTGTGATTTGAGGGTTTAGGTCAAATTCCATTCCAGTCAACCTGCCATTAATTCTCTTAAGATTTTAAAAAATCAATTAATACTAAATTTCATTTAATTTAATAATTTAAATACATTTATTTTAAAAATGTAAGTACACTTGAAAAGTCCAATTAATATCTTAATTACTGGAAAAACGATATTAAGTTTGAACAATGTAGAAAAATTTGGGTACACTCGATCAGTCTTACTTACGTCCAAAAATATTGTTATCCCATATAAAACATTTCTTATCCAGATGAATGCAGAAATCTTCCCCCTGGCTGTCAAATGAAGTGTCAGGTTGGATACCAGCTGAACGAAAATGGATGTTACACATGTGAATGCCTTCTAAATCCGGGCTAGTCGAAATTTTAGTTTGAAAAAATTTGAATCGCTTTTCAGCCCAAATTAAAATTCTGTTGATTACTTTTTCATTAATTATAATAGATATATAAAAACGTATTTACTATACAAATATACTTATATATCGTAATTCATTCATTCATGTGTTGATTGATTATTATTTTAGAAAATCATTAATACTGGATGAATATCCATTGATTCGTCTATACATTCATCTATTCGTCTATACATTCATCTATCCAGATCAAAGCGATGTTTCGATTGTAGAAGTCATCCATACTGCTCTAAGACTTCTAAAATTTCGCAAAACGGCTGTTACCAATGCCATTGCACATAAAAACATTTGTCGATGAAGATGTCGTCATGAGTTTTCAACTGCGACCATGATTAACATTATAAATAATGATGAACGTGCATTCTTTTTGAATATATTGATAAAAATACAATGATGGCAATTAAAAGTTGATTTTATTAATTCTGTTTTGAATGTCTTTTAATAATTTTAATTCTTCATTTGTTGAGATAAAAAAAACTTTACTTAAACACGTTACACTATTGGTGTAGATTAATGTTAACTTTACAAATTCGTTCTAAATTCGGTATAATTCGGTATATACAAATTCGTTACAAACTCGGTGTATAAGATAAATATTAGCCTTAGTTTGCAACTTTTTGTCCAGTTTGTTTCGTATAATCGTCATATTTATAAATTTTGAGCTTATCATATAATTCTTCTCGTTTTAGTGATTTTCTGGTCCTCGGAATTCTTAAATCCTTATCATAAGCAACTGATTGTGTTGATGGCATCATATTTTTTTTTCAAATTTTCTATTTTTCTTAAAATAATTGATTCTGATTTTTGAGGGGAATGAGTGTTGTGAATTCTGTTGTAATGAAATGTTCCGTCCGTAGAATAGATTGCGGGTGCGTAGTTGACGTCATCTTATGAAACTTCGTTGTTCGAAATTTGATTTTGTAAGCTGTTTACTGACGTTAAATGTTTCAAAAGAAATGTTTCAAGTTTGAAGAATTTTCATGAAATTTTTTGATTTTTTTTTCAACTTCACCACAATTCGGAACCAATTTTGGCTAACATTTTATTTGCCACAGAATAAAACTTTTTAGAAATTTTGCAGAGAAATGTTTGGCTTGGTTTAAACTTTTATAATAAAATATGACAATGAATTAAGACTGGATACATTTTTTTAGGAAGGCTTACCGAAATGTATTCAGCGTGTTTAGTAATTACAAATAATCAAAACATAAGATCTTTGTCAAAACATAAGTTGCAAAAGATTCACCTTTGGATAAAAATAATTTTAAAGTGTAAAGTTTGAAAATAACAATTTTCAATTTAATGTTCGATTTCTGACAAAGAGTTTGACCATGACTACCAAAAATATGAAAATCATATATTTGGCCTTAAACACAAAATGCTATTCGTAGAAAGAGGATATGATAGCTTATAAATCTATTTGATGCCCGACAATTTTTCCGAAACAAATTAAAACTGAAAACTGCAAATTATCTTAATTAACTTAATATAGTGGCAATTATACTCCTTATCGTAATAATTTCCCAGGAATTGAAGCTGAGTATGATGTATGGTTTAAATAGTAGTATAATAATAAATTGGATTAAGATATATTCAAAGACCTGTCTTGCTTATTAAATATGACAATAATATATTTGAAGTGTGTGATGGGGCGATTGGTATGTTTTTATTTGCTGGTGATGCTAAACTTCTTTCTGTAAATAAATCACTTGATGATCAAGTGTTATTGCAAGATTGTTTAGAAAAGTTAGTTGTTTGGTGTGATTTGTGGGATATAAAATTTAATGTTAATAAATGTAATGTAGTCCAGTATATCTTTTAGGGTTTACCATTTGATTATTTGATTTATATTATATATATATATATATATAGAGAGAGAGAGAGAGAGAGAGAGAGAGAAAGAAAGAGAGATATGGAGAAAGAAGCTGCGTTATTAAGTACGTGAATAATTATAGCGAAAATTGTTGGAAACAATTTTGTTAACGATAATGGATGTACGTACATGGAATCACATTTAAAATAAACAAATGAAAATTGTTATATAACGTTAAAATTTTATTTGTTTGAGAAATTTTTCTAGAGAATAGTGGAATAAAATTTAAAAAAAAATTTGTCAACGATGAATTTTTTTCTTACTACCATTTTAGCGGTCACGCTCGTGATGACAGTCGGTTCTGGTGTCGATGGTTAGGAGGAATTTCGTTTCGATATTACCATTTCGGTTAATCATATTTTTGTAGTCAATTTTTAACCGCACATTACGTCAAACGAACAAAGTTATTTAAAAGTCTAATATGTTTTTCAAATATAATTGACATAAGGCTATTTTATTTAAAAAAAAATTAAACATTATTAATGAGTTTAATAGATAAATAGGCCCATTATTAACTGTTTGACTATTTTTATTTTACTTCGCTATGTTTAACGTACATTCCACTTATTCACCGCTTTCCTATTAAAAATGCTAGACAAGTAGTTAGGTTTTGGAAGATTAGTTAAATTGTATAGTCCCAAGTTATCCTCACGGTCACTATCATACCCATTATAAACTTTTTATTCTTTATGAAACAAATGTCATTCAGCTGAATGCAGTGTCGATATTAACGAATGCCCAAATGGACCATGCGACCATGGTAATCAAGCCGATACAGATGGGTGTCCCACATGTAATTGCAATGCGAATCCAGGTTAGACCCTTTTAATCTGACTTTTAAAGAATAATAATAAAAAAAAACTTCCAACTTATTAAAACTTCAAATCAAGTTTTTAACACGAGTGTCATCTTACAGTTACTATAGTTGTTATGTTTGGGAGGAAGAATTAAACTGGTGTACACTAAATTAACCAAGTTATCTCAAAACTAATAGCTTGGGGAGGCAACAATTTCAATACGATCTACATTCAAGATTTTATAGTCCACATGTATCTATAGGATATGCATATAAAAACATTTAAGAGCCTCGGCCTTATACATTTGCTTAGTTACTTGATAATTTTGAGAATTGACGGTGAGAACAACCAATTCTCCAAAATTGTACATCATTCAAACATTAATGCATCTTTTAAAACTTCTACGCAGATCAAAGCCAGTGTCATACTTGCGCTGATGACCCTACATGCGAGCAACTGCCTGGGATAGAAAATGACGGGTGTCACCTTTACATTTGCTCATGAAAAATCTGATAACGAAAATGTTTTTATGTTTCAACTTGTGAGATTAATTACAAACTAATAAATGATAAACAGTTTATGATTTTTAAATGTTTTGAAGATGATGATAACAGTAAAAATATGAAAATTTTAATTCTGTTTTGTGTGTTTTTTAGAGTTTTTCTTTCAAAAACGACACTAAACGTTCAAGATTTTTCTTTCATGTACATTACAAAAATATAATATAATTTTTTATTGATAAATAACTGATTTAAATCAATTCTAAAAACATTCTCATAAATTTATTGATTTCTTCTGGTCCCATAAATAGCCACTATACCCACAACTTAATCGGTTGTAAGAAACAACGAGCGAATATGTTATTTTTATCGAAATAAGTAAACTTACCAAGAAAAAGTTAAGTTGATTTTTTAAAAGTGTGAATTGATTTTTTGACTAAGGATAAATTAATAATAGTATACGTCAATTTTGCTGACTGCAATAAAACATGTGATCTTCATGTATTTTGGTCTGCAGATTCTAAATATCATATACCCATTTTAATCAGTCATGTCTACTTTTTGGACGAAATGGAAAAAACGAATATGATATTATTATTAAGTGAATAGATAATAAATTTTTGTTTCAACCAGAGACCAAAACTTGTCAAATTCACAGCCTCCAGCTCTTAAATAATTCTCGAAAGAATTCTACTCAGTGGTAAATTTGAAATATCTGATAAGGCAACGCATAGCAGATGCTACATCCTGATTTAAGATACTATGATAGCGAAAATTGGGTAGGTTTTTTTATTTGATAACGACAACGATGACAAAATACACGCTACAACAATAAATGTTATATCCTAATTGTTGTGTGCCCGTGTGTTTGTGTGTTTGTCTAGTGTGTGTGTGTTGTGTGTGTGGTGTGTCTAGTGTGTGTGTGTGGTGTGTGTATACAAGCTAATCAAAATATTAGTGTTCAGGAATAATAGTAAGGGTTATTTCATATTAAAATTTGCTAATTTTTAAAACATTGTTGACATTATTTCAAATTAAAAAATTTTCAAATTGACAACAATGAAATCTGAATGTTCCTCGCTCCATAATTCAAATCCTTGCCCCGTTGAGACGATGACAGACGCACTGTGGACCGCACGGACAATTCAAGCTGCACTTCAATCCCCACATGCCTTTGTCACAAACTGCATTTCAAATTGGGATTGGCAATTTTGTGATGCTTTTTTTGTATAAATCAATCAAGGAGTAGAGGAAAAAATAGCGTATATGGTATAAAAAAACCATTTGTTCAAAATATGACAATATTTTTAATAAATTAGCAGAAACATTTTATACAATTTTAGATTTTAATCAAAATATAGACAATATAAATCAATCATTCAATTAGTTTATAAAGCGCTATTTCCGCGATGTTCAACAGCGCTCTTCAATGAATTTTGCAAACAGATGGGTCTTGAGATTCGCTCTGAACTTCGCAAGTGATGGAGAAGTAGTCAGAGAAGTAGGTAGAGAGTTCCAGAGAAAAGGGCCAGAAAAAGCAGAAGCAGATTTAGCAAAAGAGTGTTTAACACGAGTTAAGAAGAAGCGAGAACAAGAAGACGATCGTAGACCGGGGCGTTTAGGTTCAATCAATAAGTACTTTGGAAATAATTTAGATCGAGACTTATACATTAATGTGCAAATATTAAACATTATTTTATATTTAATAGGTAGCCAGTGCAAGAGAACAAGAGATGGAGATATATGAGAAAAGAAAAGGGCACGAGCAACTAGACGAGCAGCAGAGTTAAAAGCTTTATTTAAAGGATAGAGTGTAAAATCAGGAAGACCATAGTAGAGCGAATTACAATAATTAATCTTAGATAAGACTAACGAAGTAACAAGAAAGGGAAGAGTAGGATCGTCAAGAAAAAGCAAAAGTTTTTTATTTAGCATCACTATTAATCTGAGAAGAAAAAGATATACTAGAATCAAAGATAAAGCCTAGACTACAAAACTTGTATTTCGAGTACAAAAGTTTCAGTTCTGTGAGCAGGTCTGAAACCGGATTGAGACACAGGTAGCAAGGAGTTAGAGTTTGAATAAGATAACAATTGATTATAAACTACTTTGTCTACTATTATACAGATGAAAGTAATATTAGTAACAAGTCTATAATTAGATAAAGAGTAAGGATCTAAAGATGGGTTTTTATAAATAGGAATAACAATAGAACTCTCATAAGAAGTAAGAAATAATTTAGAGGTGAAAAGAGATAAATCTGTGAGATCCATCGAAATGTTTTGCTAACAAGATTTGTTTAAAATTGCTTGAAATATATGAAAATAAGCTAAAATGTCACATTTGAAACGCTGAACTAAAAAATAATTTTAACAATGACTAACCCGTATAAATGCTGTTTCTAAGACCCCCACCACAGATTTCAGTGGGATTGCCCAAACAAGGTGTGGTGCATCCAGTACCGACTCCATGCTTGCCGTAAGAATCATTGCAGGAACACTCCGAGTAGTACTATTCAACAAATTTTATCATCATCATATTAAAAGGCTAAAGGTTGAAGGTCGTTCTCTCTCTCTCTCTTACACTTGCCTCGAATGTTTCAACGACAAACACACACAGCGTATATGAATACGCGTGAAAACCACGCATATGATAAGCATTGATCTCTTTGCGGTCGAACCAGGTCACCGCAACAGAAAGACCACGCGGCTTTAACCCTTACGTCATCAAATTCGTCATTACATTGTCATCAAATCAATAAAATAAAAATTGCCTGAAGTCCAAAGAAGGTGTAGTTGAGGTTGAGACAGTAGAGGAGACACCAGGCCCGACTCATCTGATTATCAATAGCAAGCTGGAGCAGGTCCCTGTCCGTCTTCACATCCACGTAGCAGTTTATGTACCTGGCGCTGAATTCTGGGCACATGCAAAATTTTATTTATTGTTTTAAGAAGAAAATTACTAGGATAAAGAACAATTTAGTTACCGTCATGTAGAAGTTGGTTGCCTGATTTCTAAATTTTAAGATGAACATTCATGTTTGAGAATATTTATTTAGTCGGGGAAATAAATATTCTTCCTTTTTTCACTTTGTTTCAACATTAGATGTTCCAACAAAGTAATTAAAAAATGACTTACTTCGTAGAAAGTGCACAGGCCTGCAGCATCATGCACTTGACCAAGTTTGGTTCGATTTTTGAAGAGTTGACAGACTCTTCTCTCGAGGTGGTAGTTGCAGCCGACGCAACCAACCACCGCAGAACACATCGCTACACATTTCACGCGCGAATCATATGAAAAAACAAACTGCTCGTCTGCCACATCTACAGCGCAGGTTTTCAAACCAAACGAGTTTTTGTACGGTGAAAATGAATTAAAACTTGGCAAGGACTTGGAAGCAGTAACCAAGAACTTCAAGGAGATGGGGATAAACGCTAGCATAACCAACTTTTTGGGTGACATCTTCTCTAGAATGTTAAGCTCGGACTAACCAAATTGAAAGTTTCAGGGTTTATTTGACGTTTTGCAACACGTTTGGCAATATTTCAAAATTTTTTTTCACCAGAAAAATATTTATTGAATACGCGATGCATTGTTTAGTGTGATTTATTATTCGTCACGAACAATTGAAGAAAATTTCAGCGCGTTTGGAATGAATGTATCGTAAAAAAAACGCAGGTCAATCAGGTGTATGTGTGTGTGTGTGTGTGTGTGAGTGTGTCTGTGAGTGTGTGTATGTGTGTGTTTGAGTGTAGCTGTATGTGTGAGTGTGTCTCTTTTGATTATCATGGTTTGACGTTTTATTCAAACTTTTAGGCATATTGCAATTTATATGCATTAGAAATAAAAAAAAATTAATAATGATGCAAAATGCCATGAATTTGAGAAATGAAGTTGCACCGAGAAATACTATAACTCCCAATTTCTAACTGATATTGTTATATAGGTTATAGTTCTCCACCATATTATTTTAGTTATTGTTCAACTGCGGCTTATCAGATTATAAAACAATAAAAGTACACATAACCTCTGGTTGGTTTCTTTATTGTAGGTTTTTAGATTTATAATTGAAACATAATTTGACGTTGAATGTTACTAATATGTCGATTGAATTGAATCTCACTAATTAGCACTTCTGTTTCTCGACTTCTGTCTTGTTCTTGTTCTTCTGGCAATTAACTGGTTATTAACTATAGCAAACAATTAATCTTTAACTATACCATTGTATGAATTGTTTTATCTCCACCTACTCTCGCGTAGTTTCAGTCAAGCTCTTTTGTACTAACTATTTTGAGTTGTGCTGTCACCGACCATCGTTTAAAAAATTACAATCGGCCTAATGACAAATGGCCCGAGTTTGGCCTCTCAACGAGCATTCAATTCAATGGTTCAGTCGCATTTTTCATCTAGAAAATTCAAAATCCTAATTTGCCGATATATCTGTACTGTACATTGACATGAACAAATCTTTCCATTTTCTTAACATTCCCACTGCAAAATAGAAATTTTCATGACGCGGTTTTTAAAATACAGCACCGACAAAACTACAAAACGCTAAATCTGCATCGGATTTAGCAAGCAACTGATAGCATTTTCAATTGCGGATGCAGACTCCAGACGTCTTGAAGACGGTTGCGCGACTGACGGCATCTCAAAAATCGCTATATCATAATTGTTAGTCAGTGTTCTGCAAATGCTAATCTTCCACGTTGGCACACACTTAGCAGGTCTAATACTCTAATGTGAGGTAGAATCATTCATTAACATTTCAAAAAGTTATACATATAAATAACGTAGAAAAATATACATACTCTACTCACATGTGTAATGTAATTTTTTTTACTTTTCAACTAAATAATAACTGTTTCATCAGTTACTTTTTTTTCATTCACACATTTCCTATAAAATGCAAACAGTTTTCATACCTTTCAGCTTATTTAGTTGTCCATTTTTACCACATGTGCACCTGATCACGCACACATCACGCACGCACACACATCACACACAAAGACAAACACACACACTTTTATATTTATATATATATATATATATATATATATATATATATATATATTAAAAGATTTGTGTTGACGCTTGTCGTGAAAATTTTTTTTTAATTAAATAAAATGGTTGAGTGTAAATTAACTTTTAAAGGACAATAAAAACGACAAAAAGAATGAGTTAATTACGTATTTAGAGCAATATTATTTCATTTATAATGTAAATAATTTATATATTAATAAGATGCTTCAAAATTTAAAAAAAATTTAAATAAACAGGATCAATGTAATTTTTATGAAAGTCTGGTTTTAAAAAAATATTCATCATGACAAATTTATTTTTTTTAATTCAACGCCTAAACTTTAAAATTCACACGTAAATCACATACTAAAAATAAAATAATAATCAATAAAAAGTGATCCATTACGTTAAATGAAATTAAAAACATTTATGCAAATGTCAAATGATCAGTTAATTGGTACTTCTCAGTCGTAACTCATGAGGTAGTTTTGGAATGATCTTGCTTGAACTGCTGTCCCGTTTCAATAATATTTTCGATTTGCTCGTTACGCTCTTCAATTTATCAGCGTTATCATCATTAGCGCTAGCCACTGTAGTAGCGGTAGCAGCAGCAGTAGCAGTAGCAGCAGTAGTAGCGGACACACTAGCAGCTCTATCAAACGATGCAGTCGGTGGGAGGACATCAGAGGAATCATTTAAAATTTCGTCATTACTTTGAATGGATTCTGACTGAGCCTGAGAAGACCTGTTTGGTGGGTGCAATAAAGACGAGCTAAGCGAACTTTCCAAGTTACTTCTGTCTTGCGGACTCATATTACGATTTGCGTTTAGGTCTCTTAATGGAATATTTTCAAATGGCTGTCCAATTGGCCTTCTTCCTTGTTGTCGTCTGAAGTTTTCGAAATCTGCTCCATCTTCAGGGATGTTACCTCCTAATTGTAGGAAAGCTTCTCGGTATTGATCGTGTTCGTCTCTTGAGACGGGTGCACCAGGTATGAAGGGGTTCAGATCTTGGTCTTCACTAGGCGGCCTAAAATTTTCACTATGTACTCTTCCCTTCTTATATTTACAGTATAAAACTAGCCTTGAAATGTAATCAGTTATTGAAATGTTAACAAATTTACTCATTTTACAAATTTTACTCCCTCAACAAAAGGAGTTACTACAAAATAAATCGTTTAACGCAACAAATCAATGAAAAAGCTAGAACAATCTGTTTTTTTAATATTTAACACAACCATAATTGAAAATATCCCACTTACAAGAATATTGAAATAAAGAATAAAGCTACGATGACCCCAAAAATTATTAATATAATCACTGTTTTATTTTTATCAGGAGTTGTGGTTCCATTTAAGGGAGGAGAGTATTGAAGCATTTCTTCACGATAAAACACTGGAACAGCTAAAATTTTTCCTTTACGATGTGTGAAAACTGTTTAAAATGCGTTCTAAATAATAAAAAATTAATTAAATTTTTTAAAAATATTTATTTATCAAAACAAATTCTATTATTCCAAATGTTATAGACTTCGGTTCAAAATATCTGAAAGAGTACAAATACCTTATACGTTTTAATTCAAAAGTCTCCAACACTCCCTTCGTATAAATTGCAAAGAGCTTCACAAAAACTTGTTTAAATTCGAATTTCATTAGATATCAAACTAAAACTTATTTGCAATAAAAATTTGTATACTGTTAACTGTTAAAAAAATTGTCACTTCTTTAAACAAACAAACAATATTGTCAATATAGTTTGTTTGTTTGTTTGTGACAATTTTTTTATTAATCAAATCGCTAAAGATTTGACCTGCATGTTTAAAACATTAGGTTTACCAAATCTCGTATTGGACATCAGTTCAAAATGTAACATGAATCAAAAGTGAGCATATAAAATGAAGGAAAATTCTTGAAAACTAAATAAATTAAAACAAAGTGTCAGATGTTTACAAAGGTAATAAAGTATGGGAACATGAACAAAGATTAGTTTGCTTATTCATCTTATGAAAAAAGTTTTTAACCGTTTTTTTTTAAATATTTTTAATTTATCTTGCTAGTAAATTTTTATCAAATATTTATATAAATCAGCGTCAGATATTTGGCGGATATCTCACATAAAAAAAGTAATGTCTGCCTTGAATTTATTTTTTTTTCATTTAAAAATTTTAATTGTTTCTAAAACCTACATAGAACAAAATATAACTACATATCATATTATAAAGTTCTTTCTATGCAATCATTTCAACGTTAAACATTTTTCTGCCCATACGAATGTCTTAATGCAATGAATTGCTACTGGCCACATATTTGTTCTACAAAATCATCACAATTGAGTCATTTAAGACATTTAATAATCTTATATTAATGGAATGTGCCACAACATCAAATCAAAAACAACATTCTTAGATCAATTGATGTCGATGCACGCGAATAAATTTTAGTTATAAGCTTGTTTATGACTTAATCCCCTGAGTTAAAAATTAACAACTATTTTCATTTCAACCTTTTATTAATTTCTATTTTTTGACTTGTAATTTGTTTTTATTTTTAAAACTGTAAAAAATTGTATTTAAAAAGAGTTATAATTTTTAATGCGCCACCACAAATAGCTACCACGTCTACAAACGATAAGAATCTTTCATGGATATAAATATGGATATAGATGGATGGATATATATATCCATGGATAAACATGGATATATGAATCCATGGAATCTTTCTTTCCAGATAGTTGTTAATAGATTGTCGATATGTCTTTTAGAGCGTACATTTTTTATCCAGCCTGGCAAGTTTATTTGGAATATCACGTCACTGTTGACTTTAAAAATATTACAGCCGGTCTGAAGACAAATCTTCTGAGTATGGCATCTCAACATGCCTCCAATTCAATGGGTCAGTCGCCTTTTTCAAATTTTATCAAAAAACTGTATTGGCCCTCAAACTCAATTGTGTACTATTTGCTAAATTGC
The DNA here is from genome assembly GCF_000326865.2 of Helobdella robusta. Lineage (NCBI taxonomy): Eukaryota > Metazoa > Annelida > Clitellata > Rhynchobdellida > Glossiphoniidae > Helobdella > Helobdella robusta. Next base: position 766,796 of record NW_008705095.1, on the reverse strand, counting down.
CGTTTTCACGTTAAAAAATCAAAATCCCAATTTATCAGTACATCTATTCAATCCTAACTATTACAAAAATGCATCACTCCATTTTCTCAACATTCCCAACGCAAAATAGAAATTTTCAGGAGGCGGTTCTTGAAATGCAACTCCCTTACAAATCTAGAGGGCGAGCCGCCGATAAAACTACAAAATGTTAAATCTTTATCGGGGTTTAATAAACAATGGCAAACATTTTTGGTCGCAAACACTGACTTTTGACGTCTTGTGCGACTGAATGGCAATTAAAAAATTGTTTTATTATAATTGTTAGATAGTGTTGAGCTTGTTTCAAACATGTTTTTCGAGAAGAATCATTCAAAAAAGGTTTCTGAACATCTTATCATTGATTCTACAAAAAAAAACAATTTGGAAACGTCAAAGTTTTGTGGGGAAAAATTCTAAACGAAATATTTAAATTTAATCGATGAGATCAAACTTTTATTTAATACTGCTAATCACTATATTTTGCATTCGTTTTAATTTCATTTTTTTATAACGTGTGGATGAAACATTACAATATTTATTCTGAATTAATAATCAACAATTTTTAAAAATTTTATAATAATAATTATTTTATAACTCCAAAAATGTTCAAAATTTTGTTCATATGGCACGTTAGTACTTAAAATCACGTCACAAAGCTTTCAGTAAATCGTTTTTATGAGCACTGTTAAAAATAATGTCTGCCCAGATTTTTAAATCGTTCTGTTTTAACCTCTCAGTGAGGCTTATTGTGATATTTTTCAATAATTTTAATATTTAACTAAAACAAACGAAAGATTTTAATCAGGGCGGTCTAAAGAAGTTGGAGGGAAAGTTGTCTTCACTTCAAATTATAGGAAAAATTTTATTAAAAAAAAAATGTTTGAAAATATTTAAACTCTTGTGGCTAGCAATAAAAAAGGCCATTTGTTACAAATATGTTAAAGATTTCATAATTTTTTACTATATTTAAAAAATTCTATATCAAGTGGAAAATTGACCCAAAGAAGAATCTTTTGCCTCCAACATTCAAGGGAGATGGTTTTTAATAGGAATTGTTTATTTTTCAGTCAGCAATGAATTTTCTGAAAGATTCAGCGACTGAGGGGCTGGATAACTTGTTGGCATCCATGTGGAACTGAGGATCGCTGAGGTACATAATGCGGCTCCGTACTTCTGGCTTCATCATTTCTTCAAGCATACTCTCTGCATCATTCATCATAAAAATCTTCTTTATACCATAAATATAATTAATTTTTATCATAATTAGCAAATTGGTTTTATTCATTTTTAAAAGCTTCAATTTCGCTTACACAAATTGCTTATAAAATAGCCTAATAAACTTGAAAAATTTAAATGTCATCTTAGAATCTTTGTGACTATAAGTCTTAACTGCGGCGAATTTTATTGAAACATTGATAAGCAGTTTTAAAAAATTCAAATTTTCTTTGAAATTTTAATATGAAAAAATGAATGGACGAACGAACGAACGAACGAATGAATGAACGAATGAATGAATGGAATAATAAATAATTAAATAATTAATTATTAACTAATCAAAGAATGAATTAACGAATGAATTGTATTGAACTTATAAATATGTACAGCCTTTCTAATTCATCTCTTTCAATACAATGACTAACATACGAATAATATTACAGTATAAAGTACAAAAGATATTAATCATGAAAGTAGAACTGACGTAACCAATATTATCGCTGGTGGTGGAGTCATTTTTCTCAGCATTCCCGACGGTTTTGTATTCAACTGGTAAGCATTCCTCTGGGATTTCTTTGCTTAAATCCTCCAGTGAACTGCCGCAGTTGATAATCTAATTTGAATTTAATATTGTCACTATTCACTTTTTTAATTGCTTAATTGTTTAATTAATTAATTAATTAATCTACATCATTCTGACCAATTCTACATTATTTTGTAATTCTATTATTCCTGGTTTTTATATATGGTTACGTGGATCCCCTTAAATAAAACGTAAGTCGGGCAAATGTTTGGTAATGGGGTTGACACAACCTTTTTTTCTGCCAATCACTTTCAATTTTTGGTCGATTTTTACACGTAAAACGGTTATTTTTTTGACTTTTATTAAACTGGATTCGCCACAGTGTGTGTGCGTGTGTGTGTCTGTGTGTGTGTCTGTTTATAATTAACAGTTTATATAATTATTATTAATATTCTTTAAATTATCTGAATCTGACAGTCGTAGAAACTGTTACGACATGCAAGGCAATGATATTGTAAACTGAAAGCTAACCCTGTGCATGAGCTTATCAGGTGTCACCATCTTTAGGATCATGAAGAAGAAGTCACCGAACGATCCAACGTTGTATAGGCAGATCTTTTTGATACGAGCTGGAATGCTTTTCTGTTTTGTTTAAATATTATTGAAAAATTCCAATAACAATTTTATTATGACAATTTTTTAATAATTAATTTGTGATAATTTTCTGATTAAATTGGTTTTATTGTTGATGTTAAATCTTCATATTATTGGTTTAATTTCACTACAACAAAACTTGGATAACAAAATAGCGGAATGTGAGCAAGGTTGTTCGTAGCCTACTGTTGAACGTGACTTTGTTTTCAATAAAATTCATACTAGGAAAAATTATCGCCACGGGTTCAACCGAAGATGAAAATTCAAAATAATCATATAATATGACTATCAAAATACGATATTATTCAATGGTTCAAAACTTGAAATGTTTCAATTTAGCTAGGACTACGAGTTACTAAGAGCAAGGCAGCTGAATATCGACTACAACGAAATCTAAAAGTATAATCTTGAAAATACGCGTTGTTGTTTGTTGAAATGACATTTCTTAGATTTAAAATTTTTGATAAACTAAAAACTTCATCCAAATCCTATTATTGCTATGGATTCGAATTACAATGAGGGCCCTCTTAGGCTTTTATTGTAGTTCTAAACATAACCTAAAACATAAACATAAAAGTATGAAAACAGTTTTTGGTAAAAAGACAAGAAAAGCGCGAATTTTCTAAAATTTAACAAATTAGATAGATGCGACCAACATGCCAGCCACCGTAGAACAATCGCTGCTCCTCCAGTGAGAACAACGTCTGATGTTTGAAGGTCATGTTGGAAAGGTCGTTGACGATGTAGACGCCGTTAATTTGGGTCAGTTCATTTAGGAAAAAAATAAAATAGGTCACACAGACGATCGCCCTCAAAATGTCTTGCTTGGTGTATCGGCCGCACCAGGGTCGGAGTTTGCCTGGTAGGTTTGGTGTTGACGGTGATGGTCTAATCAATTTTCAAGTAATAGTAAACAAGCGAAAAAAATTTAAAAATTTTTTTATTAGATTTTGTATTTTATTATTCACAAAGATATTGGTGATGTTGTATAATGAGAAAGATGTTGATGACTTTTTATAGTAAAAATGATGTTGTACGTGATGTAGTAGTGATTAAGATTGTTAATACTGTTGGTTATCGTGTTAATGGATTGAGGTTATAGAAGCTATGAACTATTCAAAGTACATGTTGTAATGACAGCTATAATGGTGGGGATCGTTTGTTTCTGATGTTGGTTCTGGTCGGATAGCACTAAGCTGTTGATTTTGTTTGAACGGTTGTCAGTTTCTACATTGTAACAACATTTTTAAATACAATTTTTTGAAATATTACAGCTTTTTTCATAGTAAAAATTTAATTTTTGATAAAATACATCAAGTTAAGTATGAGTTTAACCAACTCAAATTAATAGATAAGTGTCGAATTCCATAAAGTCAAACTAATTTGTTGTGTAATACGTATGATTCTCATAAAATAAATTAAAAAAAATGACTACATTACCATAGTTGAACATGACGATGAGGCATCCATCAGGGCTTCTTTTCGAAAGTGGGTGCGCAAATCTGAATAATGGGAGGTGATTTCATGAAGGCATAAATGGTGCATGTTGAAATGTGTGTATGTGTGTGTGTGTGTGTGTCTGTGTGTGTGTGTGTGTGTGTGTGTAATTCTGCTTTCATTCGTATGATTTTTTTGTTACTCAGAAAAAAATTTTATAATAAAAATTTCTATTTGATTCGAAGTGCAGAGCTTTCGACTGTGCTGAACATTGTTTAATATATCTCTTATTACATATATAAGACAGTTACATTTTATAACCTTGTAGTTTATATACGTATATGTATTCATTCATTCAATCGTTCATTCCTTCGTTCTTCGTTCGTTCATTCATTCATTCGTACATTCATTCATTCATTCATTCATCCATGGACGAACGAACTGAAGAACCTTAATGCAAAGTAGAAAGCAGTGAGAGAAATGTTTGAATGAATGAATGATGTGATTGACATATTGATCGTGTCAGTGAACTTTAGTTTCTTAGAAATCGAGTTCGCAGGTACAACCCAGCTATCTATCTATCTACTCATTGAATACAAAAAGTTAAATTTAACAATAATTAAAACTTAATATAAAATTTTTATTTCTTATGTAAACATACATATATTCGTTTATTTGATAAAGTTACCGTAAAATTCTGTCATGGTTTAATATTGGTTAACAGAATTATCATCAACGGGATTAAATCTAATCCTTCTAAAAATTTCTTAAAATTTTTCAAAAATTATAGCACAACTTTTGCTACAAAACTAATTAGTTAATTATTATTAAACCGTTATCAGCCAAAATTTTCAATCAAGTTTAATAAACCATCTGTCTATTCGTTTATCAATTTATCTATTCATTGATTCAAATACTCATTCTCAAATAAACTGTCATTTCATCTGTCAAGTTGTTGGGTAATTTTGTATTGTTAAATTTGTAGTTGAATTTTAATTTATTTGTTTATCTATTTATTAAAAAATGTGTCTACATAATAATCAATCCATTTATTCTTTCATTCATTCGTTCGTTCTTTAATTCTTTAGTTCGTTCGTTCGTTCGTTCATTCATTCATTCATTCATCCATCCATCCATCCACGGACAAACGACTGACCCATCTTTGAGGACGGCCAGCAGGCCAGCTTCGCAGGGGTCCACATTTTCGAACCACCCTCTCATCTTCGTCTTCATCATCAAATGCCTCTTCAACAAATCCCTCGATCCTGATTGGCTGAACTTGCGTGCCCTCAAAAATGAAATTAGGAACTTTGTATCTGTGTGTTGTTTTATGTCTTGCTGTTTAGTTTTGAAGGGTATTTGTCGTGTATTATTGTTTGTGTTGTCAATGTTTGCCAAAATATTTCAATTAACCATTCAAATTATTTATTTGATATCTAACTAAAACAATTCAACCAAATAAATTTGTTTAACTATCATCAATTTAACCAACTTACAAAGAATTGATCAATCAACCAACTGAACTGATCAACCAATCAGTCTAACAACTAACTATCCAATCAAACATTCAACCTATTAAACCAACCGACAAAACAGTCAGCCAACCAACCAACTGATCGATCATTCAACCGACTAACCAACCAAACTGCCAATCAACCAGCCAACCAACCAGTAGGACATTTATAAGCTGGTTGCGTGTTGATCCAGGACCTCAAACACTCAACAGCCTCCAATCGATCCTTGGTATCTTCGTTAAGTTCTTTGAAGGCTTTTGACCTTGTGACCTCATCGAGCGGGGTTAAGGTTGTCTCTGTTGTTGCTCCTCTTTCACCTTCACCATTGTTATTCTCGTTAAAATTTAGATATAGGTTGTGTGCCATCTGGTAGGATTTTATTTTGTTTTTATTTTATTTGATTAGGTAGTTGTGGCCGTAAAAGCAGTGAAGCTGATGAAAATGTTGCAGGTGTTGTCGGTGGTTTTTGAATTTTATTAAAAAATTAAATAAAAATAATTAAAATACTCCATAATTTTTTTTCGCAGTTTCACGAGAAAAAAGTCCGCCATATGGTGTTTGTATATTTTTTTGCTTTGTGTTAGTATTGGCGAAAAAATTGTTTCAGCGAAGACGAGAACTTTAATGATGTTGCCGGAGCTATAGTACAGTGGATATGATCGTTTTGACTGTGGCAGAATTTGGCGGCGATGAAGATGATGAAGACGATGATATGAAAGATTAACAAGTGACACACAGCATACAAAACTCGTGGCACATTTTTTCGGTTGAAAAATAAAAATTTTGGTAAAAATGTTATTCCTCTAGCAACAAGATTACCACTATGTCGTACTCTAGTGAGTAATTATTGTTGCTTGAAATTATTAATATAATAATTATATACCAAATTTTATTATGAGTAAAATTATTAAAAATAATTATAATTCTAACATCATAGTTGCTTGTGAGGTATTGCGTGGGTACGTGTTTGCGTTAGTGGGAGGTCTGTATGTGTGTGCATTTGTTTAAATGCGTGTATGTATGTATGTATGTATGTGTGTGTGTATGTATGTATGTATGTATGTATGTATGTATGTATGTATGTATGTATGTATGTGTGTGTGTGTGTGTGTATGTATGTATGTATGTATGCATGTATGTATGTATGTACGTATGTACGTATGTACGTATGTATATATGTATGTATGTATGTGTGTGTGTGTACGTACGTATGTATGTATGTATGTGCGTGTGCATGTATGTGTCTTCGTGTGTATGTGCGTGCGTGTATGTGTATTTGTGTAAACGTGTGTGTGTGCATTCACATAGGCTAGCAGAAGAAATAATTAAAACATTGCAGAAAAAGGTTGATGTCATTGGTTCAAACGTCCAAAATTATGATTAAATTATATAGCGCATAATATTGTGTGTGGCCATGGTATAGTGTGATGTGTCTTGCTCGATCGTGTGTGATGCGTTGTTCCACAAGTATTTATTAACCTGCACTACGTGTTTGATCTTAGTGCCTCTGAAAATGCCAGAAAGATTTGTACCAAAGAAATTTGTTAAATATTGTCAGGCCTATCTTTGCATTCGCATTTGACCTTTAATCTTTAAACCATCTTGCGGCAAAAAATGCGTGCATGAAGTTGGAAAGATGATTACATTGCGATGAATAAAATAAATTTAAAAGAATAAATAAATTAATAGATAAAATAATAATAAAAATTTGATGTAACAGAAAGCGACACACTCACATTTTTTTGTTACGTTTCAGTGTTTTCCAAGTTTGTTCATGTGACAGGTTTTCGACGGAATGTTGAAGAATTGATCTTGTTGCCAGTGCAATTTTTGTTGAGAATTTTTATTGTTTTAAACTTCTAAGCTAAAGTTTCAAGTGATTTTTTGTGGGTTTCTAGTTCTTTTTGACGAAAAATACTAAAATTATTAATGATAAAAATACCAAAAGAATACTGGAACAAATCTGCAGGTTAAATTTATATAATAGAAAGAAATGTTAAATATTTTACAGGTGCATTATTATTTTTGTTGTATTTTTGTACTATACTTTAAACTTTACTGTACATCAGTTTTTGTGGTTACAAAAAATTTTCCAAAATTGGTTAACCGCTGCTCGATTTTATTCATCCATTCTGTTTTTATTTCTCTATAAGTTCATTTCTAGAAGTAAAAGGCAAGCCTATTTGTTGGCCAGTGATATTTCGTCATGAATAGTATATCAGAACTCACAAAATTAATTAACACTTTGTTATAAATAGTAAATCAGAATTTACTTAGTTAATTAACATTTCGTTATAAGTAGCCTACTTCAGAATTTCATTATAATTATGAATGATATATACTATCCAACATTTCACGGAAACTCAATTAAACAAAGTTTTAGTAATCAAAATTGAGTTTTTCCATTTGAGAATGTTGGATAAAAATCATTTTTCCATAATATTCCAACAGATTCTATAGCAACAATGATATAATTAACTGTAATTATAGTGATATAACATAGCAACAAATATAATATGACAATAATTAATTAATTAATTAATAAGTAGCAGTAATTACTCTGAGGTTGTACAGGTATACCCTGTGGTATTCAAATCAAATTCAAATTGTACAGTTGTACACACACACACGAACTCACCTAGAAATGATGATAATAAATCATGATGTATAGCTAGAGCTAGAGCTAACACAGTGTATATATCTACAGGGATGATGTATGTATCTACAGTGATGATGTATATACATATTTTTCATCATCATCTGCTTCGTCATCATCATCGTTCTAATCATCAATAATAACAACATCATCATCATTATACTTCAAAATTTCTTTATATTTGTGAATAATATACCCTATTCAACATTTCATATTTTTGTAGTTTTGTTAAGTTGCCATCAAGTTTTAGTAATCAAACTGAGTTTATTCATTTGAGAATGTTGAATAAAAACCATTTTTCCATAACATTCATCAAAGTATCATCTACATTTTTATCTATCTATCTATCATAGTCGTTAGTATCACCAGCATCTCTTTCATTATCATGGATACTATGATATCATTAGTCTTATCAACCATTAAATGATATTAAACATTCATTCGTTATTATCATAAATCAGTAGCATCGTCACTGTTATTATTATTAACGTCGCTTAAGTTACCATAATTAGTTAATTACTTTACATATTTTATTAATTTAATTATTAACTAATTTATAAATTTATTTATTAGTTTGTTATAAACTAGTTAATTAATTAATTAATTTTAAAGTTTTTTATTGACATAACATTGTTTCAACACATATTTGGTAACGAAATACGTTAATATTATTTTCTATACGTAATGTTCCTTCAGTACCCATACCCAACTAATTCATAATACGTAAATACACGTAAGCGTATTGCATCTGACAGAACATGTTGCTCTCTGTGCATTTGAATCCGGTTACTACATCGCAACTCGCAGGAACCGGTGCCTCTAACAACAACACTACCTCAGTTTACCAATAAACATTACCATCATACATACTAACCAATGAAATAGCCTTTGGGATAATATTCTACCATATGACACGAACCACACTCGCGATATTTTTATTGAGTTATGATATGCTAATTGTATAATTGTTTATGTGTGTGTGTGTATGTGTGTGTGGTGTGTATGGGTGTATATCATTTTATTAAATGTATGAAACATATAAAAAATACACACATATAGAAACATACATACAAAAACACACACATACACACATATATGTATATATAATATATGCATGTACAGTACATACACAGAGTACATACACAGAATGTATAAAAATACATACTATATAGCATACATGAATGTATCGGCGTATTCCTAACTGATCGCGAATTGTAGTTCAGTTATCATTGTATCACGGTTTTCATCATCATCGTCATCATCAGTACATCATCATCATCTCCACCATCATCATCTTCATCATCATCATCTGCATTGTCAGTTTTTGCATGTTCGTTTCATGTACAGGTGATTCATCGACATCATCATCATCATCATCTTCTTCATCATCATCATCTTTAATGTTTCCATTATCATCATCATCATTTTCATCATCATCATCTTCATTGTCATCATCATCATTGTCATTATCATCCTCATCATCATCCTCATCATCATCATCATCCTCATCATTGTCACCTTAATCATTACCGTTATAATTCTTATCATTTATCATTTTTGCAGCCACTGTTGTCATCATCTTTTTTATTTTCATTCGAATCATCATCATCATCGTCGTCGCTACCGTCAGCAACGTATTTAGAAACAGCACGTGATGGCACTAAACCAGCCGACATGTAACCCGAAAATGATTTGATGAATTCTACATTATCATCATCAACTTCGTCCAACTTCGTCACACACACACACGCACACACACACACACACAAACAAACACACACAAACACACAAACAATTGCAAACGCGCTAATGACGATGAGATCAATCAATAATATTCAGGTACTTACATAGGCCGCACCGTAGTTCACTGAATTTGCTGGCAGATTATTATCACACTAACATTAAACACAAAGTGTAATTTATACAATACATTAATAAAGTTACTTTAATGTTACTTAATGTAACTGATACAACCCCCTACATACAATTGATAATAATTTTTATGTTCGTAATTCTTATTTTCAAGGAGTCTCGCCTTGCATCGGGCTTGTCGTTATAAACTCTGCGTTGGACAGAGTTTAATTTACAGAGTAAATACCTAGATGGTATGAACCGAACACACTAAACAAACACCGTTATAACGAACTGCTATTTTTTATGATTGATTATTATAGATAGAAAATTTTTCGGGGAAAGACGATTTAGAAATTGCGAGGTTAATGACCTATTTTTGGCCAGTTATCGAGCGCTATTTATTGCGATATATTAATTTAAAAACAGTTTTTACCCATTTAGAAATTCTTCTTGGCCGTTTCATGTGAAAAATCGATCGAAAATTGAACGTAATAAGCAAAAACTCCACTACCGTCAGGCCCACTGCCACAAATCTTGGCCCCACCGTGTAAATTTTGGCTCATCTTTGTAAAAATTTAAACATTTTCAAATTTTCGGCTTCTCTCCCCACGTCAAAGTTATCTAGATCCGCTACTGTATAGAAAGCAAACAAACAACTGCGATGTAATTATGTCCTTTAACGTACAATGCTAGGTCACGAGAGAGAATTCTCATGAGTTTGTAATAAATAATAATATTTTAAATTATAATATTATAATTTATTGGTGAGTGCAGCCATCGTCGTCAACATCTGCTTGAGACGTCTGGGTTTTTATTGTAAATAACTTCGGATTAAAAAAAAATCAATATTGATCTCAAAATTTCTCATTCTCACAAAATTTTCGAGTTTTTGAGTAGTTTGATAGTGAAACGGTTAGGATACGCGGTCTTGCTGATGCGGGAAACGCAATGAGATTCCAGCTATCAAGTGAAATGAGTGTGGTTTTACGCATATTCGCAGGTGTGTGTATGTGCGTGTGGTGTGTGTGTGTGTCAGTTAGTGTGTGTGTGCTTGTGTGTGGTGTGTTTGTGTGCTGTGTGTGTCTGAGTGATTGGTTGTCTTTAAGTATGAGCAAAAATATGCGTGGGCGTATGATGTATTTTTCTGTGTGCTTGTGCGTGCGTGTGTGCGTGAGGTGTGTGTGTGCGTGTCAGTTAGTGTATGTGTTTAATAAAAAAAATCATTAAATCATTTAATTTCTAAAACTTATTTCTGAGGTTAAATATAGAAAGCTAAATTTTCGACGTCTTATTTTGAAAATTCATAACGCAACACTATGTTGTTGTTGTTGTTGTTGCCCTTTCCGGTGGACCCTCAAGATTCCAATAGAGGTCGGAGTCAATCCGGCACTGCAACAGAGTTCCTCCAGAGGTCTATTGGTTGAAGATCCGTGGAGTTTTAGAGACAGCTAAACTTTTGTTGAACATCATCCGTATGATTGTTGCAGAAAGGACAGGTATTGATGGGCCCACTGTCGATTATGTTTTTGTAGCTGTTTAGAAGAATACCAGATCGGAGTTGGGCGAGGGTTCGTCTGATAGCCCTTGGAAGTAATTCTTCTGAAAGATCTATTTTTTGGTCTGGAAGAAGCTATCTGTCGAGCAATAATGGCGACTGGTACGACCTACACTATTTCAATCTATTCCTATCGATTGTTCGGCGATGAGGGTGTTTTGTTGAGTGTTCAACAAATTTATTCAAATAGTTAATTTTCGAGTTCTGAACTTCTACTTTCCTCGTTTACCGGTTTCCAGAAGAACTGGTAATACCACAAACCCTAGCATTAGAAGAATTTACTTGTGCAATCCACGCAGTCAACGAGCTTAAATATTACTTTTAAAATTATAAAGCCGCAATGGTGCAATTAGAAATTGAAAAATTAAGAAACCATTTGTTGGCGTCGACGAATATCGTTTAAATTTTTTTCTCAATGATTTAAAATTGTAATAGTTAAGTTAGTTAGGCAAGGTAGTAGATGAGTAATTTAATTGAAGTTGATAACCTTTATAATAATCACCTGAGTGTTTAGAAGCGCCAGGCCTGTTTCGTGATGCGTGCAGTGACTGACAATATAATATTAATAGAATGTCGCCTATCACATACGCTTTGTGTGAGATGCGTCGCTTTTTTAGCACGTATTCATATACCACGTTTGCGTGTTGATGATTCTTCTTTACTTTAAACGAGAGTAAATAGGTCCTTCTGATTTTGATATGCTTGCAAGATGCAAATCTGCCGCCTTTTTTATTTCAATTTAAAAGATAGATGGAGTATATACGAATATCAGCCTATTTGTATCGGTAGTATGTAGTAATTTTAAGTATGTGCAACGTATAACAAATAGAATTCTTTCTATTCATGTTAAATATAGATGAAAAATTTAGTATCAATTAAATGCACTACAACACAATTTTGTTACAGTTAATTTAAAGATTAATAGTACAAAAGCACCAAAAAAAAATGAACTTGAAACTTAAAATACGTTCAGTTGGCCCTTTGGTACTTCCTTTAATCGTTTGCTACGCAGTTATATTTTATTATTTCCTTGTATTGTGATGTGACTTGCAGCTAGATCTTTGTAAACTCTACCAACTTGAAAATGTTCATCAATTACTAAAACATTCTATACGCATAAAAATATGCAAATTTTTAGATTAAACTCGACAATTAACTCGACAATTAACTCGACAATTAACTCGACAATTAACTCGACTATTAAATTGACAAATACGATCTACGGTTTACCGAATAGCTACCTCCATTCTAATCGATTTAGTAAACACATTTGGAAAAAAGATAAACTAATTTGCCGATCCGCTCGCTACATAGTAATTTGTTGATGTCTCCGTTAAGTTTTACGTTTCCGGATTCAGAAAAGGCACATTAGCAATGAATACTGACGAGAAATGTGTTGTTGATGGTTTGTTTTTTTATGATGTCTTACTTCATATCTTCAAGTTTCTTGACTACAGAAGCCTGCTAAAGTAATTTTTTTCATTTTTGGGTGTTTCTGTTTAAATTAAAATTAAATTAATTAAATTTATAATTAAGGACTTGTTTTGTTATATTATTTATTTTCTGACCAAATTGTACCATTCCAGCTAAAATGAATTATTGATTATTTAATTAATTAAATTAAATTTTTGTTTTGTAGCTATGTTTTTGTTTCGACAATGTTTGTATGATGTGTTGTGTATACATACTAATTACTTTGTATGTAGTAGTCAGTAATGTATCTGAATGCAACTGCAACTTAGTAATTTTTTGCACATACTTACAAATATGATTAATAATTTATTTAAAAAAATAAAATGCCACTAACCTAACATATAAATTTTTTATAAATTATAAAATAAATGAATTTATTAATTATTTCTATTTTATTGACATTAATATTTATTCATTTAATTTAATAAAAAACAATGTTAATTATTATATTAATTAATAGATAATTAATGAGACTAATTTACTCTAAATTAAAATTGAAATGTTTAAATGAACAGTTGCTTAAAAGTTTGCAAGCAGTTTAACGAAGTAGCCAAATCAGAAGTTCTCTGGAAGAGGTTGTACAACAAGCATTGGGACACGATAAGAAGGTAGGTACATCTCAATTAAATTTTTTTTAACTAATTGTGTCTAACTTAGAAATCTCAGTTTTATTTATTTATGATATCCTATAAATAGGATTGTTAGTTATAAATCTTTATTGTTTTTGGTTAAAGTTTAAATTTTTGGCATAATTTTGTTGTTACAAGTATTGAAAACAATGAATGTAATAAAGATATATATGATATATATATATGATATATATATATGATATATATATATATATATATATATATATATATATATATATATATGGCAACAGTAACGACACAGAAGACAGAGGCAAAACGAGTTGGCACCAACAGTTCATATCAGAATACAAAGACAAATGGAGGTATGTAGACATGTATAAAGAAGTTTTACAAGCTTGGGTGGACATAAAAAGTTTCTACTTGCAACTATCACCTCCAGTTATTTTTAGCCTGCGTGGTTCGTTGGTTTGCTATTTGTTTGATTGCCATAATTTTTCTGATCGCTCTAGCCGAAACGTGGTGTCTTTGGCGATGTCTAATCTTATTTTGCATCTTACAGTCTGTTTAGAGATGGACTGATGTCAGGGTTGAAAAGATGAAAAATAAAATATAAATTGATTATTAAACTGATTTGATTTGATGGATCACACAGATCACACAGAGCTTCTCTACTTCTAACTGCTTCAAGTTTTTTTCTAGATTCAATCAAGTGCATTTATTTTAGCATCTTTGTAAAAATTATTAAAATATATTTTCATCTTTTTAATCATCAAACTCTACAAAATTGCTATTTTTTCTTTGTTTTTTTTTATAAAATAGCACAAATGAAATAATTTAAATCATTGCAGTAGTAAAATAATGCCAAAATATACATTTACAAGATTTTTCTTTCCTTTTCCCTCAAATGTTCTAAATCCCAAACAAGATAAATTCGCGTGAATTAATGTTACCAACCATTTTGGTGAAGCCATTTGTATTGCATTTTCCTAAAATTTAATCCAGAAGATAGTTTTAATTGATTCTAGAAAATGTTCAATGTCTGTTTATCATTGAAAATTGTTATTTGTGGTTTTTTGGTTATTTAATTTTCAGCTATTTTTATGGGAACCGGTCTTTGGATGCAAAACGAAGATTGATTTAATTTTCAGCTGTTTTATGTATTTTCTCTTGTCGATAATATAGATAAATTTATATTGGCTCTTTTTTTAGTATTTTTATTTCGCATTAGAATATTTTAAAATAATAATAATAACACCATATCAATAAGAACAAAAATAATAGAAAAAAATATTAATGATAATGACATCAATGATCATTTCTAGATGGGCTGACAGAAGAGGAGTTGGATGATTTTGAAAAGACTACTAACGTTAAGCTGCCAAATGAGCTGAGATGTGTGTACAGGTTTCATGATGGACAGGTATGGCAAGCTGCTGAAGCTGCTTCTAACAATCTTGGGTCAGTTAATTGGTTGGTTGGCTGGTTGGTTGGTTGGTTGTTTGGTTGATTGGTTGGTTGGTTGGCTGTCTGGCTGGCTGTCTGGCTGGTTGGTTGAATGTTTGAATGGTTGGGGTTATAGTTAGCTTGTTGACTTGTCGATTCATTAATTGATTGACCGACAAGCTGGTTGATTTTATTATTTATTGATTCAATTCCTTGATTATTTTTTGCAACTCAAAGTTTACGACCTGACTTCATTTCAGTTTGTTTGGCTATCTACACTGCTATGACCACGTAAGGAATGAAGTCTTTTTACCACTTAGGCGTAGGAACTTGAACAGATCAGTGAGTTGCTGACAAAATAATCTATTAATAATAATTAATTGATAGATTTATTAATAAAATCTTCTTTTCACCATCATCAACATCATCGTGATCATCATCATAATCGCCACAAGGGTGACTGTCGTCACTTGCTGGTCAGTGAGAGTGCACTGTTCAAGTTGTACGTTTGTTTGGAGGGTTTCAAGGACGTCAAGTTTGGGAATGTCGTGAACAAGTTGCACTTCCTCAACGCCGATAGCTACAGTGTTCCCCATCTTGTTGGTTGGTTTTCGCCTGTTTGTGTGCGTGTGCGCGCTGGCTGGCTGGCTGGTTGGCTGGTTGATTGGTTATTTAGCTGGCTTGTTGTCTGACCAGTTGGTTGGTTGGTGGTTGGCTGGTTGGCTGGCTGTCTAACTAGCTCGACGTTTCTCAGCCAGCGGGTCACCACCCTATCAGTGTCCGAATGATAGTTTGCCAGGGCGCCAGGGACAGCCTACGACCATCAGAAATATGATTTTTGTCTCTCTTATAACGTCTTATTGTACGGTTGATTGGAACATTTTAAAAGTAGATTGTCTGTGCTTAAAGTTTGTTTGATTGATTGATTGATTGATTTAGTGATTTAGTGATTAATTGAATGATTTATGATTTGATGGGTTATCAGTTGATTGTGCATTTTAAATAATATCACTACCAGGTTGAATGTATTTATTGGTCATCCGATTTTTAAAAGTTTCGTTATACTTCTGATGTCTGTGGATGAATTTAGGGTTAATCGAAAGTAGCGACGCATTTAAATTTTCTATTTATCTTCAAAAAACTCAATCTACATGATGACAATGACGAGATAAAACTTAACTTTACCAACTAAACGTCACCAAACAGCTCAAAACTTCAAGGAGTACTTTGTGGATTTTGCAAACAGAATCAAAACCGAATACTTTCCTGTTATCAACGGAATGGTCTACAAGTAAAAAGCTTTGCTGGTTTTCTCTGGTTTATACTTTGTAATGCCATCCAGCTTGCTGGAATAACATACGCTCCTCAACAATAATTTACTTATTTTTCATTTTTCGCTCGTTTTTTTTCTTACTAGAGAAACATTTTAAAATTGTTTCCATATTTCGCTAGTACGTTTTCCTACTCAAACGAAATTTTCACGTATTTTTTTTCAGTAAATTTGTTTTTTAGTTTATATAGGGCTATGTTTGATGAACACAACAAACGAATATACACCATACACTCTGGCTTGTGACCAATTTATATACGTTTCTGCTCGCACTGAAATTTATCTACCATCCCTTCATTTCTATATCTTTCTATTCATCTTTTTTCACATTCATTCCATTATTTATTCATTTTTTCATCCATCAATTCTTCTATTCATTCAATCATTCATCTACGCGACAGGTTCTACACAGAGCCGAGTCAGAAGTTAGAGACTCGTAATATAACCATTCAGGTACACACTGCCTTCTTACCTGAGAGATCCTATGTTGAGCATTACACACACGCCTACCTAGTTAGGTTTGTTGGTTGGTTGGTTGGCTGGTTGGTCTCGGATGATTGGTTGGTTGGTTGGTTTTGGATGATTAGTTGGATGGTTGGTTGGTTGGTCTTGGATGGTTGGTTGGTTGATCACGGATGATTGGTTGGTTGTTTTGATGGTTGGCTGGTTGGTATCGGATGATTGGTTGGATGGTTGGCTACTTGGTCTTGGATAATTAGTTGAATGGTTGGTTGGTTGATTGGTTGGTTGGTTGATTGGTTGCTTGGTTGCTTGGTTGGATGGATTATTGATTGGTTCGTTGGCTAATTGAATTCTCAGTTTAGTTGGTTAGTTGATTGGTTGGTCAATTTATCAGTTCACCATCATCACATTCAACATAATGACCTAACAGGTTTTCAGTGGGTCCCAGCCCACCCTTGAGTAGCGTCGATAGTGACGATGGCACTTGTCAGCTGGTCAGTCGCCACTGGGAGATCGCTGATGGAGAGAAGGTAGATGTTGTCGATGGAGCCGGAGTCATTGGTGAGTGAATAATTGAGAGAATAAGTGAGTGAATGAGTGAGTTAGTGGTTGGGTGAATGAGTAAATGTTTGACTTAGTAAGTTTTTAGTAAATGAATGAGTTAGTAATGTAGTAAGTAAAGTTTCATTCATCTATCCATCCATTCATTTAGCCGTCCATTCAATTTTCATCTATTTTACCATTTTTCAATTCATTCATCCATTCTTTTGTCTTTTGATTGACAACCAGGAGCCTATCCGATATTTAAACCGAACTCAAAGTTTTCATACGTCAGTTGTGTTGTACTGCACAATTTGGTGGGGTCAATGAAAGGTCACTTCACCGTGAAGAACCTCAGAACAAGTTCGTTTATCCATCCATCTGTTTCCTATCTTATTCACCTCATCAATATCATGTTTGATATTTTTCCATCTACATAATTATTGACGTTACTGTTATAAGCCTTTTTTCCCTTACCAGACGAAAAATATCAACTAATTGTGCCTGAATTCAAAATGTCCTGTGGCTTTATTGGGAAACAGGTGTTAAGTTGTTGATTGGTTTGTTGCTTGGTTGGCTGACTGGCTGGTTGGCTGACTGGCTGAATGGCTGATTAATTAATTGAATAATTAACTGACTGACTGACCGATGGTGATTGTTTGATTTGATTGAATTAGTTTATTTTTTTCTTACGGCTAACATAAATTTTCCGGTGATATTGTTGGCGATGGAGTGGTGGTAATGGTGGTTATGATAATGATGGTCTTGGTGGTAGTGATGAGGATCATTTCAGAGAAAATAATGATTTCGGCGAAGGTGTAAAATTTTGAATATTTACAAACTTTGGGCTACCGGATTGTTCTTATCCCAACAGTTACATTTTTATTTGTTACCATTTTTATCTCATTTCATTTTGTTAACTGTACGCTACTTCAAAGAATATTATTAATTTGTGTGTGTATATAAGTGTATATGTGTGTGTTTTGTTTATATGTTTATATTTCTACACACACATGCATAAATATATCATTAATTTATGAATAAATTAACGCAGGCATTAATGTATGAGTGTGATTAGTTTTGGATGAATGAATGAGTAAATAAACGAGTAAATGGATGAATATTTTTGTGATCCATAGAGCTACAACGGTAGAACTTTATAATGAGAAACAATTTCATCTGTTTAAATGAAATTCTTTCGGCAAACATTTTGATTGATGTATTTGGTAACTTTTTTCATCCATTTTTTATAACAAACTTAATGTGACTTTTAAAAATTGAGTTTTATTACACTCGGTGTTCTCAATAAGTTAACTGTCGATAAAAAAATTGAATGAATATGTTCTGCGCAATAATTTTAAATAATTTTATTATTTTTCCTGTTTATCGTCTCGACGTTTTTACAAACTTTTCTAAATTCATTCCTTCACCGAATCGGGAAATTAGCGTTAAAAATAGTCATCAACTCTATCGTCTGTTAAAACACTCCCTGATAATTGTCGAGAAAATCATTGAGAGAAGATTCGTGCATCACAATCGAAAATTATCAATTTGGTTTCCTAGCGGGGAAATCAACAATTGATGCAATTCACATCCTTCGGCAACTGCAAAAGATGTACCTCGCAAAGCATCAACAACTAAGCCATAGCAGGTCCAACTTCGATGTGAGAATCGCCAACTGAACTTTCAACAAGTTCATTCATGTAGTTCTCCAGATCAGTAAGCATTTCTTGTTTTTCTTCAATGTGAGTCAGTATTTTTTTATTGATCGCCATTCTCTCCTGAAGCAAGCCTTGAATTTCTTCAAAACTTTCGGTCATCGCTTTCATCAAGTCCTGCTTCTCCAGATAGTCAGTGGCGGATTAACCTTTTTGCCGCCTAGAGGCACTCGTGGTTTGCCGCCCCAATTTTAAATTTTATAATAAATTTAGAAATTAAATTCATATAAATGCAATATTTTTAAAACATTTTTATTAAGTACATTCTTTAATAATGTTCATGTAATGTAATATTATCAATCTTAAAAAATAAATTTTCTTTCATTGCAGTTTATAAAAGTTATTTCAAAACTTTACGACGTGCCTTCCTGCGCGTAAATTCATCAATAACGAAATTAATGTCTAAATCTTGCAAAATTGTTCTTTCGATGCATAGAATTGCATGGTAATTTAACCTTTCTTCGGACATTGTCGAACGCAAATAGTTTTTAACGCGCTTTAAACAAGAAAAAGATCGCTCCGCCGAACAGTTTGTAGCAGGAGTACAAGTGTACATCCGAAGTGCAATGTCTACATTTGGATATACACACTGCAAGTCATTCAGTCTTATCCATTTACTCAAATCAATTGGAGTGTGTGGAACTGCGTTTTGGTCTAAGGTAGCCAAATGACACTTTAAATGCAACAGTTCAGTATTTCAGGTGTCGTCAAGATCGTTTGGAAATAAAGAACTTAATCCATCCGCTGCAATCTCTAACTCACCCATTGACAATGTTTTGAACTGTACAATTGCTTTGAAATTTTCATTAATTTCTACATAAGCGTTTCGTTTCTTGTTCATTTCAGAATTTAAGTTATCCATAATTACCAAAAATATGTTTACACGAAAATTTTCTCGAGTGGTAAATTCTGTTTCATTGTCAACTAATTCGTCGTAATGCCGCTTCCGTTTTTTTAATGAAAAATAAATAGTGTATTTGATTTTAATCAAATGTTAAATACCATCTTAAAAGCACACAAACAAAAATTTGATAATTTTATCTGCATGGAATAAAAAATTAATATAGAAACCTTCCCCAGATAGGAGAAACAGAGAGCACACCAAGAAAACACATTTGCAGATCATCTTTTGAAATTTTGTGGAAATGTTCCGATAGTACTAGTTTGGAAGAATCCTCGCTTATAAAAACAATTTCAAGCGAACATTAAATCAATTTATGAATTTATGAGTATGTTTGTGATAGGCGCTTAAATCACAATTTTCCTTATCATATATTTAATTTTTTCGAATAAACAACTCAAATTTTATACATTACGACTGGCACTTATTGCCTATAAATAACGGATAAACATGTTTTATTACCTCGTATGGACTGAATTAAAAAATTCAAATTTCATCGTTCTCATAAATCCTTCGATCTAGATTTAGAAATTTGAAATGAAATATTTTTAAATGATTTGTGTTGAAAAAATAAAATTTTAATTAAAGTACGTTTATCTAGATAATTATATAGATAACAAATGGCATAATGTTAAAATATGAAAAAATAATAAATAATTAAAAAAAATTGAAGATGAAAAATAATAAACAAATGATTGATGCAGCTTGCACGTCATGTGGTCAGGTACGAGTCCCATTAAGACGTCAGTAGGATCATTGATTTAATGAAAATTGTTTTAAAAATTTGGGAATAAATTTTGAAAAAAGTTTTACCTGCATCTGACAAACTGAGATAAAGTTGTATAAATAAGGATAGTATGTGAGAGTAAGGTGTATATTTGAAACGACTATAGCCGAGCAGTTCGCTATGAGATTTTCCATCCTTTGTCTATCTGTGGTGTTTGTGTCGCTTACGCTCGTCTATTTAGGTTTGAATTTTGTATTTGTAGAGTAACTGAAAAATTTAATTGTTGTTAATTTTAATACTCATTTACAAACGTTTTCAGCATAGAAGTTTTGTTATTAATTTACAACTTGAATTTTACGATGGAGGATGATTTCTTAAAGTTTACAACAAATTTATTTTGTTCATTGTTTTATCGTCTTAATAGAAACAAAAAGTATATCGAAGTTAACTCTTTTTTACATCAGTCACTGTTTAATGAGGAATATACACTACTGTGAGGTAAAATTTTATTAAAACATATCTCTGTTTCTTGAATATTTTTTCTACCATAGACTGGAGGAGAGAGGTGCAACCCCGATCCCATTCTTCCTTACATCCGTCACTCAGTCTTTTTTTCAAAATCGTGTGTCAAAAACCATTAAATACAAATAACAGCAGAAAAAAACATCAAATAACATTTAACATGTGTATTAACTTTTATTTTTCAAAAAAAATGTTTCAAATTTCTTCAGTTATATTTCAATTGCAAATTTAAAATTTGGTTTTAGTATCAATTCAATCGCTCATATTACTAAACTCATTTAGCTGATTTGATAACGGGAACTTCTTTTGAAATCATGTTAATGTCATCCTTTCCAAAGTCGAAACCTTTTAAAATTCCTATATATCAAACGTTAGATATTATTTTAAATGTATACACAAATAAAATTTGATATTGCTATCTTTATGAATTGAAAAATTTAAAAATTAAAACCTCCTCCGTTAAATGAAAACAGCTGGCACACAAGGAAAACACATTTGCAGATCACCGTTTGAAGTTTCGGGAAAATGTTCCGTTAAACTTGGAGGAATTCTCGTTTAAAAAGACATTTTCAAACGAACATTCATTTAAATGACATATGTTTAATACATAATTAAATCATTAAATTTTTTTTCATCATTTATTTAAATATCTTTTTTAATAAACCATTTTTATTTTGTGTACAGTAAGACTGACATTTATTGCCTATAAAAAAAAAACGACGAACATGTTTTATTATCTTGTACGGAACTGATTTAATTATTCAAATGTCATCTTTATCTATAGATATTTTGACACAGTTTTATAAATTGAAAAAAATTCAAATGATTTGCGATAAAAAATTATTGAAATTAACTTTGCCTATAAAGACTAAGAAATATGAAGATAGGAAATAGGATAGTCAATTAAAAATTTAAAATGTGCGCTAGTTCGTCTGCACGGTGTACAATTCATAACAAGTATTTTATGAAAACATTAAGATGAAACTGAAATTAAAAATTTAAAAAATCTCCAAACTATAAACCAAAAAATATTTCTTTTAAAACAAATTGAAGATGAAAAAACATAAAATGTTAAACAATTGATTAATGCAGTCTGTACGTCGTGCGTTCAGGTACGCATCCCATTAAAACGTCAGTCCGATCAATGATTTATTGAAAATGATTAATTATATCAAAAATTTTACTCGTATTTTACAAACTCATAAAAGTGTTTTATATATTGAGACAGTATGTGAGAACATGGTGTTATCTGTGATAGTCACAACCGAGCAGTTTACCTAGAGATTTCTTAATATTTGTCTTTTTGTGGTTTTGGCATCGTTTGCAGTCGTCCATTCAGGTTTGAATTTTATATAGCACCTGAAAAATTTAATTTTTTATAATAATAGTACCCATGTTCTTTTGTTACGGACAAATAATTTTTTATTATCGTTTTATCACTTGTCCTCCGCCAGAGGCAGATAAATATACTTATAAATATACAAATCACTTGTCCTAAGGCAGGGGTGGGCAAACTACGGCCCGCGGGCCACATGCGGCCCGCAAAGCTATTTTATGTGGCCCGCCCGCGTGACCTTGCTCGCTTAATAAAAGGTCGTCAACCAGACATTATGACCAAAAAAAGGAGCCACAAATCCTAAAAAATTCTCCCCGGGTCGAAAAAATTTGCTATTTAAGTACATATGCGGCCCTTCAAAAATAAAATTGTTCTCAATGCGGCCCTCACAGCAAAAA
The DNA here is from genome assembly GCF_000326865.2 of Helobdella robusta. NCBI lineage: Eukaryota > Metazoa > Annelida > Clitellata > Rhynchobdellida > Glossiphoniidae > Helobdella > Helobdella robusta. The sequence continues at coordinate 743,930 of NW_008705095.1, read as the reverse complement.
GTTTGCCCACTCCTGTCCTAAGGCATCAGAGGCGATGGTGGAGGGTGCGCAAACATTCGTCGAGGAAGTCACTGATAAGCCCAAACAGATGGAAGGCCTCGTCAGTGAAAGTAAGAGTTTTGGAAATTAAACTTCAAATATCGCCGCGATATTTAATACATTATTTTCATGAAGGTAACTAAATATTGTTGGTTACACTATATTTAATTTTTTATAATTAAAAAATCCCATATACCAAAAAAAGTCAGACAAGGCAGGAAAATTTAATGATGCTTACGACAAACTCTTTTATCAGCAACAAATAGTAGTCAAATGATGATAATTAATTTTGACATGTAATTGCCTAACCTAATTTGTTTTTAATTTTAGAAAATGAAACAAATTTCTAATTGATATCACATTTTTTTATCTGAATAAATTTTGAAATTGTTTGGTTTACTGTCATTGTTTTCTCTTCTTATAACAACATTCAAAGAATTTTCAATCATCTGACCAAAGTTGTTAATGTTAAAATCTTTTATAAACCCATTAATGTTTCGCTTGCAAACGATCTAATGATTGTGTTACATCCTTTTTTTTCATTAATTATCGACTACTCATCAGCCTAAGTGGTTTACTAAAAATGTAATATCCCATTTAAAAAATCTTAAAACCACCAAGACAAATTATTCTCTTTGTTCAATTATAAGTCAAATCCCGATAGCCCTTCTATCTTATAGCTAAGATTCTTAATAAAATCCTAACTTCCTACACCCCAAATGACTACAACTTACAATCCTGCCAAGAATTCTTAAGTTTGTTGCCGATGAATTTTAGCATTTTATAGAATAGTTTTTTAACTTTGAAGAAAACTTTTATTTAATAATTCCAAATTATTTTATTCACAAGAAACATTGTTCCAAAGTTTTTTAGTTAAATTTTTATCTCAAATTTGAAATATTTTTTTCTGCATCAATTCAATTGTTCATATTATAAAACTCGTTTCAGCTGATTGGATAACAGGAATTTCTTTTGAAACCATTCTAATGGCGTCCTTAGCGAAGGCGAAAGATTTTTTATTTCCTGCATACCATGCTTTATCAAACACCTGATCACCAGACACTTTTGCTTTTTCTTTATTCAAAATTGCAACATATTTTTTAATAAAAGCCATAGCAGGTCCAACTTCGATGTGAGAATCGCCAACTGAACTTTCAACAAGTTCATTCATGTAGTTCTCCAGATCATTAAGCATTTCTTGTTTTATTTCAGTGTGAGCCAGTATTTTTTCATTGATCGCCATTCTCTCCTGAAGCAAGTCTTGAATTTCTTTGAAACTATCGGTCAACGCTTTCATCAAGTCCTGCTTCTCCAGATTGTTCAACAGCTCCAAACTAGGACCTTTATTCTCAGCTGCGAAATAATATAAATTCCATTTGAGTTAAACTTTATGGCGAAAAGTTTATAAATTAAAAAAATCTATTTTAAATAAAAAATGATAATTAAAGTACAAAAAAGTTTTGGTATATAAATTGCAAACAAGAATGTTCAATAAAATGTAGTTTAGTACCATTGACCGGGCCAGAATTTTTTAAGAAAAATAAATAGTGTGTTTGAGTTTAATCAAATGTTAAATACCATCTTAAAAGCATACACACAAAAATTTGATAATTTTATCTGCATGGAATAAAAAATTAATATAGAAACCTTCCCCAGATAGGAGAAACAGAGAGCACACCAAGAAAACACATTTGCAGATCATCTTTTGAAATTTTGTGGAAATGTTCCGATAGTACTAGTTTGGAAGAATCCTCGCTTATAAAAACAATTTCAAGCGAACATTAAATCAATTTATGAATTTATGAGTATGTTTGTGATAGGCGCTTAAATCACAATTTTCCTTATCATATATTTAATTTTTTCGAATAAACAACTCAAATTTTATACATTACGACTGGCACTTATTGCCTATAAATAACGGATAAACATGTTTTATTACCTCGTATGGACTGAATTAAAAAATTCAAATTTCATCGTTCTCATAAATCCTTCGATCTAGATTTAGAAATTTGAAATGAAATATTTATAAATGATTTGTGTAGAAAAAATAAAATTTTAATTAAAGTACGTTTATCTAGATAATTATATAGATAACAAATGGCATAATGTTAAATTATGAAAAAATAATAAATAATTAAAAAAAATTGAAGATGAAAAATAATAAACAAATGATTGATGCAGCTTGCACGTCATGTGGTCAGGTACGAGTCCCATTAAGACGTCAGTAGGATCGTTGATTTAATGAAAATTGTTTTAAAAATTTGGGAATAAATTTTGAAAAAAGTTTTACCTGCATCTGACAAACTGAGATAAAGTTGTATAAATAAGGATAGTATGTGAGAGCAAGAAGTATACTTGAAACAACTATAGCTGAGCAGCTCGCTATGAGATTTCTCATCATTTGTCTTTCCGTGGTGTTTGTGTCGCTTGCGGTCGTCCATTCAGGTTTGAATTTGTAGAGAAACTGAAAAATTTAATTTAATCATTCATAATTTTAATAGCGATGTACAATCGTTTTTAGCATAAAAGTTTTTTTATTAATTAACTTTTTAAAAATCACTTGTCCTCCGGCAGATGACGACGTGCAGGTGTCAGAGGAACTGGTGGAGAGTGCGCAAACATTCGTCGAGGAAGCCGCTGATAAGCATGAACAGATGGAAGACCTCGTCAATGAAAGTATGAGTTTATAAAATAAAACTTTAAATACTGCTTTAATAATGCTTTGATTCATTATTTTATTTTGACAATATTTTCTTTATTTATTCAGAATATTTTTGGTTTTCTTATTTAAATTTTTTAATTAACAGATAAGCCCATATACGAAAAAGAAGCCGATATGTTTGGGATGGCTGAAGAATTCGTTGATGCTTACGACAAACTCTTTGATAAGCAATAAATAATAATTAAATGTTCTGATTTATTTAATTAACTAATTTAAAAAATAAAACAAAATTTTAATTGATACCACATTTTATTAACTAAAAATATTTTAAAATTATTTGGGTCAGCCATCTTTTCTTTTTCAAAAAATAACTTTGAAAAAATTTTCAAAAACATCTGAATATGGTTGCTGATGTTGAAATCATTAATAAACCCATTAACGCTTTTGAAGGTTATATTCAATTCCTATCAAATAAATTTGACAAAATATCATACACAGGCAGAACTAAATAAAGAAATAGATATATACACGTAGTTATAATACATTTATAATGTTGTATTTACACATTCAAATTGTACAATTGTGTTATGGTGTAGTCTCAAATTATTTTAAATTCTCTCAGAAAATTTTAAACGTTTTACTACACTATATATACTAGTTATTTTTATCAACAATTTAAAAATTTTATCAATAATTAAAAAAAAATTTCAAATTGATTTCATTGCGATATCGATAATGATTTTTGTGACCTGACTGATTAAAAAGCATCAAAGAAAGTTAAAATAGGATGGAGAATTTGTTTTATTGGGATATTCGTTTAAAAAGCGAGCAAAATTTTAATATAAAAGCGCTTATAAATCTATGCATATTGGCTCAGCTTGGCTTGGAATCGGATGTTAAGCAAGGTGTGGTCTTAAACTATTTTGAATTCTCCCCGAAAAATTTGAACTGCGTGCGTACATATATAGCAATGATTACTGTTGTTTTTATAATGAATTTATAAAATATATAAATATAGCGAGCAAAATTTTAACATAAAAGCGCTTATAAAACTATGCATATTGGCTCAGCTTGGCTTGGCTCGGCTTGGAATCGGATGTTAAGCAAGGTGTGGTCTCAAACAATTTTGAATTCTCCCCGAAAAATTTGAACTGCGTGCGTACATATATAGTAATGGCTACTGTTGTTTTTTATAATGAATTTATAAAATATATAAATATAGCGAGCAAAATATTAACATAAAAGCGCTTTTAAATCTATGCATATTGGCTCAGCTTGGCTTGGCTCGGTTTGGAATTGGATGTTAAGCGAGGTGTAGTCTCAAACAATTTTGTATTCTCCCTGGAAAATTTGAACTGCGTGCTTACATATATAGCACTGATTACTGTTGCTTTTATAATGAATTTTTATTATATATATATAAAGTGACTGGAATCCATGTATACAAATAATTAAATTATATTATATTAGATTATATGTTCATATGAAAAGCAATATAGCAGATTCAACCAAAGGAATTCATCGTGGAAGATGTCAGGCTACGTTCGTTCAAAGAAGATACGCCTGGCTGGGATACGTTTTATTCTTTTTTCTCTGTTTTTCTCTGTAATTTAACATTAAGTAAGAATGCTAACACGCACATACACATAATTACATTAAGTAGCTATATAGGTAGGTTAGATAGGCATAATTTTAATTGTAGGTAGGATAGATAGGAAGCATCCAACACTAATGTAGTTGAATAGGTAGGCAGCGTAAGTTTATCTCTTCTATTTTTTCTCGCACCCACATTACACGCATCAGCGTATTATACACACACACAGATACATACATAAACACATATTAGTATTTGAGCGTTATTTTATTTTCATTACACATTCTAATTTATTATTACTAAGGTTGAGAGTAATTTAATTTCATAGGTAGTTAAAAGCAATAATTTAATTCTAGGAACAACCTTGTAATTTAAATTAAATAAATGCTGTAAGTGTATCGAGAGGTAGGTTAGTTATTAAGTTTTACATTATTGTTATTAGGTTGGAGCCCAAGGCATTACGTAGGTGGTGGGGTGGGTGTCGAAAGGCCAATGAATTGGGCTCTTGAGTTTTGTTATTTCAGGTAAGCTAGGGCCATAATGTAATGAATAGGTAAGTTAAGGCTACGTTGTAACACACACTCATTAATAGATTTAGGGTTTAAATTTTATATTATTACTAAGTTGGAGCCCAAGGCATTACGTAGGTGGCGGGGTGGGTGCCGATTGGCAAATGAATTGAGCTCTTGAGTTTTTTTGTAATTTTAGGTAAGCTAGGGCTTAATTGTAATGAATAGGTAAGTTGAGGGCACGATAGCCGATAGACTCTGAATTTCGAAGTCTGTTGTCAGGGGTAAGCCTTGGTGGCCAGTGGTGTACCGGCAATGGTTTACTATCCGGACGGCAATGGTTTACTATCTGCACGGTAATGATTTACCATGCGGCACGGCCATAGTCTACTACCCGCACGGCTTCCGGACGGCAAATGGTTTACTATCCGCACGGTAATAGTCTACTATCCGCACGGCAATGGTTTTCTATCCGGTGCCCTGGCTGTCGGTGAACCTCTGTGCAAGGAGGGAGAATGAAGGGGGACTTTCGACTATCGTACCATTAACAATTTAATATAGATTAGTTAAGGTAATTGAATAGGTAGATAGGATTATTTTTATTAAGCAATTTGAGATGCAGGCACCGCTAAGCTTTCTGATGAGAATCTACTCTTTCTCTATCTTTCTCCATCAACACGGGCTGTGTTTCAACAACAACCTCGAGGAGGACTGGCACCAGTTTTGGAGGACAACGTAGGAACCGGACCGCATTCAACATTCTGCCTTTGTCGAATGGACGACGGTAAGTTTTATTTACATTTTACTTACTTTATTATTTTAAAATTTTATTTATTTGACATTATTTTCATTTTATAATTTAATTTTTTTTGCTTCTAAGATTCTAACATTCATTTACTACTACGCAAATAAAAAAATTTTGTTTACAGAATGATGAGAGGTGGGCAGGGGTGGGAGTCAGCACGTTTTAGATGGTGGTCTCATGATGATTTATATATGATGATGGTGATGTAGGAAGAATCAGCTAGTTGGCTGTTCGACTGACACTCTGAAGTTCGGATTGTATTTTGTGTGCCGACCAGATGGTGGTGGTCGGTGCAATGGAAAGTACAGTAACGACGATTTTTGAAGTAAGGTTTAGTTTCGTTTTTTATTTTTCTCATTCGTTCATTTTATCACTCAACCTTTTAAATTATTCTTCTATTAATTGATTCGTTAATTCATTCTATTCATTAATTGAATCATTGATTTATTAATTAATTCATTCATTCACTCATTCATTCAACCAATTATTCAATCATTCAGTTAATCATTTATTCGATCGTTCCTTTGTTCCTTGATTTACTAATACGCTATTAAAAAATGTCTACAGAATGATGAGAGGTGGGCTGTGGTGGGCATCAGCACGTTTCAGATGGAGGTCTCATGATGATCGTTCCGATGACAATTCGAAGATAACAACAACGACGGTTTTTGAAGTATGATTTAGTTTCTTTTTTTTATTTTTCTCATTCATTCATTCATTTTATCACTATCTTTCAAATTATTCCTCAGTTAATTTATTCATTGATTCGTTCTATTCATTCATTA